>NC_134543.1:90655984-90961539 GCF_050624435.1 Tenrec ecaudatus
TGTGTGAGTGTATGTGTGTGAGTGTGTGTGTGTGAGTGTGTGTGTGTGTGTGAGTGTGTGTGTGTGAGTGTGTGTGTGTGTGAGTGTGTGTGTGTGAGTGTGTGTGTGTGAGTGTGTGTGTGTGTGTGTGTGTGTGTGTGTGGAGATTTATACAGCGAGAAGGAATAGAACAGCTGATTGGTGCACAAAGCTGTACAGACGGCCCAGTTCAACTCAACTTTCGTGAAACAGTTAATATACTGGAAGTCCTTCCACTCAGGAAGCAGACAGCGGAGTCTTCCCTCTCAGGCAAGGTAGGCAGAGTCTGTCCGCAGGCAGTGGAGAGCAGGGTGGATCAGCACAGGCATTAGCTCGGGAGCTTAGGGAAGTAGGATGGGATCTTGAACTCAAACACTGTGACAGGATCCATTAGTCTCAAGCTCATGTAATGAATTCACCAGCAGGATGGCGAACCAGGTCTCAAAGGAGCCTCAAGCTGTAGCGACATGATCCATGGGTTGGCTTGGCCCACAAGTAGTGGAGCACACAGGTTGAGGCAGAGGCAGAGAACTAGCTAAAGCAGCAGCATGCTGGTCTGATTACCAGGGACCAAGAGAGAGATGGTATGCCTGCCGTCTTTGTTTCGGTCAGTCCTCCAATCAAACTGCAACCTGATTAAACTCCGCCCACATGTTCCTATTGACCCACTTGGCACAATAAATTTAACTATCACAGGTATGTGTGCTTATATGATGATAAATCAAAAAGTATCACTACAAAATCATGGAAACCTTTCTTAAACAGATATATCAAATGTGAAGCTATCGTTTCTCAACATATCCTCCAGCTAAATATATATCCTTCTGAAAGCAGTATATCCTTCTTTCGAAGCCTTGCCCAGAGAATTCTCTGCTCTTCCATGTACACCCAATCAAAACAGCAGCTTGGGCTACCTTGAGGTACTCAAATCCTATTGTTTTTAGAGGCTGAGTTTGGAGCACACACGAAAACAAGTGTGAAGGGTAAATCAGCACTATAGGGTGGCATGAGTAAGGTTCCCGAAGGCACTTTCAAAGGACAGCGCTTGCTACCCTCGAAGAACAAGCAGGTGCATTGGCGTGATGGAGAACAGATTCTTCAATGCAACTTCACTCACCTCATTCTCACCAATGCAGTTTTTCATTCTTTGCCCTTTGAGAAACTCTGTAAAAAATTAAATCTTTGGTTCAAAAAGCAAGAAGAGAAAAAAACCCAAACCCTCCCAGTTGGCACAAGCTCCTGATCTGACCCCTCTGCCTTGCCCAACAGAGCTCACCGCCGTGAGCGAACGTCGTCTTCCCTTCGGTTCCTTAGTGTGTCTTACAAAGATAAACGTACAAGGTGGATTCAGAAAGTCCGTGGGGGAATCCCATTATGTTTTCTTTCCATTTCTCCACAGGCTTTTTGAAGCCTTCTTGTTTTACTGAGACAACGAATGAGAAAACCGTTTGGAGGCCACGTCTCACCTCTGGCTGCCCTATTGCCACGAGGCAGACGTGAGGCCCATCTCCACCCTCCATCTTTCTTTGCTTATTCTGCTCTAAACTGCTTCTCCTTGGGCACCCTGCTTTTCTGCCAAGTGCATTAATTTGTCACAAAGGCCACACAGAAATCACAGACAAACCCCCAAACCCGAGGGCTTCTCAGGGAACTGACCAGTGGCGTCTCTTCTCAGTCAGCAAGCAAGTCTCCTCCAGCCCTGAGCCTTTTAGCCACCTGTTTCCGTGGCCTCTGCTTCCCTGGACCAGGAAGCCAGCCCACTGCTGTACCTCACACTTTCACAGTCTCAGCTCTGTGCCTCTGTCTGGCTCATGGTCTCCTGGCCTCAGCCTCTGATGCTTTACTCCCAGCCTCTTTCACGTCAGAGGGAGATCTCCAATGTGCTCCACTGTTGGCTTTTCTTTTGCTGGGCCCTGTGGTGGCCCTTCCAGATGCAGGAGTGGCTTCGATAGAGGTGTGGTTTTTGTCCTTTCAGCAGTCCACACCCCCTAAGGCAGTGGTTCTCAACCGTCTTAATGCCGAGACCCCTTCATACAGTTCCTCATGTGGTGGTGACCCCCAAACAAAAAATTATTTTCATTGCTACATCATCACTGTCATTTTGCTACTGTTATGAATCAGGAGACCCCTGTGAAAGGGTTGTTCAACCTCCAACGGGGTCGTGACCCACAGGTTGAGAACCTCTGCCCTAAGGAAACAAACTATTGTGTGTTGCTTCACACACTCTATGAAGGTGGTGACTTAATCACACCTGAATCCTGTCCAGTGGAGCAGAACACTCCCACCAATGTGGTCATCCCTGCTGCAGGCCCAGAGATGAGCATCCATAATACAGCACAAGAGGGGCTATGGCCAGAAGAGCCATAGTAGTGGACGACATCTCATTGGTCTTCAGCCAGTCACTGATCAGACGTGTTCAAACAAACACGTGCTGTTTCTAATAAACAAGCTGTATGTATGAATTGGAACCCTCAGAGCGATGGTTTTTCACTTCCGCTTGTATATTCAGAAGACCCCACCCTCTGCACACACTCCCACCAAATCTAAGCTACATGGACCCCCTTGAAACTGAACCCAAATACTTTGGAAAGTGACCACATCTCCAATATACCCAAAGGTCAGACCCCCCCTGTGTGTACACTTGCTCTCATGGGCATTGGCTTATTTCATAAGAGCAGAAAGTTGGATAACTCACCTTGAATTCAGTCAGTATCTTCAACTGAAGATATCGATTTCACTAGTTAGCAATAGTAATGATAATAGCTAATGCTAAGTGAGTAGGGGTTTTTGTTAAGCGCTTGATTTGTGTTAACTGTGTTTCAGGGTATAATAGAGACCCCAATCTCAACTGTAATTTAAGAAGAACATTTATTAAGTCTTAAAAGGTACAAAGATACCTGGATGAGGGAGTTCGTTAGTCCAAGGTCAGAAGGAGTCCCTTAAAAGGTACAAAGATACCTGGATGAGGGAGTTCATTAGTCCAAGGTCAGAAGGAGTCCAAGGATTCACTGAAGGTGCTAGTTCAGTAAAGGCTGGGACAAAGGAAACTGTCACAAATTCATGACTGGTGACAGATCAGTACATCAGTCACAGGTGGGACTACAGAAGCAGAAATGGGATCATGACTGGGACATTACCTAACATTATGTTAGATAAAAGAGCTTACAGAATCGGTCCAGAGTCTTGGAACCAATGCAGTCAGGGCAAGACCGATAGAGCATGACTCATGACTATGTGACTGCCTTTACTGTCCCCAGTACAGTGACCTCCATCAAGGACACACCCAGGCAAGCCCCTAAAAGAGACTGCCCTCCCTGTGCTGGCTCTTGGAGAGGGGCAGAGGTAATCCACTGTCCAATGCCCTTGGCCTGAAGGCAAGCCTGTACCTCCCCAGTTAGTGATGAGAAGGCATCCAGCAGAAGCGTCATCTCTGTGGGGACTCGGCAAATGGATCTGTGGCCTTTCACTGTCATCATAACTCAAGACTCACTGCCATCAAGTCAGTTCTGACTTATTGTAACCCTCTTCAAAGGGGGTGCTCAAATTGAAGCTTGAATACGCTTATTTACTTAATCCTCATGAGAACCCAACCAAGTGGTTCCTGTAATTGTTCTATGTTGCAGATGAAGACTGGAAGTTATGGAGACCCATGACTTGTCCAGTGTCGTACAGTGTATCGCTTGCAGGGCAAACACACACACACACACACACACACACACACACACACAACGAATCAAGCAGCAATCCCAGAGCCCTTGCTCTTAATTACTTGAGAAATTGCCTGATTTAAAATATGTATCATGAATTAAATTCATGTGATGAACCTTGAAGTTCATTTCCTGGTTATCAACTCGTGAAGGAAGATGTCATCAGTAGATCTGACCTAGTTCTTCTTGGGTCCTAAGCAACTATTGAATCCTGGGCAAGCCTCTTTACTTCTCTAAATCCCAGGTTACTTGGTTCTTAAAAGGATTTAAGTTAGGTGAATTCCAAGGAAGTCATGGCTTCTGCTTTGCAGTTGAGGGACACTCAAGATCCACCCACATTTATTTCACTTATTTGAGACAGAGCAAGCAAGGCATCACATATGAGCTGATAGCTAGGCTCTAAACCCAGGGATAGTCTGGTACATGAAATGCCTTAAGCTGTCAGCATGTGGTATGAGGGCATGGGTATGTGTAGCTCAGGAAATAATATTCTTTTAAAAACATTTTATTGAGGCTTATACAACTCTTATCATAATCCATACGCACATTGATTGTGTCAAGCACATTTGTACATTTGTTGCCATCATCATTCTCAAAGCATTTGCTTCTGCTTGAGCCCTTGGTATCAGCCCTTTGTTTTTGCCCTACTTCCCCGTTCCCTGTTCCCTCCCAGTTCCCCGCTACCTTCTTGCTCCCCGCTCCCTCATGATCCCTTGATAATTTATAAATTATTATTTTATCATATCTTCCACTGTCTGTCGTCTCCCTTTACCCACTTTTCTGTTGTCCGTCCCCTAGGGAGGAGGTCACATGTAGATTCTTGTAATGGGTTCCCCCTTTCCAACCCACCCTCCGGGTATCGTCACTCTCAGCACTGGCCCTGAAGGGATCATCTGCCCTGCATTCTCTGTGTTTCCAGTTCCTATCTGTACCTGTGTACATCTTCTGATCTGGCCAGATTTGTAAGGTTGAATTAGGATCATGATAGAGTGTGTGTGTGGTGGGGGTCGTGGAAGCATTTAGGAACTAGAGGAAAGTTGTATGTTTCGTCATTGATACACTGCACCCTGACTGGGTCATCTCTTCCCTGTAACCCTTCTGTGTGGGGATGTCCAGTTGCCTACACATAGGTCTTGGGTCCCCAATCTGCACTCCCCCTCATTCACCATGATTTGATTTTTTTGTTCTTTGATGGCTGATACCTGATCCCTTTGACACCTCGTGATCACACAGACTGGTGTGCTTCTGCCATGTGGACTTTGTTGCTTCGGAGCTAAATAGCCACTTGTTTACCTTCAAGCCTTTAAGACCCCAGGCGCTATATCTCTTGATAGCCGGGCATCATCAGCTTTCTTCACCACATTTGCTATGTACCCATTTGTCTTCAGCAATCGTGTTAGGAAGGTGAGCCTCATGGAATGCCAGTTGAATAGAACAAAGTGTTCTTGCATTGAGGGAGTACTTGAGTGGAGGCCCAATGTCCTTCTGCTACCTTAATACTGAATCTATAAATATATGCACATAGATCTATTTCCCCATCCTCATATAAAAATATATTTACATTTGTACATGCCTTTATTTAGACCTCTATAAATGCCCTTTGCCTCCTAGTTCTTTCCTCTATTTATGAAATAATTATTATGGATTTAACAAATCAACAATTTTAAGAGGCTTAAATATATTGAAGAATAATGTTTAAGTAAACTCAGTTTCCTTATATACTAGAATGTCAAAGGACTGGATTTATAGTGGGGGCCATGAACTTGAGGGGATGTGTGCAATTGAGGTCGAGAGATGAAAGATCCTGTCTTGAGGAAAATTTGTTAGTGATGGTTGTATGTCCAGCCATAAACCTTCCTGGCTGTGGCAGTTACGTAATCTCCTGTCATCTTGAGGAAGGGGTGGAGTCTAGCCTGTCAAACAGGTTGCAGCTTGAGGACCTCATTTGGAGGCGCAATGGAAATAAGCAGCTAACCGGAGGCTAAACACACTCACACAGGAGGCCAGCATCTTTCTTTGGACAAACCATATGGAGCTACGCTGATAAAGCCAGATACCCGGAGCTGGAGAAGCCAGGTGGAGACCCACACCAGCGCTGAGATGCTTCCACCATCACTGGTTCCACAAGACTTTCCACCCACTGGCCTGGGATCATCCTGCCTTTCCATCATTGCATATGTTTCGTGGTCTGAAGAGGACTTTATAGATTGGTATCTGACCTATGGGCTAATGTCAGACTTACGGACTTGATCTGGGCTTGGCTGGGGTGTTTTCTTAATATCCAATTACTCTTTGATGTAAAGCTCTTTCTTATACATATGAGCGCCCGTGAATTTGTTTCTCCAGTTTCCCAGACTCACACACTGGCCGAGCTAGTGTAGTATCTGCCATGGATGCTGTTTCAGAAGCTTTCCTTTTCTGAACGCAAAGCAGACGGTATTTGCGCGTGGATACAAATATATGAAACAGACGGTACAAATGTAACCCAAAATGTATCTCTTCAAGCTGAGTGTGTACAAATACGTCAGTTAGAGCAGAGCATGAATTTGGACCTCGCTTCATCAATGCTGGATGCCTGGCAAACCTACCTCATGACAACTTTCTTTCTGTTTTCCTTCCAAGATACACTCCTACCTTTTACTCTCTCTCTCTCTCTCTGCAGTTGGCTCCAGCAGCCATTGGTCAGCTGCTCCCACCCTGTGTAGCCAGTGTGGCCCTTTGCACACACACCCTCCCTCCCCCCCCCCCCCCCCCGCCCCAGCGCAGTCTCCAGGGTCTAGGACCCACACTTTGGGAGTTGAGGTTTCACCAGACAAAGCTGTTCACTTGCTTAATCTGTTGGTGTGGTTTGACCCTGGACAATTTTTGATAAGACACCTTTTGGCTCAAAGCTTGATTTCCGTTAGGCCTGACCTGATTTCTCTCCAGCTGAGGCTAATTTGCATGGCCATAAACACAGGGCAGACGAAAGCTCACCGACTGTGATAAAAGCAAAGGAAATCTGAGCCCACTGGAAACTCCAAAATCCGCCTTCAGTATTCAGGCCTGCCCCTGAGTCACGCCTCAGCCCAGGAGGCCGCCAGCGCTCAGCAGCTAAAGAAACGTTATTCTGATTGATCTGATCAGGGCAGTAAGGTTAACCACGGTCAATTTACAAAGACAGTATGAGAAGAAATCATGTGTGTAGCGAGGCCCACTCTGCCAGCACCATTATCAGACCTCCTCAGTGGGGTACAAATGGGATTGGAGGGCTAGGGGCCCCTCCAGGGGAATGAATGACAAAAGGGATTGTGCAGTGCAGAGGTAGTGAATCCTGCTTTCTTCCAGCCGGCTTCCTGTGCTGCCCTGCCCGGACCCCTTACAGGTGAGTGGGAGAGCCCAGCTGGGGAGTTCCTGGTACAGTGTGAGGTTTCCCATCGCCCCCCACTGGAATGGAAAGGTGAGGGTGGAAGGCTCCTTTGACGCGGGACCTGGCGCTGGAGATTGACCCACAGGAGCAGCCAGATGGAACCTGTTGGGCATTTTGATCCCTTCACAAGAGCAGTTTAATTGGGATCTGGCTCCAGGCCCTGGTTACTAAATAACCTGAGTTTTAGTGTTTTCATTTTCATTAATTAACTTTTATGCTCCTTCCCTTGTTAGTCACATTAGTCATTTTGCGTGTGCAAAACACCCCGGGAGGAGGGGAGGCTGGGAGGGTCTTTTAAAAACACTACGGAGCCGGCAAGTACCAGGGGGTTAATTCACGACCTAATTATCACATCACGTTTTACTCTCTTGTACTCTGAACAACCTCCTCGCTTAAAACAAGCACCCATACAACTTCTAAGCTCTCTTCTTTTTCCCACCCCAATGGTGGTTTCATTCAGACTGATGGACAGACTCTGGATCCCCCTCTGCAGGGGGGGCTGCTTCAGTTCAGGAGCATCTGGGTCCCTTGCAACCCTGGGATAAGGCACATTCATTAACCAAGAAAGGTTGACTTTAAAGGAAGCCGAGGAAAAGCCACATCGCTTGAGCTGGGCCTAATTATAAATAGATCACTGTACTGTAACCGTCTCCCTAATGGAAACAATGAGGCATCGAGACGGTTACTTAGTAGAGAAGAATGTGAGTCAAATGTAGCAGTAGTGGGCCAGCGCAGACTATAGTTTAGTATGCTTTGCTAATCCCCCAACCAGAAACCAAACTCCCGGCCATGGAGTCCATACCGAGTCCCAGCGACCCTGTAGGACAGGGTGGCACTGGCACAGGGCACGCACATTTCTATCAGCTGCTGTGAGGTGCTCACCCCCAACTACAGGGCAGCCAGGACGGGCAGTAGCAGAGGCCGGAACCCCAAGTGTCTCCAGCACAGGGCGAGTCACAGGTCATCTAAGGTTGGAAAGAGGCGGCTGGTTCAACAGTGGGATTATCTTGATATATTTGAGGCATCGCTTTATCCAGGACAAATCCCTTCAGCCTTCTGTGAAGTTAGAATAGAAATAGCAGCTACTTCAGTTGCTGGCTGTGGGGATTAGAAGCAGTCAGCTAAGTGATGTGTTTAAGCTTTGCGGCGGATACCTAAGTGTTTGCTCCCCAGCCCCACATCCACCCTATCCGCAGCCCAGTTGTTGCTATCATCAGAAATGGGCATAAGATTCATTAAACATCCTCCCGTGGCATCCCTAGTCAGTGAACTATAATGAGAAGCGCCATCTCTCATTTCCCTGGTTCCCCAGAGGTCTAATTAGGGTTAATTTTGTCCCTGCTGGTTTTTGTGTGCCATGGGACACAACTAAATGAGTTTTAGGTGATGCCCAGGGAAAAATGCTGATAAAATGTGCCAAAAGAAAGCCATGCAGTGAAACACAAAATATTTTTAAAACCATGCTTCTCGTGTCTAGTGCTTTTGGTTTTGTTTTCATTGCCACCCCTATGCCTGGTACGGTTTTCAGTGTGCCAGGTGGTACCAGGTCATTTAAATCCTTGAAGGACCGTGATAGGTTATGAGTAAGTACACATGAACATACAGAATGGCTGGGTGTTTAAAGTGGAGGAGCTCTTAAAGTGCCGTATTAATTACGGTTGGCTTCTACCTGACTAAGAAAATAGCTACCTAGATATTATTTTTAAAGTCAAATGTTATGAATATTTAAGAAAAAATCAAGGTCCTGAAAATCTCAACAAATGCAAGACACACCCTGTGGTCAAAATGAAATTAAGTTAAAAGTGAGAATTAAAGCATGTCTTTAACCAAACCCCTTATATTAAACACTTTCTAGTTATACCTGTAAATAAGCCAAGTGACAAGGAATCAGTAAAATGGTCAGAGATACCCAGAACGAAAAACTACAACACTAGTTATCAAGACTCACGGGATGTAGCTAGACTAGATAGGTAGTAGTGATCACATGGGGAAAGAAAACAAAAATAAAGCTCCTATGTTAGTTGCTGGAAAAAGAAAAATATAACAAAATAAAGAAAGCAGGCAAGAAATACTCAGCTAACCCACATAGCATGGTCATTTTTACAGTGTCTGTATGGTCAAACATTGGACATTTTATGTGACTCAACCAGATATGTTTTAGAAGATAAGAGTAGCATGGTTTTATTGGTTGTTGTTTTTTAATGTTTTTAAAATTTAAAACAGACTCTATAGAGCCAAAAGTTTGTTCTTCAAAAAATGAGCAACCTACTCTGGTGCCCTTGCCTAACCACAGACCCAATGGTGATGTAGATGTTTCAGGATGGTCCTGGACCAGGAAAGAAGCCTGTGATGAGTAAACGAATTTCAAGAAAACTAGAGATTATCTGAATGAGATGAAAGATCAATAGAATACTTGTATAGTTCTGCAATATGAAGGATATTGAATCAGTAGTTAAATAAATAACCAGGAGCCTCAGTGACATAGTGGGTAACTAGCCATAAGGTTGACAGTTTGAATCCACCAGTCACTTTGCCGAAGAAAGATGAGGCTTTCTGCTCTTGTAAAACTGTACAGTCTCAGAAACTCAAAGGGGTAGTTCTCCTCACTCCAGTTTGGTCACTAAGAAGTGGAATTGACTTGAAGGCAGAGAGAGCTTAAAAGCTTGCAACAAAGAAAATACCAGGCTCAAAGATATAAGGAACAGAACACTTAATCATACACAAAATATTTTAGAGAATAAAAGATAAAGTTACATTCAAGGTGATTATATAATCTGGGTAGCACTACATGCAGATGACGTCAAAGAAAACTTACAGGCCAGTTTCTCGTCATGGGTGTATGTGTGGAAGTGCTGAACAGAATGTTGCCAAATTCAGTCTCGAAATGTATTTTTTTAAATTGAGGACTAATGGATAGTTAAGATATGACAAAATAATAATTTATAAATTTTCAAGGGTTCATAAGGGGGAGCGGGGAGGGAGGGGGAAAATGAAGAGCTGATGCCTGGGACTTATGTGGAGAGCAAATGTTTTGAGAATGATAAGGGTAATGAATGTACAAATGTGCTTTACACAATTGATGTGTGTATGGATGGTGATAAGAGTTGTATGAGCCCCTAATAAAATGATAAAAAGAACTAAATAGGTTCACTTGATAACCGAATAGAGATTATTCCAGACGAGCAAACTTAGTTCAGAATTAAGAAACAGGTAAATTAGGATGTCATTAATAGATGGAGGGGGTAAAGCACATGATTATCTCAATACATGATGAAAAAGTATTTGCTTCAGTTTGATAATTTGTAATGAAATTTCATAACTATTTAAGACATGAGCATCTTTAGCTCCACAAAGGGTAGCTACCAAAACACACTAAGAAAAGTCACCAGACAAAGCTCATTTGACAGACACTGGAGAGGTTTCTTCTGGAGGGTTGGACCCAGTAGAAAGGTCCTGCCAACTTCTGCCTCTTCTGTGGAATATTCCAGCAGAGCTCCAAGGGGGTGCGGTTAGACAACAAAATGAATGAGAGCCATAAGCATCGGAAAGGGAGAAACAACATCATGTTGTTGGCAGATATCCTGCTCTGCAGAGAAAGCCTAAATCAGTAAGTTGTAAAATTACTCGGAGTGTGGTAAAATTGGTGGGTATAAGATCGATATAATAATCAAATCACATTTTTCTATACTAGCACCAAGTAGTTGGAAGCTGTGAATTAAAAATACTATTGCAGACACATTACATACCTAAGAATAAACCCAAGCAGAAATATTCAAATTTTCGTATACCAAAATTAAATTTATTAAAACCATCAAAAACCTTAAAGCAGCAGTGGGCTGTGATCCCTTTGGAGACGTCAAACAACCCATTCATAGGGGTTGCCTGATTCATAACAGTAGGAAAATCACAGCTATGAAGTAGCAATAAAAATAATTTTATGGTTGGGGGGGGGGTGTCACTACAACATGAGGAACTGTATTAAAGGGCCACAGCATTAAGAAGGTGGAGAACCACTAACCTAAAAGGTAGAGACACATCTCTTCCTGAAAAGAAAAGCCCATGTTAAAAGGATCCTCCTTATCCCTAAATTGATTTTTCTTTTTTTTTCTTTTTATACTCAAAATAATTCCAATAAAACTCTAGATAGTGTTGTTATTATTATATGCTTATTCTGGAGTCCTGGTGGCACAGTGTGGGGTTACTGCCCTAAAGGTCATTAGTTTGAATCCTTTAGCCACTCTATGGGAGAAAGTAGAGGCTTCTGTTTTTGTGAAGATTTATAGCCTCAGAAGCTCTCTGGGCGGGTGGAAGGGTGGGGGGTGGGGAAATTCTGCTCTGTCAGAGGGTCACTGTGAGTTTTAATTGGCAGAGGATTTGGGTTTCTTAGGAAGCTGACTCTAACATTTTTCATGGGAATACAATGATTCAAAGACAACAAGCAAAGAAAATGCCCAGAGACGAAAAAGAGGTGCTAGATATTCTAGTATATATCCAGAAAGAAAGATAAACTCAGCTGCCAGGGTAGCGATAGTAGTGTAGGATTCTGCACAGAACAACAGCACTGGGGAGCTGGGGGCAAAAATGGACTACTTGGTCAAAAAGGGAGAAAAGTTATCCCTACTGCACATTTTGAATAAAAGTCCATTCCAGGGGTAGCAAGCATATAAACGAGAAAGGAAAAGTGAATCATTTGAGAGGAGCAACAACGGGGAAGATGCCTTTTGCACTCACTTAGAAAAGGCACAGAAAGTCCAAACCAACTAGGTGCTATGACTGTAGTAGATGTTGCCTTGGCCAATTCTAGGATGTATAATAGTGTTCAAAGCCCACACCACACCGTAGAGAAGGCATTATATATATGTAATATATATATCTGCAGAATTGCTATACAAAATATGCACAGAATTATTACCAATTAATGAATAGATCAAATGGAGGTAAAAAGAACAGGTTTATCATGGAATGACTGGCCAATGCACATATGAAAAGATGACCAACCTAATCAGCATTAGGACATGCAAATCTATATTGAGATATTCTTTAGATTAGACCTGCCATCTTGCACCCTGAAACTTTGAGAGGCAGGGAGCGTAGGCAGACTCATTACTACTGGTCGGAGGATTGGTTGTTCCAAACAGTTGGGAAAAATTTTGCCTCTGCCAGAGGGCTTCAAAAGTTCATGGAAACATGGAATTAAACATAATGGGATTGTCCCCAGGAACATCTAGAAGCCCCCTCCTCTATCTTGTGTATGTATACACGCTACGCAAACTTTTGCATATTTGAAATAGAAGGTGTTTGTGTGAATTTTTGTGTTAAAACTTTGTCTGTAATACCAAAGACCTGAAACAATAAAAATGTCCACCAGCATTAAATAGGCCAATGAGCTGAGGTGTAGTTGCACAGTAGAATATGACACAGCTTTGAAAAAGAGTGAATTACAGTGACATACAGCTTCATGGGCAATTTCTAAACATGAACGTCAGTGGGGAAAAAAGAAGTCACCTGAAAGATGGAGGGATAGATGGCTCGGTGAGCCTCACCTTTCTAGTTCTCCGGTCTCTTGCTTTGTGATGGTTGGACCAGGGTGCAGCTGTCTTAGCCAGTTCCTTGCTTCAGCTGGCAAGGCTCACTTCCTGCAAAACATCCCTGAGGAGAAGCCACATGGACCTACCCCAATGCAGCCCTGGGTGCTGGAGCAGCCGTGGAGAGACCCCTGCCAGCGCTGAGATGCTTACACACTCACTGACTCGGCTTTCCTCCTGCAGTCGGCATCATTGTGTCTGCTCTGTGAGATGGAGGAGGACTTTGTGGATAGATGTTAGACATATGGGTTAATGGGTTAATGTTGGGCTTGTGGGTTTGGGCAGCACTGGGTTGGGATGTGCACTTAACCTTTATGTAAAACTCTCTCTTATACAAGAGTTTCTGTGGATTTGTTTCTTCAAAGTACCCAGACCAATACATGCCCCGAGAATGATTTCATCCACCTGGAGTTCAAATGTAGGGAAAACTACAGAATGGTATGGAGTCATACATTTGTAGTAAAATGGTTGTTGTTGTTTTTCATCAAGGGCTAATAGGCCGATCATTGTTTCCAGATGGGATTCTTCCCGTGCTTCCTGACTGAGGAGAGGGAGTTGGTGTCAGACTGACTGTCTGCATTCTGAGAGGGAAGCCACGGAAGGACGCGCCGTTTCGATTAATCACCCCGTTCCTGTCCAAGACCCCAGCCCAACCCAACCCTCTGTCGGGCCTCATGTCCCTGAATCCAGTCTGTCTAGTTGAATTTCTCTAGAAATTGATGCTTTTGATCATGATCGGTGGAATTGTGATCAAGTGCCTAATTACTGTCTATACATTTTAAAATAACCCCTTTATTTTGGGTTCCCCACTTATATGCTTCCCCAGGATATGATACGTCTATTCCGCACATATGCAGGTTTCAATCTTCCGCTGCAATTAGCATTGTCCCTCCACCACTCGGCCCGGGAAAGCGCCAGTCCTCCAGCGAGGGGTGCCTTCGCGTTTTCTCATCTGATGTTACATGTGTCCTCGAGGGAGAATGGAGACAGAATTCTGTGTTTCTGACTTGGGACTTTCGCTGCTTTAAAACAGAAACAGTTTTGTTTTTCACATTTGGGAGGCTATTGCATAGTTGGTCCCACGACTGATTAGGGATGTGCATGTCGCCCATATCACAAAACGGAAAGGACATAGGGTTAGAGTCCAGACATCCCTAGTGAAAAAAATCACCTACCTTTTTTTCCCCTGCAAAGTCATAGAAACTTCTATTAAACAAAAACGCCAAGGTCTGTGTGCTTCTGCAGGCAGTGTGTCCACCTCTCTTCCTTCCCTGAAGCATTCTGCACTGTTGCATTGACACCACGTCCGAACGGCAGGAAAGCCACCTACTCTGTGTGTTATGCCTGCCTGATTGGATGGTGACCTGGCCCTACGTGAGCATGTCAGGGTTCCTGGTCCTATTGGAATGACGACAGGTGCTCATTCTCCACGGATGGAGAAAACTTGGGACCTTTATGTACTCCACTCCCTCAAAGACTGCAGGCTCTAGCGTGCACTGGCTCTCTGTGAGAGTGAGGAGGATGTGCCTTTACAGAATCTGGCAGTCTTTTCTATGTATACACACAGCGTCCTTTCATCTCTCCTCCCTTTGCAACATTTCCTGGAACTCGGTGACCCTACGAGAGGCAGTGTAGTACTCATGTCCACGGCTGTTGCCCAGACAGCTGAGGGAGGAGGGCGACTTGGGTTATAAACAGTGTACATTTTGCAAACCCACGCTGCGCACTGAGACGACATGCGGGCTTGCGCTGATGCAGTCTGCCCATAAAAGGAGAAGCAAAAGTGGCCTTGGCTGTCTTGAAAGAAGGAAGTCTTTCCTCCTGAGCTCTGTCACAGACTTTGCCAGCCAGTGACTCGAGGCCCTGAAGCCAGGCGGGCTCCCTGTCATGAGCCCTTCACCTTCCAAGCAGGAGTGGGAAAGAGCCAGGTAATTTGCATCATGGGTGCACCCTTAAATCAAAAGCCATCCATCATTTCTGATATCTTGAATGCAATGATTATCATATCAAAGACATACGATGACATTGAAGATAATAACTTTTCTGTTGCCCATTATCTCTAACCAGCTTGGAGTAATTATTAGCATGTGTTCTTTTCGTGAAGCCTGACGCACTCTAAATATCGGGAGGGAAAAAGTCCTACTGGAGTCACCAAGGATATATATCATGTATATATCACATGCATACATTATATATACGATAGGCTGGTTCAAGGTCTTCCTATTAAAGTGAGGAATTGTATAGACAAGACAGGAAGCCCCCAGGCCATGCAGACTTTGTCCCTTAGAGGCTTTCAGGAGGACCATCCATGGCCATCTACGGACCTGGGATGGACTTTCTCTGGGAAAATCCTCCTCTTCGTCTAAGTGCTTAGCTTTAGGAAAGGACTCAGTGGAAATTGATAAGGAAAAACTCACATTGCCAGCCGGATAGTTAACAGGTTTGAGGGTGGGCACGGGGTGGGGGGTGTCAACCAAAGAATCTGTGATGATATAATTGTTCTAAAACCGGACTCACTGCTTTCAAGTGAGTTCTGATCCCTTGAGGCCCTCTGTATGGGACATAGGAGACCTTCCTCCTTTGGATTTCTGAGGCTGCGAATCCTTCCAGGAGTAGCTGGTTCGTCTTTCTCCCACGGAGCCGCTGGTGGACTGAAGCTGTTGACTCTGGGGTTACCAATCCAACACGCCACCCACTACACCACCAGGCCTCCATGCAATCGATATGTGTGCAAAAGTGAGCAAACAGTGCATCCCACTTGCGCTCTTCTTAGTCCCGGGAGTGTCGTTAGTTCATGGGCCAGAAGCATAAGCATCCCCTGGAATGTAATAAGAAATAAATAACTCAGCCCCTTTTCTGTACCTACAGGTCCTGAATCTGCTTTTCTCCAATATTTTGTTAAGTCACATGCACTTTAAATTTTTAAAGGATAACCCGGCAAACTCTTAATCACTTTGTACTATGGACAACGTTCAAGCATTCCTACCAGGCTTCTCCAAGGGCTTTGTAAGGATAGAGAATGGGGAAAGCCCCATGCAACTGTGTTGTGAGGCTGATTCAGTAGAGTGAGAAATGGAAGAGAAAGAGCTTTACCTCTGCCAGTCACTGATAGCCACACAGATAAGTGATTGGGACAGGAACTTAAGGTGCGATTATAGCATAATTTAAACCAGAAAAACGGCAAGGCTCAGAGATTATATGACATTGTGTGTCAAGTGTATCTTTGGTGATAAGCCGGTACCTCCATCCCTCCCTAAGAAAAGAATAAATCCTTCACTCTGTTGCCAAAGGTTTGAATTACATATGTTAAAGAAATTCCTGGCCTTAGAAATTTCATCCCTGATGGTTGGAAGCCACCTGAAATAGTTTTCCCCCCAAAATATCCGGTGGCATTAGCATCTGTGCCAAGGGGAGTCCTTACCATATCTCTGCTCACCTACTGACCACCATGGATTAGTCATCATGCCGTCAGTTAGCCAGTCAGGGTGCAGCACAGCACCGGCGAAACACACAACTCTCCCCTAGTCCTTTAATGCTTCCCCCCCTCCTCACCCCCACCACTATCATGAGCCCAATTCTACCTTACAAATCTGGCTAGACCACAGCATGTACACTGGTACAGTAAGAGCATGCAACACAGGGAATCCAGGACAGATAAACCCCTCAGGACCAATAATGAGAATAGAAATACCAGGGATAAGGGGAAAGGGGGAACCGATCACAATGATCTTTGTATAACCCCCCTCCAAGGGGGATGGGTAACAGAAAAGTGGATGAAGGGAGACAGCTGTCAGTGTAAGGCATGAAAAAAATTTTTTATAAATTATCCAGGGCTCATGAGGGAGGCAGAGTGGGGGAGGGGGGAAATGAGCTAATACCAAAGGCTCAAGTAGAAAGAAAATGTTTTCAAAATGATGATGACAACATATGTACAAATGTACATGACAAAATAGATGTATGTATGGATTATGATAAGAGTTATAAGAGCCACCACCCCCATAAAATGATTTTTTTTAAAAGAAAAGAGTCTTACATGATTGGGTCTAGTTTTATGTTGGTAGTTTTGTTTTATCAAAGACGGGGCCTTTTATACCTCATAATCTGTTTCCTTTAAAAACACTTCCCCCTGTATATATTCCTCTATCTGAAGAACCCTCGTGGCATAATGGGCTAAGCCTTAGGATACTGTCTACAAGGTTTATGACGCAAACCAGTGGTGGGAGTCAAATAATACAACCGCCGGTTTGTGGCCCTACTGACTATTTTAAGTATAAAAAAGTCTATATACCCAAAGATAGTTTATTATTTCATACAATTAATACTTAAATAAAAACAATAAAAGAGATACACGAAGCTAGAGGTTAAGAGTTTTAAAATATTAATATATAAAAGTATTAAATAATACCTGACAAAAACAATAGATGATTTTTATTTCAGACATTCCCATATTGCTTCTTCCTGGGTGTCAATATTCTCTGCTTCTCTCTGAGCATCATAGAGTGTGGGATTCATTCTGAACTGCCTTTTCACTGTGAGAGTAGACTTCTATTCCTTCAGAGTGAGGCCAACCAGATACTGTAGTCATTGTATGTGACACATTAGCAACAGTTAGGTGACTTCTCTTCTCGGAACATAGTATCTTCATCTTTGCAAAACCCCTTTCTGCTTCTGCTGAACTCACAGCAATTGTTCAGACAATATTTGTAGCTCTTTGAACACTCTCAGGAGTTGCATAATCCACCCATAGTATCTTGTGGGAATGTGGGAGGTAATAAAGTTTAATGACAGCGCATCAGCCTTTGTTTGGAACCTTCTCTTTACGTTTATGTTTGTGTTCTGAAGTGAAAAGCACAAGGGAATAAAAAGGTAGTAGTTCATCAAAAGTATAGTGAATTTTACAAAATGAATAAATTATTACAAACATACTTCCACCTAATTTATTACACCCATGGACAGGATGAACATTACGCCACACACGTGTAATACGCTGCTCTGCAGAAGAATGTTACAAAAGAGTCCGGAATGTCAATATGTGATTTCCACCTTGGGCAGCTGTCCAGCCACCCACCTCAGAGAGAACCCTGATTACACGTGCTGTTTTAACAGCTGGTTCGCTAAGCTCAGCAAAAAAAAAAGAAAAAAATCAAGTATCCGTTTTGCCAAACTGGTGTGAACTGGCTGAATCGCACCACTGGTTCAAACCCACAAGCTACTCCCTGGGATAAATATGGGATCGTTTGATACATAAAGATCTATAGTCTCTGAAATCCTAAGCAGGGGTCCTACTCTGTCCTATTTGGTACCTATATACCAGAACTGGCAGCGGGGTTTCGGTTTATATCACGAACCAGTTGTTTCTTGCTAGATGGGTTGTCAATGGCGTATGACCTTTTGGAAGCATTTCCTGCTCATTACGTGTGAGCACTCTTCCCAGAGCCTTGGAAGGGGCCTGCGTGACTCCTGTGGTTTCCACTTAGGCACCCGCACCCCGCGCACAGCCCTCTGGGAGAAAGGCCTGGCAATCTGCAAGGAGACCGTATGGAGCAGTTCCCGGTAACACACGTGACCACTCGACGGCGATGGGTTTCGTTGTGCGTGGGACTGGCTGCTCTTGTCTGCTGCACCTTGGTGCTAGGGTGCCCTATGTGAACGCAGGGCAGCGGCAGTGTTGCTGTCTTCCGGTTGTCTCATTTCTGAAGTGTCTGTGCTACTGTGGGAAACTCGTGTCGCTTCATTTTGTGGTTTGTTTGCCGCCTGGCATAAAGCCCCAGAAGCACCAGTAGCATCTCCTGCCCGCTTCCCTCACCCCCGTTTCACCGCTGCACCACCACTGTGACCACCAGCAGCAGCCACGGCCGTCACCTGCTGTGGCCTGCCCTGTACTCGCACTCCAAATTGCATCAGAAAGAAAAAGGGCTTTGTGCCTCATCAGGGTGGCGATGAGACGCCAAACATGTTCTCAGATGCAGGACAGGATGACAATTTGCCTTTTCACATTTCTTGGTGAAGGGCCTGAATCCTTCAAAGTAAACTTCATCTGAGCCATTTCAAGTGTCCCCAAACAGGAGGCCATGGAAGAGATTCAGACCCAACAGTTGGACAGAACAGTTAGGCTTGATTTTCCTTGCAGCGTTTAATGGGACAGATGATCAGGCTACATGTGGAAAGGTTGTTTCGATGGCATCATCAGGCCAGTTGACGGAGACCTCTCTGCCCAGAAGCATACCAGGCCATGCTGGCCATCAGCAAGGAGGGATTGTTGGGACCAAGTCAGATGGCATTGCATCATATGGCACCATGGCTCCGGCCAACCAGCGTCTCTGGGGGTGGCTGCCAAAGACAGCAGGGGGTGGGGCACAGGAGACTGGAGGGTACAAGGGACCTGAGTCAGCATTCATTTTCCTGGGCACCTGTCAGGAAACGATTGCGAAGGCAAGACGGCTGCCAAGTCTGGCCCTGCCTTTCCCCGCCAGCTGGCACTTGCTCCTGGCATGGGCTGGGAAGAGGACTTGTTACCTGTGCCATCTCTAGCCACTGCGGTGCTGGAAATGACAGGGAAGGCGCCCGAATAGCCACAGTCATAATGTGGCCATTGTGCCCACTGCCTGCGCCGCCGTGGGCTTCGTGGGCCCTCCCTTGGATTGCATGACTGGAGTGCTTATCGGAAGGTCTCGCTCTCTTTCCCATTTTGTTTTCTGTGACTGATAAAATAAGATTTACCAGTGTGAGGCTGTGTGAATGGGTAGACAGTTAAATGAGAATAGAGATGAAGTGTGGCGTTCCCAATAGTCCACCTGTCAGCCCCCCAGAGATACGGTTCTCTAAGCCAGGCAAAGTTTAGACGCCCAGAATAATGTACGTTTACGATTTGGAGATCTCGGAAAAATCATCTGAGCTTGTAGCTCATTTGGATATGGGCATCAATTTCTACACCACTAACATATTCTACCTGCTTTTAAACCGTCTCCAAAATCATCCTACAGGTGTGCTCATAATGCAGCAGTCAGTGTGATGAGCACCTGGGCTCCTTTGGCAGCCAGGGACTTAGACATGGGAAAGACTCGTTTTGATAAGAAAAGATGAATTACCACGAATGGCGCATATGCTTGGTGACACCAGCCTCTTGAGGTCTGCAGTTTTACCGAACTCAGTAGCAGAACTCAGTGATGGAAAGCAAAAGCAGAAGGTGACCCCAATCTGAAGGCACATAAATAGAAAATGTGTTATGAGGGAGGCGAGCTGTGTTAGGCCAGTTGAGCAGAGAAACAAATCCAGAGACACTCATCTGCGTGTGAGAGAGCTTTATATCAAAGAGTAATTGTATATTGAGAAAATAGCACAGCCCAGTCCAGATCAAGTCCAAAAGTCTGATGTTAACCCATAAGTCCGATCCTAGCCCATAAATCCCTCTTCAGACTCAGCACCTGCGGTGGTGCAAAGTGCAGGATCCCAGGCCACTGGGTGCAGTCTTGTGGATCCAGTGGTGGTGGAAGCATCTCCAGGGCTCCCACAGGACGCAGCGTGGCTCCATGTGGCTTGTCAAAAGTAAAGTGGAAGCAGAGAGTGTGTGGCCTGCCTCCAGGGAGTAAGAGAGAGCGCTGCTGGCCTCAGAAGCCATGATCTCAGTCCCCCTCCAATCAAGCCAATCAAGCTGTGACCTGTTTGACAGTTGAAACTCCGCCTACAGGAGCCAAGCTAACACAAAACACCCAATTGTCACACCGGCCTTGGCCATCAGCACCAAGGGCTTGTTTGTGCTGGGTCAGGTGACTTGTGATACGGTGGCACGGCAGAGATGGACAGTGTGACTGCCCACATATGTGGGTCCTTCACCTGCTGGTTTTGGGGGGTGATTTGGGCTGGAAAGGCAGCAGCTTTCACATACATTTACTGGTCTGATGTATTCAGGACCTGTTTGTTAGTGATAACACGTGTTAGCTGTGTTTCGATGGACATGGTACCTGTTTTCCATGAGCTTCCGGTATAACAAACTGGAGACAGACAGATGCCCTGCTACTGAAAGTTAACTGCGAGAACTAAGCCAGGGGACAAACTATCCCCTTGGCCTGGGACAGATTTGAATGTGTTGATTATTAGCAAAGATGTAGAAGGTTATCACATTTCCTTCCAGACCCAGGAAGGCTTCCTGGAGGAAAAGGGCTTCTGTGTTTCTGCTCTTGTACTAACCCAGTCACCCTCACCCGGCCTACCACACACCCAGCATTCGTGGTCTACTGAGAGACATGCATTTTTATTTTTGTCTCTGGCCACTTCAGCCCCACGTGGGTACAAAGCTCACAATGTATATGGATTTTCTGTAGATGTGAAAATATCGCTGGTTCTGGCAAGAATCCTTTCTTGGTCTTTCTGGCAAGATTCTTCTAGCTGAGTGGTCAGGGTGTGATTTTTCCAGTGTAGGAAATCTGTCTTTCTATTTCTGCCTTTATTCCTATTTGAAGAGACAGAGGTTCTCCCCCCCTACCCCCTTTTTGGTGTGTGTGTGTTTATAAATTCACATACATGGGAAATCATAATAATTTGCATATACTGGCTCCAGACACAGGTTTAGACGGTGCGGGTTGTGGGCCTGCGTTTTCCTCTCTGGAAGGCATTGAGAAAGTTCCTGAGGCGATGGGATAGTGCGCATGTGTGGCATGCTCTAATCCTGGCATGCCGTGAGAGTCTGGAAAGGCTTTGCCTCAAACTAGGCATGTCTAATAGGGTTTAACGCAACCTGTGAATTTGCCCCTGCCCAAGGTCAGCTTGTAGGTCAGGGGAATGCATTCTCCTCCAGACTGTAATTATACCTGGACAAGCCCATGTGTTGCCAAGTGCAGCGGACTCTAGATAGGAGCGAGGGAAACCTGAGGCTTGCTAACATTCCCCAGAAATGGATTTTTCAGGATTTGATGTTAAGCATCTCTTATTAAACAAATGATGGCCTTGAAGTGTCTGAAAGGCCTTTGTGTAGGGATGGTGACCAGCTGTTGTCGGCCCTCAGAGGAGCAGAAAAAGGCTGTTTGAAATGGAAGCATGAGGCATTTGAGTCAGACATAAAGCAAATCAGTCCAGCCCCCAATAGGACCTATTATCACCAGGCATATTCAAGTCAAGCAATATGCACACAAAGAAAAAGAAGAATTAAAAACAGGTATAGGAGGGCCCGTAGTCAAGGAATACATTGCAAATTTTAGTTTGTGTTCATAATCTTCTAAAGTAGGACTAGGTTGTTGTTTTTTTCTTTTTTTTTAAGTCATTTTATTGGGGGGTTCGTACATTCTTATCACAATCCACACATACATCCACTGTGTCAAGCACATTTTTACATTTGTTGCCATCATCATTCTGAAAACATTTGCTTTCTACTTGAGCCCTTGGTAGCAGCTCCTCATTTTCCCCTTCCTCCCTTCCCCCTCCCTCTGAATCCTGGATAATTTATAAATTATTATTTTTTCATGTCTTACACTATCCGACGGCTCCCTTCACCCACTCTTCTGTTGTCCATCCCCTAGGGAGACGGTTATATGTAGATCCTTGTAATTGGTTCCCACTTTCTACCCCACATTCTCTCTACCCTCCCGGTATTACTACTCTCATTATTGGTCCTGAGGGGTTTATCTGTCCTGGATTCCCTGTGTTTCCAGTTCTTATCTGTAACTGTGCATATCCTTTGGTCTAGTCAGAAGGACTATGTTTTAAATTATTTGATTTTAGAAAGTGGATGGATAGACATAAGTATAATCATTTCTTATAGTATGAATCTTCTAAAGTAACATCCCTCCTTAAGTAGCTGGCTTGTCTGTCAGCCCAAAGAGAAAGACAAACTGTGAGATGTTTTCCATGCTAAATTAAACTGTCCTCAACTCCAATTCAACCAGAGTACAAATAAAACAAATAAGCAAACTTACTGTCATTGAGTCAATGCTGACTCAGAGACCCTATAGGACAGGGTAGAACTGCTCTGTGAATTTCCAAAACTGTAACTCTTTACAAGTGCTCTTTATGAGAACTCTACTTCTCCCACAGAGCCGCTGGTGGTTTTGAACTGCTGACCTTGCGGTTAGCAGCCTAATACTTAACCACTATACTACCAGGGCTCTTTAAAATACACATTGGATGTGCAACACTTTGCAAACACATACTCTTCGGGAAATGGTTTTTAAACGTGTTTCCCCCCTGATCGGGTTCTGTGAACCATACGTGGAATAAAATTGTGTTGGGAGCTTCACGGCAAACTTCTGCCTGCAGCTCCATTGTAACCATGAGAACCCACTAATCCAGCATTCACATTTTGAAGATGCTCGCTGTGGACTAATCCAGATTACTGCCAATCTCCACCAGGTTAGCCTTATGATCCTCTCTATTATGAAAGTCCGAATTACTGGCTGGTCCTAATTTCTAATCCCTTCACCCTGGAATGGAAATAATGTCCTTGTCCTGTGGATCCCCAGAGCATGGGGTATCGTGCAGGGGGGGGGGGGGTTCTTGGTCTAGAGAGCTTGTTTATTGTATCATCTCCTAACTCCTCTTCATGGAAAGGTTTTTAGAAGGTGAGACCAGGACTTTTGTTCCAGGAAAAAAACCCACAACAGGTAATAAATACTCTTTGGGTGGGGAATGCTTTCCATTTTTCAGGAGAAAGAGCTTTCTACTCTCTTAAAGAGGTACCATTTTGGAAAACTGTGGGGCAGTTCTACCCTGCTCTCTACATCGGTCTCTATGAGGTGGCATCAGTTCAGTGGCAGTGAATTTGCTTTTGTTTTTTCTCCGTCTCCAGAGGCAGAGCGTTTCTGAGCAGCCACACTATCCCAGGCGTTCAATAGGAGGACCTGGCATTTCCAGGGATCTCATTTCTAATGACCAGTTAAAGCATAAACCGCATTGCTGTTGAGGCAGCTCTGACTGATAGTGGCCATGCAGGGCTGGACATCTTTGCTCCCTTAGAGCGGCGCTGACCTTGCCCAGCCGAGAGTTTCTCCGCCATGCCCTGAGGGCTCCCAAGGAATGACTACAAGAAACAAACTCGATGTTCCCAACTCCTGGAACTAACACCCTTGTGTTGGAGTTAAGGGTTGTGTATACAAGGGAGCGTCAAAATGTGTGTAGGAAAATATCATTCTATATCAATCATTTTTTTCCAAAAAAGGTTTCTCTCCCTCATGTGAGTCTCTATGTACACACACGTGTATATAGGTGCATATGGGGACTTCAGACAGATGGGAAAATGAACTAAAAGGATAATATAATTTTTCTGCAAACTTTTTAAAGCCCCTAGTATTTCTCCCCTTTTAACTAGTCTTTAAGTTCCCAATGATCAGAGATGCAAGTGTGTATATTTTTTCTTTGTTCCTCCCCTTGCTGTATGAACAGAGGAGTGTGTGTATTGTGGGTATCATGCAACTGGATAGACTGCTTGTCAGTGTCGTCACGATGTTAGAGCAGGCCTAGAAATAGGAGGCTGGTCACCTGACATCTCCTTAACAACTTGTCCACCAAAGCATGGTGGCAATCACTTTTCACAGCTCAGCAGGTAAAAGTTCAAAGCAGGAGGGGAGATCTTATATTTCTGGATATTGTTCTTATTTAATTTGTATTTCTACTTACATTCTTGTGTTGCCAGGAACCTTTGAATTTGGCCACACAAGGAATGAAATATTTAAAATAGCTTAGGATAAGAGCCACTAGAATGCATGCAGAAGAATGGGTTGGTCTTCATAAAGCAACTATTTGATGAGCAAATGGTTTGATGCAACTTTTGTGTTTGAAATCCCATGGTTGATTAAAAAATAAACAGTTGCATGTCTTACATGAATAGTGTAGAATATTAAATAACAAATAATCTCAGAAAATGTAGGCTTCTCAAAATTTTCAGATAAATACATGCCAGCCAGTTCACAATACTCAATAGCTAAATAGGCGCCTATGAAAGATGGAGTGCATGAATTTAGTTTCTCTCCAACTCAGAATATTTTACAAAAGTCAGTGGATTTTGAAGAACGTTGTTGTTGCTGTTGTTGTTAGATGCTACCGAGTCTGTTATGACCCATGGTGACCCTATGTACAAGAGAACAAAACACTGTCTAGTCCCGGATCATCTTCACCAGGGCTGGCAGATTTGAGCCCATGGCTGCAGCCACTGTGTCGGTCCATCTTGTTCAGGGCCTACCTCATTTTTTTTCTTCTTCTCTGCTTTGCCATACCTGTTGTCCTTCTCCAGAGACTAGTCTATCTTGATAGTGTGTCCAAAGCACACAGTAAAGAGTTGCCGTCTCTGTAATTTTTTTTAACCTTGAGATCCTCTGTTCTATGGAACACTCTGGCTGTACTACTTCTGAGACAAATTTGTCCGTTCGTCCTGCAGTCTGTGATATAGTCAATATTCGTCATCAACAGCACAATCCAAAGGTATCACTTTTTTTTTTTTCATTTTCCCTTACCTGATGCCTAGATTTTGCAAGCTGGTGAGCCCTGCATATTAACTGGGTCATCGTACTGTAAGGGTGTCAAATGAGTGAGTGGCCACAGGCCAGCAGGGGTCCAGAAACTAGAAGAATAGTGTGTTCTGGAAATCCAATGGTCATTTTCTACCTTTGTGATGAGCCCTTGCTCTTCAGCACTCTCAGGAGGATCTGTTGTGGCAGATTTATCTAATGCTGCTCGAATTTTGATCTCTTGCCTGATGCTTCCATGAACGTTGATTGTGGATCTGAATATGACAGAATCCTTGACAACTTCAACCTTTTCTCCACTGATCACGATGTTAGCTATTGGTGGACTTGTGAGGATCAGGGTCTTCCTTACATGGAGTGTAATCTGCACTGAAGGCTACAACCTGTGCTCTTCATCAGCAAGGGTTTCAAGTCATCCTCCCTTCCAGCAAGCAAGGTTGTGTCATCTGCATATATCAGGTTGTTGATAAGCTTTCTTCCAGTCCTGCTGCCACACTCTTCATGTAATCCAGCTTCTCTGATGACGTGCTCAGCATAGCGATTGAACAAATATGGAGAAAGGATACAACCCTAAGCCACACCTTTCCTGATTTTAAACTCTGCAGCATTCCCTTGCTCTGTTCGCACAACTGCCTCTGGATCCATTTACAAGTTCCAAATGAACACAGTGAAGTGTTGTGGAATTCTCATTTTTATCAAAGTTATCCATAGTTTACTATGGGCCACACAGTCGAATACTTTTTCATAGCCAATGAAACACAAGTCAACATGTTTCTGGTAGTTTCTCCTTTGAGCTAAGATCCATCTGACATGAATAATGATATATCCCTTGCTCCATGCCGTCTTCTAAATTTGGACTAAACTTCTGGCAGTTCTCTGTCAATGTACTGACACAACCATTATTGGATGATCTTCAGCAAAAGTTTACTTGTGTGCAAAATCAGTGATATTGTTCCATAGGGTGAGCATTCTGATGGGTCACAACAGTCCCTTTTAAATGCCCTTCTTCCTCCTTGTTCTTACTAGATATCTTAGCACCGTGTCCTCCTAATAGACTTAGTCATTGTAAAACAGCAAAGATGGAAGCAACCAACAGTCTACAAGCTAATAAGCCAATTGTTAAATCCTAACAAATTCATGATTTAAAATGCAAAAGCAACTGGCTAATTTGTGTGTGTGTGTGTGTGTGTGTGAGTGAGTGAGTGAGTGAGAGAGAGAGAGAGAGAGAGAGAGAGAGGATTGAAGAAACAGGAAAAAATGGAAATTGATTCTGGAAATTTAAATACATGATGTGCATGAATGTTCATGTGAGCATTGCTAATAATTGACCAAATTGGGGGAAATCCTAAAAACCCATCAATCAGTGAAACAAATCATACAACATACTTAAATCAAGTGGTTCCACCTGTGCTGACGTGAAAAGATAGCGGTAGTATGATTCTGAGTGAGAAAAGAGACGTTTCAGGAGAAAATGTACAGCTTCTTATTTGTGTAAAGATAAGACCCTCCACACATGGGCCCCGGCACATGCTTAGATCTGGAAGAAGACACCCCACCCCCCCGACCTAGCACTAATACCCATGCAGTGGGATTGAGAAGCGGGGAGCAGTTTCACTTTTGTTGGTGTCTGCCTTGTATAGTTTGTATTACTTGGATTTAAGGTCAGAAAACGTGTATATGATGGTTGTATCTTTACCCATTCTTAGTCTGTTTGCTGAGCAAATAATCTGAGAAGTGAGACTCTGTAGAGAATACAGTGGCATCGGGATTGGAGGCAGACTCCTTCACAGCCTGCAAACTGCAGGAGACATAACTTTACTTGCTCAAAGCGAAGAGGGCTCAGAGCCCTTCCTGATGAAAACCAGTGACTCCGCAGTCTTCACCGTGGTTCATACCTTAACAGCAAGACAACATAACTCCTCACGACTACACCAATAAGCCATGTTATGATATACAGAGAAAAAAATCTGAAGCTATCAGACATTTATTTGATTTAATCCAAAAAATAACCCTCATGGAAGTAGCAACCAAGAAATCAAATGACATATGACATTGGGAAGATCCGCTAAAAGACCTGCTTAGAGTGTTGAAGAGCAAAGAAGTCAGCTTGAAGACTAAGGCGCACCTGCTCCCAGCCTAGTATTTTCAGTCGGCTCAGGTTCATGGGAAAGCCAGACAATAAAGAAGGAAGACGGAAGAAGGATGCATCCCTTGGGGGACATTATCAGGAGGGGCCAGTCCCCAGACGAGAACATCGCCCTGGGCAAGGTAGAGCATCATCAAAGAAAGACAACAACGTTGACGCAGTCGCTGCTGCACTGACTGCAATCCCAGCAATGGCTGTGGGTGTGGCGTGAGAGGGAGCAGGCAGCATTCTGTTCTGCTCATTTAGGGTTTGCAGAACTGACTTGAGGACACTGAGCAAATAAACAGCAACATGATTTTTGTATTTGTGTGTGTGTATACATTGCAATAAACATTTATTGTTTTCCTAGTTTGAAATGTACAGGAAAGAACAAAGAAACAAGACCAAATATGGTTGTGAACTTTCTGCATTTCCCACACTAGCTCAATACCCATGTGGCCAGTGGCTGGTGTTTGATGTATGGGCTGGATGGGGGAGACTCGTGCTCGCGTTCCATGGCGTCCTCTGGTGACTGGGCTCGGAATCATTAGTGATCGTCGAGTTGATTTCAGCTCATGGCAACGCCATGTGCTGCATGGGGTTTTCAAGGCGGTGAATGTTTCAAAAGCATATCGCCAGGTCTGTCCCCCAAGTTCCCTCTGGCTGGGGTGGAGCCACCAACCTTTGAGCTTGTGCTCCCAAAGCTGACCCATCTGCGCCAGCTAGGAACTTCCGAAGGTAGTTCAATGTCTCCAGAGGTTCGCAGAGCATCTTGTTTCCCTCCGCCCCCCTTAACCTCCCTGCCCTTTGGGTTTTGATGTCTCCTCTTTTCTTCCCTCTTCCCCCTCCCCGCCCCCCATCCTCAAATACATCCCCTGCACCACCAACACAGCCCAATGTCCTGGTCAACTTCTGGGAGATCTGAATATGTACCAAAGTGTTGGGTTAAGCAAATGCCTTTTAAATCGACTGACTCGTCTTCTTTTTATTAATCTAAGATGTTGCTTTTCTCTGTTGCCTTTCAGTCATCCTGCATATCAGGACTTTATTAGCAAGAGAGACTTTGTCTCACCTACGTATTCTGTTCTTTCTTCTTTCACTCCCTGTTCACTCCTCAGTCCCACCCTGCCCCCATCCCTAGTCCTGAGTGTGTGTTGAGCTCCAATCACACAAGAGAAGTCAAGCCGCTCCAGTGGGGCCTCACCTAGTCCCAGGTGGCTCTCCCCATATTCTCACTGTGTCCGAGCCGGCAGGTCCCCCATTGCTGGCCTGCAGCTATGTGGTTCTCTGCCCCACTCGTGAGATACCATCTGCCTCTGAGAAACTGGGGGGTAGAAATACACATATTGTGTCTGCATGGCTTTAGCTGGCTTAAGGAAATGTAGAACTAGCCCCCAGCGAACACGAGGGGGTTCCCGGGCTTTGGACTGCTAATGGCAAGGTGGGTGGTGTAGACCCATCCGCTGACCTGCTGGCTCCCCTGAAAGGTGTATCGTTTGGGACATGCTAGGGAGCAGTTCTGCTCTGCCCTACAGGACCCCTTTGAATCAGAACGACCTTGCTGGCAGTAGGTAGGGTTGGTCAGAGGGAAGGAGGCCTTGCTTGCATGCAGTTAAGCTCTCCGCTGCCAAGGGGAAGACCAGCGGTGCAAACGCACCAGCAGCTCAGTGAGAGGCAAAGGAGGCAGCCTGCTTTCCCAAGGATCACGGCCTTGGACACCCGCTGGGGCTGTTCTGCTTGGTTCTCTCGGGTGACTGTGACTTGGCAATTGGCTCACGGGCAGAGGAGGTAAGGAACCGGAGGGGAGGAAGCAAGCTCAGAGATCCTGGCTGCGTCACTGCTTACCCTGTGGTAGGAGACACTGCCTCGTTTTAGAAGAAGAATCTCAAGTTTCGAGTGCAGTCAGAGGTGACACCATCTTTCCAGACACCAGCACGAGGCGGAGTACCAGGTGGTAAGGTCCTTCCCTCAGTGCACTGAGAGGGCGTGAGGCAGTTTCTGTTCGTGGTCATCAGGTCTGAGCAGTGAAGCCCAGACAGACTCTCGACCTCTCCTTTCTTTGCTCATGCTTCTGTCTCAGTCCTCTGGCCACTCTCACACCTCTCTCTCTCTCTCTCTCTCTCTCTCTCTCTCTCTCTCTCTCTCTCTCTCTCTCTCTCTCTCTCTCTCTCTCTCTCTCTCTCTCTCTCTCATTTCCGTGGCTTTGCTGCCATTGGCTGGGAGAACAATCGGTCTTTGCCCATGGTCGCTCCAGTAGGCAGGACTGTGGTACCAGTGGCTTGCTCACAGCCCTAGCGGGAGAGCTTGGCGTGTGTCTGTTGAAAGAAACATGTCTACTCAGCCTGATCCTGCCCTGCCTGTGCCTGCCTTCTCGACGCCTGTGTGCACGCCGCCACCATTGTCCTGCCGCTCACTCTGCTGGGCATTCGGGGTGCAGCTCATTCATTCCCAGAGCCCTTCCTTGTGTGAATTTGCTCCCCAGTTAGTTCTCAAGTTGGTCTTCCCAGCCTTCTTGAAGCTTAGCAGTAATTCCATCACAGTGATTCCTTCAACCACTAAGTTCTTTTTTTTTTAACTTAAATCATTTTATTGGGGGCTCATACAACTCTTATCACAATCCATATACACATCCATTGTGTTAAATACATTTGTACATTTGTTGTCCTCATCATTCTCAAAACATTTGCTTTCCACTTGAGCCCTTGGTATCAGTTCCTCATTTATTTCCCCTCCCTCCCTCCCTCCCTCCCTCAAGACCCTTGATAATTTATGTTATTATTATTTTATCATATCTTACACTGCCCGACATCTCCCTTCAACCACTTTTCTGTTGTCCGTCCCCCAGGGAGGAGGTTATATGTAGATCCTTGTAATCTGTTCCCCCTTTCTACCTCACTTTCCCACCACTCTCCCTGTATTGCCCCTCTCACCATTGGTCCTAAGCGGCTAATCTGTCCTGGATTCCCTGTGTTTCCAGTTCCTATCTGCACCAGTGTACATCCTCTGGTCTAGCCAGGTTTGTAAGGTAGAATTGGGAGCCTGATAGTGGGGGTGGGTGGTGGGGAAGGAAGCATTTAAGAACTAGAGGAGGCAACTGGACATCCCTTTGCAGAGGGGCCACGGGGAGGAGATGAGTAAGCCACTAAATTCTAAGCTGCTTGAGAGCAGGCTCTGTGGTGGTCCGCACTGCATTCTCAGAGCCTAAAGAAGCGCCAGACTTAGAACAGATGCACGGCGAATATCTGTGATTCAGAAAGGGAATAAGTTCGTGGCTGAATGCTTATGCACGTGTGTGCTTCCCCAGTGCTGTGCTAGACATTTTCAGGTAATCATTTTCCTTGAAACTTGGCTTCTCCATGTACTAAAATAAACCCTGGTGGTGTGCTGGGTAAAGCACTGCGCTGCTAACTCAAAGGCCACGCCAGCAGCCACGCTGCAGGTGAAAGAAGAGACAGTCTGCTTCCGACAGATTGCACCTTGGAACACTGTCCCGGAGGGCCACAGGGTCAAAGTCAATTCTATAGCAGTGGCCTTAGTTTGACTAGGAAGCCCCAGCTTGTATTTTAAGAGCATATATTTGATTATGCGTCATCCCTTCCCCCATTGTTTTTACTGTCATCATTTTTAAAAGACTAAAAATAGCAAGTTGCATTTTCCCCCAAATTCCTAAAATGCTGTATCCCCCAAGAATTGTACGCTAAAGCTAATGTTGAAATGATTAAGTATATGAAGCCGAAAATTGAAAGTTTCTTTTCATCTTGATTAAAGCTTATGACTGACTTTAAACCTAATAGTTACAGCAAAGTAGCCATTCTGAGAGAGAAACAGAACGACAGGGGCAAACAATGACTGATTCAAGATCGATTGATAAGTAGGTCTTTAGTTGATTGGACAATTTGGGTTAGAACAAACTCACATTATGCCATTTTGTCCAGTCAGCAAACAGCTGTGATAGTCTGACGCCAATATAGACGGATCTTCTTACTGTTTCTTTGTCTCACCTCTGCTGTGTCTTGGTAAGTCTGTGCGTCTAACCCAGGGCCATCAACTTGGTTCTGGCTTCTAGTACCGGCTTTGCAAGGCTAAGCATCTTCACAGGGGCACAGAGCCTACTCTTTCTCCTGCAGAGCCACCGGTGGGTTTGAACCACCAACCTGAACGTTAGCAGTGCAGGGCTTACCTGACTGTCACCAGGGCTCCTTTGCATACACCTAGGCGGGAGGGAAAACTGGCGCTTTACTTTGTCTTTTGCCCCGGCGAGGGTCCTGGACATGTTTATTAGATTTGGTGATGATTTGTGCGTACGTTCTATTGATTTTTATAGCCCTGGTACATGAGGGAAGAAAGAACAAAATATGTTTTCTTTCTTTCTTAGGAGATGCTTTGTGGTAGGTTATTAGGGGCTGATTTATTTCACTGGATTTAGAGAAAAACAAAAGATATGAGGGGTTCTCCGTGGAATATTTTGAAAGGCTGACACCTTGGTCAGTGAGGTATTTGAAGTTTCTGTGAAAATTGTAGATGCAGATACATACTTATATATGTATATGTTTTATCACATGAGAGCAACAGAAAACCCTTTAAAATTAAAGCTTGATGTGCGAAGCCTTCTGCTGTGTATATTCATGCTAGCACTCATAGGAGACAGGACGTGTATTCTTCAGGATGAGGACGTTGCGCTCCTCAGAGTTAAGTCATTTTCCTAGGGTCACGTCAACCCCGCCGCTAGTGACCCCGTGGGGCAGAGCCCACAGTCTCGTGGGGTTCTCAAGTTCTCGCTCGTTATGGACGCAGACCATCACCTCTTCCTTCCACAGCATCCCGGGGGTTTCGAGCCACTGCCTTGTGGTTCGCGACTGAGAGCTTTAACCGCTGGACCAACAGGGCTTCATCCCAGGATTGTGGAGCTGCGTTTAGATCAGAATGTTCTGTTCACCAGACCACTCAGTGGACAGTGGAGCCGAGAAGGTCCGAGGCTATGAACTAGCAACGTGACAATATGCCTCTGATAAAGGAAGGAGGTAGATAACACTGTGTTTGTACGTCACAGCTACAACTGACCTAGAATTTAGCTCTGCGTAAACAGATCAGAGGGAAACGTTTTAAAGTTTGGCGTGCTTGTGCTAGGCTGGTGGAATTTGGGGTGCTGTCATTTTCTTGGTTTCCTAAATGTGAGTTGTGAGTAAGTTACTTTCAAATTAAAGTATACATTAAGATGGAGTACCTGTAGGCCGCATGTAGGCTATCAATCAGGGTATCTGAATATTTTGGCTGCGCTTTCCGAAAAATCATGTGGTCATTGCTGCTTATGTTGGTGTTTTTAACTTTTCAGATCATCAAGCTTCTGGATGGAAAGCGATCTCAAACAGTGGGGATCTTGATATCCAGTTTGCATTTGGAAATGAAGGACATCCAACAGGGTAAGGCTCCCACATCACTCCCATCCCCACCCCCACCCCTGCCCCCACCCCCCAAGTTTTAAATTTTCAAACATTTTATTGTGAAGTTCTTTCAAGAATAATACTTAAGCTGTCACTTCCCTTGAGTCAGTTCTAACTCATCATAAGACTATAAGGGCAGGGTAGAACTGCCCCTCTGGGTTTCTGAAGCTGAAACTCTTTACTGAAGTAGAAAGCCTCGTCTTTCTCCCAAGGGCCAGCTAGTGGTTTCAAACTACTGATCTTATGGTTAGCAGCCCAATGCATAACCATTATGCGACAAGGGCCTCTGCAAGCATAATACAGAGAATGTTTAAATGAGTCTATGCTATAGTGTACCATTTACACCCAATATCTGTCTGCAAAATCATCATCTCATCTCCTATCACCCTTAAACGCCAGTCCCTACCCCAACTGGATTATTATGATGCAAACACCATGTATTTTATAATTCCATTTGTTAAAAACACTATCACTGTTCTCTAAAGATAACACATTTTATAAACATTAGCAAATGCCATTGTCATGCTTTTCAAAACATTAACAATATTTTCTCATAATCATTAAATATGTATTCTCATTTCCTCGCTTATATATTCATTAGCCATCCATCCACTTACAATTAACACGAATGGGGATCCAAGCTAATTTCATGCATTGATTTTGGTGTGCGTGTTAAGTTCCTTTAATCTAGAAATTTCTACCCTCCATCTTTGTTTGTTTTTTTTTACTTTGTCATTTATTTCTTGAAAAACCAAATGAGATGTGATAGATCACATCGTCTCACCACTCCCCCCAAGTGACAGTGTGGGCCTTTGCAATAAGGATCTTATGGCTCACCAAGGGAATTGACTGGCTTGATAATGCAAATATTGTGCACACCACTCTTGGCAGGCGGGGACCAGGGAAATAAAGAGTTTAGAACTCTAAGGAGGAGCTTGGTCAGTTTTACCGTCTCACTAGACTTAACATGAACTATCCTAGAGTCATAGTTTGTGAATTAGGGCAGTGGCTTCCGCTACCAAGAATAAGAAACAGGAGTGGGGTACGTCTTTTGGACCCAGGTCCCTGTGCTGAGAAGCCCCTGGACCCAGGAGTCAGAGAGAGTGAGCACTGTAACCCTGGAGATGGAGAGAGAGAGCTGTGACACTGGAGATGGAGAGAGAGAGTTGTGACCCTGGAGATGGAGAGAGAGAGCTGTGACCCTGGGGATGTAGAGAGAGAGCTGTGACCCTGGAGATGGAGAAAGAGCTGTAACCTTGGAGATGGAGAGAGAGAGCTGTGACCCTGGAGATGTAGAGAGAGAGCTGTGACCCTGGAGATGTAGAGAGAGAGCTGTGACCCTGGAGATGGAGAGAGAGAGCTGTGACCCTAGAGATGGAGAAAGAGCTGTAACCTGGAGATGGAGAGAGAGAGCTGTGACCCTGGAGATGGAGAGAGAGAGCTGTGACCCTGGAGATGGAGAGAGAGAGCTGTGACCCTGGAGATGGAGAGAGAGAGCTGTGACCCTGGAGATGGAGAGAGAGAGCTGTGACCCTGGAGATGGAGAGAGAGAGCTGTGACCCTGGAGATGGAGAAAGAGCTGTAACCTTGGAGATGGAGAGAGAGAGCTGTGACCCTGGAGATGGAGAGAGAGAGCTGTGACCCTGGAGATGTAGAGAGAGAGCTGTGACCCTGGAGATGGAGAGAGAAAGCTGTGACCCTGGAGATGGAGAGAGAGAGCTGTGACCCTGGAGATGGAGAGAGAGAGCTGTGACCCTGGAGATGGAGAGAGAGAGCTGTGACCCTGGAGATGGAGAGAGAGAGCTGTGACCCTGGAGATGGAGAGAGAGAGCTGTGACCCTGGAGATGGAGAGAGAGAGCTGTGACCCTGGAGATGGAGAGAGAGAGCTGTGACCCTGGAGATGGAGAGAGAGAGCTGTGACCCTGGAGATGGAGAGAGAGAGCTGTGACCCTGGAGATGGAGAGAGAGAGCTGTGACCCTGGAGATGGAGAGAGAGAGCTGTGACCCTGGAGATGGAGAGAGAGAGCTGTGACCCTGGAGATGGAGAGAGAGAGCTGTAACCCTGGAGATGTGAGGACACAATGAGAGGCAGCACCAAAGAACTGGTGTTGGCAGAACCAAGAGTGCAGCAGAAGCCATCTCGGAGGGCTTCCTGGTTCCTGCAGTAAGAAAAGGGAAAGCCTTCAGGCTACAGCTTACTGACAGAAAGAAACTTCACCAGCCCATGAAGCTAGAAGGGTCCAGAGGCCAAGAGTCAAACAGAAGCATACCGGAGAGCACAGAGCAGAAACTACCCTGCCTGAAGAACTGTATCCTGAGTAATTGTAACTTGTTTCTTCCGTCTGAAACGCCATAGCGATAAGTGCTGTCTGTGAGTTCTGAATGGCCAGTGTGCTGGGTTAGTGAAGCAGCGGATGATAAGAAAGTGCCATTGGTGAGGGTGGTGGTGGTGGTGGGAGGGGGGTGATGGCCTGGAGGCGTTCCAGCTGTGGTCAGAGTTGGTAAAATGGCTGGAGAGAAGGAGGAGGTGCACCTGACTTCCATCTCATAGCTGGTACCCTTGGGGTCAGGGTGCAGGGAGATCTGATACTACCCACACACCTTTTAAAAAAAAAATTAAATCATTTTACTGGGGCTCCTACAACTCTTATCATAATCGATACATACACCCATTGTGTCAAGCACATTTGTGTATTTGTTACCATCATCATTCTCAAAACAGTTGCTTTCTACTTGAACCCTTGATATCAGCTCCCCATTTCCCCCTTCCCTCCCTGCTTCCTCTCCCTCATGAAACCTTGATAATTTATAAATTACTATTGTTTTATCATATCTTACACTTTCAGATGTCTCCTTTCACCCACTTTTCTGTTGGCTATCCTCCAGGGAAGAGGTTATACATAGATCCTTGTAATCAGTTCCCCCTTTCTACCCCACCTTCCCACCACCCTCCCGGTATCACCACTCTCACCCTTGGTCCTGAACAGATCATCTCTCCTGGATTCCCTGTGTTTCCAATTCCGATCTGTACTAGTGTATATTCTCTGGTCTGGCCAGATTTGTAAGGTAGAATTAGGGTCGTGATACTGTGTTTAGGGGGGGGGGAGGAAGTATTTAAGAACTAGAGGAAAGTTGTATGTTTCATCGTTGCTACCCTGCAACCTGACTGGCTCATCTCCTCCCCGCAACCCTTCTGTAAGGGAGTGTCCAGTTGCCTACAGATGGGCTTTGGGTCTCCAATCTGCACTCACACTCATTTACAATGATATGTTTGTTCTTTGATGGCTGATAACCTGATCCCTTTGATACCTCATGGTCACACAGGCTGGCCACACACCACTTTTATACCCAGCCACTCATCCTGTAGAATTTCCTACATTCTACAGGTATAACTTACCATTTCCTCTGCTCCTGTGTTTCTGGAAATTGTTAGTTTGCTCTAGGGATTTAATCTGATTTAGGTTTGATTTGAGAAAGAATATCCCATAGGGATATTCTAGCCTGTATTCTATCAGGATATGCATAATATCTTGTGGTCTCTTTTGTGGTGATAGTGGGGATCTTTGCCTGCATCACTTATTTCATTAGAAGTTTACAAAATAATGCATGGATCCTCTCATTCCTTCTCTGTTAGCTGGCTGCTTCTGTGGAAAGACACTTTGTTTCATCCACCCATTGACTATGACGCCATTTCTTTATCCCTACCTCCCCCTCCCATTTTTGTAAACAAATGGACCTACCGTATATGCTCATGTATAAGCTGAGTTTTTCAGCACTTTTTTTGTTGTTGCATAAGTCACTTGTGTTTGCCTCTCCAACTGTCATCATTTCTTTTTTTAAAAAATCATATTATTGGGAGCTCGTACAACTCTTATAACAATCCATACATCCATTGTGTCAAGCACATTTGTACATTTGTTGCCATCATCATTCTCAAAACAGTTGCTTTCTACTTGAACCCTTGATATCAGCTCCTCATTTCCCCCTTCCCTCCTTGCTTCCCCTCCCTCATGAAACCTTGATAATTTATAAATTACTATTGTTTTATCATATCTTACACTTTCAGATGTCTCCCTTCACCCACTTTTCTGTTGTCTGTCCCCCAGGAAGGGGTTATATGTAGATCCTTGTGATTGGTTCCCCCTTTCCACCCCACCCTCCTGGCATCGCCACTCACACCACTGGTCCTGAAAGGATCATCTCTCCTGGATTCCCTGTGTTTCCAGTTCCTATATGTACCAGTGTACATCCTCTGGTCTAGCCAGACTTGCAAGGTAGAATTGGGATCATGATAGTGGGTGGAGGGGGGGAGCGGGGAATATAGGAACTAGAGGAAAGTTGTATGTTGCTACATTGCTACATTGCACCCTGACTAGCTCATCTCCTCCTCATGTGGATGTCCAATTACCTACAGATGGGCTTTGGTTCTCCACCCTGCACTCCCCCTCATTCACAATGATATGATTTTTTGTTCTGATGATGCCTGATACCTGATCCTTTCAGCACCTCATGATCACACAGGCTGCTGTGCTTCTTCCATGTGGGTTTTGTTGCTTCTGAGCTAGATGGCCACTTGTTTGCCTTCAGGGCTTTAAGACGCCAGATGCTATATCTTTTGATACCCGGGCACCATCAGCTTTCTTCACCACATTTGCCTATGCACCTGTCTGTCTTCAGCAATTGTATCAGGGAGGTGAGCACACAGTGATATGCTTTGTTGTTCTTTGATGCCTGATAACTGATCCCTTTGGCACCTCATGATCACACAGGCTGGTGTCTTCTTCCATGTGGGCTTGGTTGGTTCTAAGCTAGATAGCTGCTTGTTTACCTTCTAGCCTTAAGACCCCAGGTGCTATATCTTTTGATAGCCAGGTACCATCTGCTTTTTTCACCATGTTTGCTAATGCACACATTTGTCTTCAGCAATTGTGTCTGGAAGGTGAGCATCATGGAATGCCAGTTGAATAGAACAAAGTGTTCTTGCATTGAGGGAGTACTTGAGTGGAGACCCAATGTCCACCTGCTACTTTAATACTAAACCTATAAATGTATGCACATAGATCTATTTCCCCATAATCATATATAAATATATTTACATTTATACATGCCTTTATTTAGACCTCTATAAATGCCCTTTGCCTCCTAGTTCTTTCCTTTATTTCCTTTTACTTTCCTCTTGTCCCAGTATCATGGTCACCCTTCATTTGGGTTTCAGTAATTCCCCTTGGTTATGTTACTCTTGATCAATCCCTACCAGGCCTCTTACACCCTCCTTGCCACTGATTTTGGATCACTTGTTGTTCCCTTGTCCCTGGGTTTGTTAACACCACTACCTTTCCCCCACCTCCCCCTCTCTCATGTCCCCCCGAAACCTTCGGGCCCATTGTTTTCTCCTCCAGATTGTTTATCTAGCCTATCTTATCCATATAGACCGGCAGAGATAATAATATGCACAAAAACAAGACAGAGCAAAACAAAGCAATGAAACAAAATAGAACAACAGCAACAAAGAAACAATGACAAGAAATTTAAAAGCCTATAAATAGTTCAAGGTCTGTTTCTGACCTTTAGGAGTGTTTGCCAGTTGAGTCTGATGGGGTGCCACACACCCTGGCCCCAAAGTCTAATTTTGGTACTACCTTGGGACTTCCTTGCTCTGCTCCCTTTGCTGTTGCATGCCCTTAGTGTTTTCCTCGGTGTGGTGGGGTCAGATCAGGTGCAATTCCCACACTATGTCTCAAGTATTGTCTCCTGTAGTGCTATCGGTCAGTGAGGGAGGTCATGTCTCATAGTAGGGCCAGCCATGTGGTCCTCTCTATGCATTGGCTGCTCTGAGCAGGGGTAACATCCTCAAGGTTTGGTGGGCCAAGATGTCAGCACATTTTTTTAAAGCCATTTTTGTGGTAAAATTAGGTTCCTCAACTGATATTAGGGACAGCTAATACTTGAGTATATAAGGTACTTCTTGATTATCCTTTGCTCCATTTTCAAATAAAAGTGATTCAAAAAGAAGAAGCTTTACTTGTGTATGCTTTTCTTAGTCTCTAGAGAAGTAGACCAATAACCATCCTACTTAAAAAAAAATCTGTATGTTGCATGGAAGCAGTACTCCCCTTTCTCAGTAATTAATTAAATGTAAACCTTTGTTTTGACATGTCACTTATAATATTCTCTGAGTTGTGTGCACTCTCTCCTAGATGGTTTAGTAGGATGAAACACGGGGTTAGCAGTGGAGAGTCTGAGAACACTGCCCTCCAGCTTCCATCTGTGTTGCCTCAAAGCTCCTGTACTTTGGCCTGGAGACTGCCTTAGGTTCAAACAATACTTTTCAATAAAGCCTCTTTTTTAATCTTTAAATTTTGAGTGGACTACATATTGTACAAATTACACGTAAACCTTGAAATATCCTAATGCAGATGGTGATCCCACAGTGTTCAGATAAACCGGCCAGTTTTCAGTGTTTAAAATCTGTCATAGAGTTGAATAGGCTTGTGTCAGTATTAAGCCTCAATATGGGTTTTTAGTAGTTGATCCAAATTTTGGGCAAAGGGTGACCAGAACAAGGAAAAGGCAGAATGGTCATTCATTACCTTCCGGAATTACGGCTTCTGGATGAATGGAGTGTCTTGTGAATCCAAACCAGGGAATGAGACACTAGGCTGATGAACCATGAAGATCCAAACCAGACAAAGAATCCGGACAGAGGAGCTTCTAGATGTTTGAGAAGGGGACTAACTTTTTTTTAAATCATTTTATTGGGGGCTCATATAACTCTTTTCACAATCCATACATACATACATCAATTGCGTAAAGCACATTTATACATTCATTGCCCTCATCATACTCAAAACATTTGCTCTCCACGTAAGCCCCTGGCATCAGCTCCTCATTTTCCCCCTCCCTCCCCACTCTCCAGGGACTAACTTTTTTGATGTAGGCATTAAAATTAGGAAGGGGTTCTTGATGGATAGTGGTCTATATGATTTATGTCTAATATCTATTGTTTAGATCTAGTGCTGAAAAATATCCATTGACCGTGGCAGAACCCCATGGAAGTGTCTTCACAATGGAATGTCCTATGAGATTTAATCAGTTCTCTCTGAGGCGCCGTGGTGACACAGTGGTTAAAAGGGAGCAAAAACTAACCACAGAGTTGGTGGTTTGAACACACCCCGCAGTCCCACTTAAGAAAGAAGTGGTAATCCTCTCCCATCAAGCTCAGAAAACCCTAGTCTTTTACGTGGCGTTGCTATGAGTTGAAGGTGACTCCATGGCATCTCACAGCAGTAGTCTGAACTGTTCTTCTCAGGCACGTTCTGTTCCAGTCCATCAGACCACCACACGATGAGAATGAACCTAGTCAGTCCCCCGATAGCCCAGTTACCACGTCAGGATCATGTGGGCTTCCAGATGTATTGGACTTAAGTTCATCGTGAGCTGAAGAGAAAAATAGTCTACCCAGGTCTCTTCATCTCTGGCGGAGAACAGGCGATGTGAAGTTAGAATGCATGTTTGTTTTGTAGTGTCATGAATGCTGAGGTCTTGTGGGCACCGTTTTAATGATTGGGTCAGCCTCAAGCACCTCTATTATCCACCTTAGAGGGCTGGCTCCTACATTCTTCAGAAAGAAAAAAAATCTCCATTCTGTTTCTTCATTTAGTAATACATTCCAGATGAAGATGGAAATATAACCAGAGCTTAATCTTCCTTTGGAATCATTGGACTGACATTGGCATCTGAAGGTCACTTAGGTGCCCGAGCGGTGTCAGTTATATTTCATCCTGAATCCCTGTCTGGTCGTGAGTGGAATGCACTTGGCCTTGGGTCGTCATCCTGATGAAAGGATTCCCTGTGCTGTCGTTGGCCCAAGCTGTTTGTTTTAATGGGAGCAGGGTGCAGCACGCTGGGCTCAGGAGAGGCCAGCTGGCAGCCTGAGCCAGGTCTCACTGCCTGTCAACCCCGGGGAAATAACCACAGTCCCTTTGTCGTCGATGGGTCTCGGCGAGTCCACAAAACCAGAAACACTCACTTGCTCTTTCCTCACTCACAATAGCTGGTATGTGCACCCGAAAGCGAAGTATCCGTTTTTATACGTGACGAATATCTACCCTATCTATTCAAAGCCCTCCATCGACTAGCCCTCCTCTGGGGGAAAGGTGAAGCCTTCTGCTCCCATAGAGAATGAAGTCTTTGAAACGTTATGTAAGGCCCCTCTGACTCAGAACCAACTTGTCAGTGAGATCTAGGTGTTTATGCCAGACTTCCCTGCTGAGACATCAGGCCCCTCACCGGTGCCAGCGATGCATGTGATAGGCACGGAGTAAATGTTTTTTGATTGAATGAATGAACAAATGAAGACATGGGGACATTAATGAATATGAAGAAGTAAACATCAACACGTTTGGAAACCAAATGCCTGAATCTTGTAAAGCCTGCTCTACTCAGCAGAAAGGGACGGGCCTGCAGGCGTCCTGGAAGACTTCAAGCGTCCCCGGTTTCTAAATGACGTTGACATGTCTGTTCTGGCTTGCTGAGATGACTGCGTGGGCACCGTGATAAGTGTTGGGTGTTTCAGTCCACGATTATCTCCCACTGATGGATAACAGGACTTTTGTGAATTCAACTTGATAGGTGAAACCTCATTTTCCTCACATACATGTAGAAGGTGAGCAGCTACACTGTCGCCCACTAGGCACGGGTGTATTTACTGGACATTCATGAAGCAGAAGCCTTCTGGCTCTTCATCTCCTAGATTACGAGTGTTTGAGCCAGTGTTTGTCCCTCATGTCGTGTTGCATTCCTTTGCGATGGACTTTCTCTGCTGTTGGTAATTAAATGTTGTTTATAGCTAATTGGTTAACATATAAAAGTCATTCAATATGTTTATTAACTTAAATTATTTTTTAAATAGGCTAAATGTTAGAATAGTTGAAATCCGATAAAATCATGTGTTCCATCCCAGTACATTTGGCCCAGACTACCTTTACCTCATTAATGTCCCCATTCATTCATTCATTCATTCACTCATTCAGTAAACATGTGTCGAGTACTCTGTATGAGGTGTCATAAGCACAAACACATGTAAGATCCAGATGCCAGGCGTTCGCAGGATGGTGTGGGACTTATGTGAGCCACCCACGATTACAGTAGAATTGGCTGTGAACGCCCAATAGTGAAGTGTCTTGACTCTGCTTGTGAATTTGGGTAACCTGTACACAGAGTACATACAACTCAAGTCCTAGAGGATGGGACTGTGGTCATGTGTTGAGGAAAGGAGATATCCAGGTGAGGAGAGACCATGAAAGAAGGCCTGTGGTGGATCACAGGTATTCCTGGGCTGGACTATAGAAGACTGTAGGTGATTGCGGATGGTTTCACGAGCCAAGACTTGAAGTACAGACAGCATCTAGACCAGGAGCTCGCTCTCTCCTCCACTGCCATAGAATCACTCTAACTCGAGGTCAGGATGGAACTGTAACTCAGGGTTCCCAACACCGTGACTCTTTCCAAGAGCAGAGAGCCTCCTCTTCCTCCTACGGATGGGCTGGTGTTTTGAACTGCTCACCTTGCAAGGAGCCGCCTGATGCATAACCCGCTCTGCCACCAGCCTTCCTACTAGACAGGGAGGGGCCCTGAATACCATGACAAGACACGTGGACATCACCTGATCAGAAATGAGGAGGACAAATGTCAGAGCGAAGTGCTTCGATTGAATCAAGAGTACAGAAACATGCATCCGGTGGTAGCATGGCGCACGGCAGCCTGTTTCTCCAACTTCACTCTGTTTGTTTTCCTCCAGTGCATCCTAGCTACAAAGATCTTTGGTGCCTTAGAAAAGCCATTTTCCCCTTCTTGCACATCTTTGAATGTGCTGTTTCCTCTACATGGATTACCTTTCCACTGGACTCTTTAGTTGTTGTTGTTGTTCATTGACCTTGGCTTCACTCCAACTCCTGGCAACAGTCATGAGACAAGAATGACGCACTGCCCAGGCCAGGGCCACCTTTTGATTGTCGAGGTGTTTGTGGCTATTGCTAGAGCTGTCCTGTCCACCCATATCTCCTTGAGTGTGTCCAGCATTTTCCTTGGCCCTTCCCCTTGCTGCGCATGATGTCCTTTTCTAGCAATTGACCTTTTCTGATGACATGTCTGGAGATCAGCTCCTTTTTCTTGTCCAGGGATTGAAGTTAAATGTCACTTCGGTGAGGCTCACTGAGATCCCTCTCTCATCCTGTTGGTCACCTGAGGCATTTCTCTCCTACTTCAGTGTGCCCCTGCGTATGTTTTCGGTGACCTGCACGTCTAGAATGCAGATGCCGAGAGGTGGATTACCGAAGGCGATGGCTCACAAGTAGAGTTCCCGGATCTTGCGCCCATACCTGGCACATCAGTGAATCAAGCAGCAGGTGATTGTGGAATCAATCAGCACAAGTAGGCCTGGGGGCAGAGTAGTTTTTGGCTTTTGTCATTTTGCAACTGAACTACTACAAGAGCTTTCAAACAGACTTGTCCGCAGAAATGTAGATCAGAGATGTGCAGGAGAAATGTACCGGAAATGTAAAGGAGACGTGCCCAAAGGATGCTTAGCAGGAGGATTGCAATGGTTGGATATATCAGATACAAGGAGTGATGGAGGACAATAGATGTATATGTGCCTTGAATTTCTGGATTCAGTGGCTTTATGCGCATGAGGGGACTTCAAATTCATGGAATGTTCTGCCATCTTTTTATTTCATTTTTTCCCCACAAACGTTTGGAAGTTCTCCCCATATAACGGTTCTAAAAAGTAAAAGTGAAATAGTGGAAGATATACAGTGTGGGAGTGGGAAAGTTATACTTGGGATGATCTGAGCTGGCTGGGGCCACTTCTGTTTGAGTGTACAATGAGCGTCTTAACATTTAGTGAGATGCTGAGTGAACAGAGAGATTTGGAGACAACACATCTACAAGAAAGTAACTCTTTTTATCGGCTTCTCACTTCCCAAGATGGTATTTGACATCTTGTGGGAGTAAGCCAGATCCCTCCCCGACTAAGGTATAATAGTCTTTGTCAGTAACGGAAAGGCCTTGGCTTTAGAAGAATGGTGTCAGGGGGCTGATCCTAATACCCACGGCTCATGTATTTGGTCCAGGAGAGACTCAATCTGGGAGTTGCTTGCTGCTCTTTTTCCATTTGTTAAATGGGGATGACTGGTATGTAAAAGCATTCTGACAGCCTTACATAGTAACTGCCTACATGATTGCAAATTAGTGTTTTCATTCCCCATTAGTGATTTCCTTTTATTCTAGTCCCAGGGGGATGGAAAACTGTTGTTGACTGTTCTTGATATAAACCTCCCTGTGCATTGCAACAGACTGGGTGCCAGAAGTCTGCTGGCATGGGTTTGGAAATTTCCCGAACACTCAAAATTCATATTTATAATATTTAACCTAAGATAAAAATAAAACGTTTTTTCCAGTTTAGTTCCTACTAGTTCGGAATCTCACTTCAGGAATTTATGTCCATCAAAGATGATCTTTCTGTTCAGGACTCTGATTCAGAATGTGAGAGGAGGATACAATGCCCAGTAGACAGCGCCACATTGTTTCTTAGTAATTTCCAGAAATCTTGGTCAAGATGTGTACTATCTGTCTGGGACATAACAGATTTGATCAGGCATCTGAAATTCATTGTGGATTGTGTCAGACTTGACTGAGAAACAGTTTCACTCCAGCCTAGAAGAACCTATAGGTGAAGACCAAAGTCAAATCAAACCCACTGCAAGCAAGTCAGTCGTGACTCAGAGCAACCCGTGGAAGAGAGGAGGGCTGTTGGTTAACTGTCCCACTGCTGTCGATCTTTACAGAATCAGTCTGCTGCACCTTGCTCCTGTGGAGCAACTACTGACTTCAGACCATCACCCGACCTTTCGGTTAGCAGCTTAGCACTTAACACAGTGACACCAGGGCTCTTACCCTTAGACCATGGTCTCTAATTTTGCTTATTGTGTCCCCGTGCTTAAAAAAAAAAAAAGTTTTCAGTCCTGCATCTCCATGTTTGAGTTCTAAAAGACATCCACGGTGCACATCTACCCTCAATATGCTCACTGTGAAACACGCCAAAATGTGACTTAAAGTTTATACTACTTTTTGTTTGTTTATTTGGTTTGCTTTTTTTCTTTTTAAGCAGTTGTATTGGCACTTCATCCACATTGCATACAATCCAGTAATGCAGTCACATCTAGAAGAGTTGTACAGTTGTGACCACAGTCAACTTTAGAGCATTCCCCTCGCCCTTATGCTCATGGGTACTGGTATAATTATTATTCTTTCTCAATTGTGGCAGAAACATATACAACAAAACACTCTCCAATTCAACAACCTCCACAGTGCCCTTGCTTATACTCTTCATGTCATACATCTATTATTGACATCCTTTTCCAAATTTTTCTACCTCCATTAACATAAATTCAATACCCCCTAAGCAAAATCTCTTCCACCTTCACCCATGGTAACCATGCTCCGTTATGATGTCTATTTTTAGGGACTGGTCTCAATAATACGTGCAAAGTCTCACCATCTGTGCTCCTATGGAGCATTCTGGCTGTACTTCTTTGAGACAGGTCTGTTCTTTTGGTAATACATGTACTTTCAATATGCTTTGCCAGCAACATAATTCAAAGTTTATACTACTTTTAAAAATCTTGCTAACTTTGATTCCTTTGAGTTCTCGCTAGCCAATTGCTCAAGGCCCAATTCAGAAAGTGGGGTGCCGCTTATTACTAACAATAATGACTCCAACCCCGTATTTCCATCTCGGTAAATCCAATTATTTGCATTTTTATGGGGGCAACTTTTTGTCCAATCTGATAAGATTATCTTTGCTTTTTATGTCATTCCATGACCGATGAAGAGTTTGTACTACAACAGAAGTGTCAACTCGGCTATTTTCCTATTGTAGGCAGATTATCTTTAATCTGGGGGTTTCTCTGCAGGAAACTTTTGAGGCCAATTTGTTTGTTTGGTGAAGTGTATGCTAGTTAAAACCAGATTTTAGGATCTGAAAGAAAGAAAAAAGAAGATTCCTTGAATTGAGTACCAGCAAAAGAGAAGAAAAGAGGAAATCCTGAAAAACCACAGCTCTGCAGTTTGTGAAAGCAAATGAACAAGGTGGCTGCCGAGGCTGAGGGAGCACCTTGCCCACCGAATGTGACCGGTGATTGTGGCCTGCTAATGCCGCTGTCAGTCCACATATGAAATATCGGCAAAATTCTTTTAAAAATATTTTTAGATGAAATGAATGAGTATAGTAGCTGTAATACTTTCCTGCTCTTTCTCACCTCCGTCTTCCTCCCACCCGGCCTCAGCCACCTGAACAGCAGGAGTCTCACCCGTCCCTCTCTAAGCCACCGCTGCGCATTCCTTCCCTCGCCCAGCTGGGTCCAGAAAGCAGAGTGTGACATTTCTTTGTACTCTACCTTCAGGCAACTGGCTGAAACCATCCAATCTGCCTGGAATGTAATTTTGGCTTAAAAGAACCAGAACTAATGGAAGAACAGAAGCCGCTTAACCCAAACTGTCTCTCATTCCACTGCCCTCCAGAGAATAGAGGATGTAAGGGGGAAGTTTCCTGAATTCTCTGCTGTGTGCCCTTCTTTGAGCTTTGAACCATGGACAATTTTAATTGCACCTATGCAATGGTAGCTTGTGCACCTTCAGGCCTAGTATGTGCCTGGACCTAGGTGAGGGTTGGGGTTGAAATGGCAGCTTGATTCTAAGCTATTGGAATATATTAGAAAAATGCTGCTTTTATATTTTGCTGCTTCTGCTTCTCAGCCCACTCCTGTTTCCTGAGCATCATTTACACTGGTCTCTCTCCCATTGGAGCCCTGATTAGGGTTTTACCAAGTACCACACACCATACCAGCAGGCCTTCAGCAATGCAGAGAAGACTGTAAAATATATTCCACTGATAGTTTTTATTCTCAGTGTGTCTGGCAGCATCGTGTGCCTTTTCGTGTGCCTTTTCAGTCGTGTGCCTGTTGAGTCAATGCTGGCACGTAGTGTAAAATTACAAGTATTACTCTCTGTTCAGGAAAAGTGCGCTATGTCTGACTGGATTTCCTTTTCTTTCTTTCTTTTTTTTTTTCCAAATGAACCTTCTTTGGGTTTCACTTTTCTTTGTGTAAAAATTCTTCATGGTCTGACTTCAACTGCAATGCTGGTTACTGTGCATGACTGCAAAGAGTTAACAAGAGATTATAATCTACAGATATTTAACAAGGAACGCAGTTAATTATTGCACTTCAGACACTGGAATCCTGTATTCCAGTTTAAATACGAGTGATAATTAGACAATGAGAGAGTTACATATGAATGTATAGAATGCTCAACGTCTTCATCACATGGACTTTGTGTGGCTCCTGCTCAGCGATCACTTCTTCATGTCAAAAGCATGTGATTCCATTTAGAGGTGAAAGTGTCTATGTAGATTCTGGTGAGTGGTAGTTTATTGGTTGGCTCATATATTGGTTGAAATGTATTTGCATGGGGGTGTGCATCTGCGAGGGAGAAAGGGTGAGGGGGTGGGGGCTGATTGTACGCCAACATGTATGAAAGAAACATAGTCTCAAACCAGACAATGCCATCACCCCTTAAGGAACTGAGCCTAGAAAATGAATGGGTATAACTTTGTGCCTCAGTTTCATTGTCTACCAAACTAGAAGACGAGCATTGCACTCACCTGATACAATTAAATGCATCCCCCAGTAAGTGCTCGCCATCCACTGCTCTGGAGCGGACTGCATCTCACAGGGGGTCTGCAGGACAGAACAGGACTCCATCGGGCTCCGAAGACCAAATCTTCACCAGGGCAACAGCAGCCTCATCTTCTCTCCCAAAGAATGGCTGGTGGGTTTAAACCATAGGGTTAGCTAAGCCTGATACTTAACTCATTGCACCACCAGGTTCTCTTTTAATAAGTGCTATTAATGATTAGCAACTAATCCCTAGAAAGATTTGCCTGCTGTGCCTACGTCTGGAGCAGTTCACAGAAATTCCTTTAAGCTACTTGATAATTAGTGCCCTTTAGCATTTCTTCTGGGGAGACGGGTAGAATGAGGTCATGGCCGTATCTGGGTGCACATAGGTGGGCGCATGGTGGAACACAGTGGACAGTAGGGGATAGCGTGTCCTGGTAAGGAGAGTATCCATCCAACTGTAACCAAGGTGACGAGACTGGAGTTCAGAGTCTTCGGTGGAGCCCCACCCCCACCCCCACCTGACTTCTGAGTGCTGCCTCTCCCCAACTCCCCTCTGACTCTCTGCCCACCTGGCTTCCTTCCACCTTTGCTCAATGTCTGCCTTGAACTCAGCCTTTGCTCCCAAGATGACGGTGTTGTTGGCAGGTGCATGTGACTGTGGGCAGGTGTTCCTGTCCTCCCTTTCTTCAGTGCTCAAGTGCTACCCATGTCCCCTCTCAGCCTTCCCCATCCCTCACGCTCCTTCCCTTTGACCTGAGACTCTGTGGGAGCTTCATGGGGCAGGTGACACGGGAGTTTTAAATCCTGAGTCGTTCTGTGTGACTCTCCCCTTCCATTTTCTCTTCTCTCCAAATGGAGTTTTCAGTGAGGCTCCAAACATCGGACACCACCACAGAATGTTCCTTAGCACAAGAGCCCTGGTCACAGTGGTTATGTGGTGGGCAGCTAACTGCAAGGTCAGCCGTTAAAGACCACCCACCACTCCTCAGCAGAAAGATGAGTTGCAGCCTCAGAAACCCACAGGGGCAGTTCTACCCTGTTCAGAAGGGTCGTTCTGAGTCAGAGTCAACTCTTTTGAAGTAGGTTTGCCTTCTTTGGAAGTTAACCTTGTGAACGGAACAATTTCTTCTGATGAAGTCCAATAATCCTAATCAACATTGCTGTCTGGGGTTGGGAAGAAGCCTAGAATGCCAGCAGGATCTGTATTCAACACTCACTTTCTGCAAGGCGACCTGTCAGCCACTTAAGGAGAGACAGGCTAGTGAAAAGGCAGCATCAGCCGGAGGCTGGGGAGCCAGCCCACTCCCATCTGTGTGAGTGACCTCCTGCACACCTTGCACGACCAGATTTACCTTGACTGGTCTAACAGAGCAGTTAACGGGGGGTACCTTTTCTGCCCCAGCCTTCTCCGTGTGTTCTTGCCCAATGGCCAAGTCCAAAAGAACAGCTTCCTTAAATAACTCCGCTTGGGTTTTACAAACTAGAAGCCCTTCAGACAACGGGTGCTGTCACTCTTTGTCTCTTTGGACACGGTGCACTCGAGGTTAGAAAAGAAGGGTTAAAAAGTAGCTGGAGGGCCGCGAGAATTCCTGCGTGTTCGTTCCAGCTACCCCGGTCTTGTGAAAAGCAGCCTGGGAGCTGGAGAGGGAATTTGCCTGTTGTGAAAGACCGTGACCCTGGGCCTACGCCTGAAGCAGGCGCATAGTTTTTATGTGAGCCTGTTAGCCTGAATTTGCGATACTGATCTGCTTTTTGTCCCTGCTGACGGTTATTATATCTTAATGGGTGAAACACTACTCTAATGACCCTTGTGTGTATAACTCTTGTAGCACAGAGCAGGCACCAGAGGACCACATAAAAACGTTTGCCTCAATTTCCCTGCAAAAAACGAGCCCAGAAACCAGACTTGGCCAAGTAACAGATTTTTAAAGGTAAAGGAACCCAATAAAATTACCAGCTTTTCACAGCGTGTGTCTACTTCCTGTGGACAGATTGTGAGGTGTAGGTGAAATATTCTAACTGGACTGACAGTGTGAGCGGGGACAACTAGGGAGCGCGAGAGATAAAAGTAAAACGCACCAGCAATGATTGATATTGCAGTAGCAACGGGTTGCTGGGGTCTCTCCTTTGTGGATTTGACACTTCACCTTTCTGACACCATCTGCAGGAGGGTTGGCATAATGAGCTCGATACAGATGGGAATGAGAGCTGGAATGACTGGGAATTACTACTGTATCGGGGCCCTGAGGTTTGCTGTAGAAGGGTGCAGGCTGGTGTTAGTTGATTCGACTTATAAAATGACAGGCATGTGTGTGTGTGAAAGAGACAGAGACTGAGCATTTTTTTAGCGTATAAAATGGAGAGCTATGTCTGTCGAAAGATTGATTTCTTTCTGTAGTGAGATCCTGAGATAAAATGGGCTTATTGAACAAAATGGTTTCCATGTTGAATAGCATCCTCAAGAATGAGTCCATCAGAGGGCAGTTATCTTTTGTTGTAACCATCCCAGGATGTGGGGAAAGAATGAAGGACCAGGTAGAGCTTTCTAGGAAATGCAACCGCATTTGGTCACGGCGAGGCAGAGTGTGTCCAGGCAAGACCAGTCACCTTGGCGTCATGAGTCTATAGTTTTTGCTGCTCAGGCGTTTGGCCAATAGGCTCATCTTCCTGAGCCACTCTGCCGTGGAGAAATGATAGGGCTCCCTTACTTTCTTTATGTTCCTGAGTGCAGTCAGATAATCTCTTGAAATGGCTTCTTCTGCCTCTGTATCTTATCTAATATTTTAAAATAGCCTTGTGGGGAAGAGGGTAAGTCGTGCCGGAATACGTGGGCTTGGCGGAAATTAACTGTTTTCCCCCACCTCTTACTTCACCAGCCCCTTTCTTCTGCCCCACCCCTCTCCGGGGATCTGAGCAAAAGACCAACCATTATAGACAGCTCTGAAGTTGGACTGATTATTTCTGTGGGTGACACAAAACTCTTCCCCCACATCTAGGTTTACAGTTTCAGAAGGGTTTTTGTTCCCATTTCCTCCCTCTCTTTAGCTAGCTGCTAATGTTGTCGTGGGTTACTACATAGCATCTTTCCCCTCTGTCTGCACAATTCAGGATTTTGCTGCCTCTTGCCCATTACAGAAGGAGCCCTGTGGCTTGGTGGGTGCACGTCGGGCTGTTTATAGCCACAGGGTTAGCACTTTGAGACTACCCGCCTCCCCAAGGGGGAAAGGTGGGGTTTACTCCTGCAGGAAAGAGATCTGTCCTTGGAAGCCCGTGGGGACAGTTCTGCCCTGTCCTATCGGTTCGCCTGCACTTGGAACAGACTCAATGGCAGTGAGTGTGACTCAACCTTGGTTTTGTTAAGAGGAAATATAGGTGGGAAGGGTCACAACCTTATTTCAGATATTCCCCCCACCAATCTGAAAAATATGTCCATCTGCTGAAATCCTGCCCTCCCGTAAAGTCCCTACTCTCTGTGTTCTCTCTAATTAAAAAAAAATTTTCATTGTAGCATGTTATGTTTGCGTGTACATCTGACACTTTCGCATGTACAATTCAGGGGCATTAATTGTGTTTATTATGTTGTGCGACCCATTGACCCATTTCCTTATTTTTCAAGCACCCTTTGCAGAGACTTCCTGCCCCCGAAGCAATGGCCCCATCTTTGCCTTTTAGTCTTATTTTCAAGAAATTTTTCCTGACATCCAACCTGAGGATTTGTCCCCTGGGAGTCCTATGACATCTATCTCATCCACAAACTTTGTATGTGACACCTGTTATTCGAGGTGCCCAGATGATCAAGACCCATAGAAGCCCTATTTCACTAGCAGGCTCTTATAGTGGAGGAGGGATACTGTCATACAAGAGAGGCTTCAAAGATGTGGTTCTTGCTCTGTAAAATATGAGTGTGGCATCATGGCAGAGCAGCAGTTCTCAACCTGTGGGGTGAAACCCCTTTGGGGGTCGAATGACCCCTTCACAGGGGTCGCCCAATTCATAACAGTAGCAAAATAACAGTTGTGAAGTAGCAATGAAAATAATTTTATGGTTGGGGGGATCACTACACTATGAGGAACTGTATTAAAGGGTCTCGACATTAGGAAGGTTGAGAACCACTGTGGTAGAGGGAAGGAGTGAGAATTTAATAATCCCAAGGCTGAAGATCCCCTTTTAAGGTAGGGAATATTTGAGCTGGGCCCTGGAGGATGAGCCGTGGGGCAGCAGGAAGCCATGGCATTTTAGGAACGGGGGCTTGCCCATTGGAGCTGGGCACAGGGCACATGGAGGAAGTGTGGTGTTAGATGAGATTTGGAAATGTAGCTTGGGGCCAGGCAAGGAATGAGCTTAAAAACCAGATCAAGGAGCTTGGAATTCACCCAATATTTAAAGCATCCAAGGTGCTTTGAACATCAAAGTAAAATTTTGAGGCCTATGTCTTTTTGTTTATTTCTTTTACTTGTTTTATTAAATAACTAACTTTGGTAGTATGATGAAAGTTAGATTGTTGGGAAAGGTTGAAGTCAGAGGTAAAAAGCAGGTTACTTCCTCAGTAGACCCAGAAGTATGTTGTGTTTGTTTCTCTGAAAAGAGTATCCATGAACTGTGTGTGTGTGTGTGTGTGTGTGTGTGTGTGTGTGCTTGTGAGATGAGAGTTAACTTTGTATTTTGCTCTCAAAAGTCAAAGATGCTTCCTGAAGCTGGCCCATGACGTAGGGTCTTGAAGGAAGGGAAGGGTCTAGGAGCAATCGCTCTCATTGGAAGCATCTAAGAATTCTTCAACATTGCATTTATAAGACAGCCCAGCGATTCACTTACTTGCTGTCTCGTTTAATTACTTCTCTCATTAAAGGAGATAGTGGTATGAACCAACATTAAAACAAATAATAGTCATCATGCACAGTTAGTATTTTGAGTTCATCTATGTGCTTTGTATCTATTGTATGTATGTGTGTGTGTGTATGTGTGTGTGTATGGAGAGAGAGAGAGAGAACCGCAGCATATATACAAGCTCACTGAAAGTGTTCTCAATATTCAGTATAAGCCGTGTTTTACTGATACACTGAAGCTTGAAGTTGTTGTGTTTTTTTTTTTAACTCTAACCAGGACATCCTTGCATTCCCTAGCCTTTTGCTCTCTCTGCAAAAGCCATGCCGGCCTTTGTTCTGGACCCCTTTCTGTTCTTTCATCGGAAGAAAGAAGCTATGCCTAGAATGTTCTTCTCCTAGATCTGTACAAAGCAACCCCTTCACGTCTTAGTTAAATGTCACCCCTCAAGGAAGCCTGCCTCGATCTCCCCATTTAATGTTGCATACGTTCCTATGGGCTATGGGAGAGAGACTAGGCGCTCGGCCCCCATCAACAGCTGCAGCTCAGACGCCCACAGGGGCAGGGCTCCCCTTTCCTGGAGGGTTGCTTGGCCTCCAAAAGGACTCGCTGGCAGTGAGTTGGGTTTTTCACTCATTGCGTGTCAGTCATTGTTTAGGATTATTTCTCCACCTGTTTGTTTTCTGTTCCATGCACTGGAATATAAATTTCACGAGGCAGAGTATTTTCTGTGCATTGTACACTTCTCTACCAAGCATATTTCGGAACAGTCTCAGGATGTCAGTACACCTTCAGTAAGTGTACACCTTCAGTACCCATGCAAAGGGTGGCTGAGAGCCTCTGGGGCCCACACACTTCCCTGACCCCCGTTTGAAGGGGAATTTTGGTCTGCATCCACGGGAACAAGACTGGCTGGGCTAATAGCCGGTTCACCTGTGCAGCTGAACTCCCAGCTGATTCGTCTTGTAAAATCATATCACGAGTTACTGAGGGAGGAGGTGTGTGGATTCCTCTCTTTCTCCCTGGTTAAGATTCCTTAGTTAACTTTTGAGGTTTGTGGCTTGTGTGCAACCACTAGGCTAAGTGATTAGTTGAGATGCAGAAATGCTAGGTCAATTATTGCCTTTGTGTTGGCTAATTTCTGTAGGAGAAGTTTGGGATTGCTAGAAGAGGCCCTGGCTAGTTTGGAGAGAGAGAGAGAAAGAGAGAGAGAGAGAAAGAGAGAGAGAGAGAGAGAGAGAGAGAGAGAGAGAGAGAGTCAAACATATCAAGGAGTGCTTAGAAAATTGAATAGATCATGGAATTTTTCCACAAATATTTTAAGCCCCCCTCATCTGTCTCCTAAATTATGAGCCCATGTTATCTCCATTCAAAAACCAGCCCTGCGAGGTCAGAGCCCTTCATTGGTCCTCCGACTACACGTTTCCCTTCGTGTTCTGAGACGGGTCTTTCTGGGAGGGTAGTTTCCCTTTTGTCGTGGTGGAGTCTCAGATGACTCACTTCATCACTATCACATTGACTTTATTCTGTTTCACATCCTCACAGAGCTAGGAGGAGCTAGCGGATTAGCTCCTAAGTAGGAAAAAGTGGCCTACGGTGGGATTTTAAGTACATTTCTTGGTGTTCTGTAAAGATCTGCCCATCGCTCAGCTAATTAACTGTCTTAGCATGACATAAAAGAGACTGCTCAGGTTCTAAGCTACAGAAGAAACAAGCTATTAGAAATCTCCTTATCTGGCTCCGTCCCTTCTCCAAAAGGCATGGGGCAAAGCCAAGGAACCCACCTAATGGTTGACAAGCAACATTTTAAGGCATTCTAAATATCACTGGTTGGTTTAATAAAATTAATTAGCCTGCCACGGAGAAAATTTACTAGCGTGCTGGTTAATTTCACAGTGGAAAGTCAGGGAAGAGAGAGAGGTAGGGCTGAGGGAACAAACCTTATTAGTTTTGAATAATTATTTAAAGATGTGGACTTGGCTCATTCCAAACAACTTTGATATTCAAAGCCATCATGGCTTTAAGATGCCAGTGTTTGTGCCCCGGCACATATGGGAAGGGATCCCCCTAGATGAAAAAGTAAGCATATCAACAAATGCTAAGTGGCTTCTTTAAGATACGGCGCAACCAGGAATAAAACCATAGGAACAAGAAGTTGCCGTCAGATTGGCTCTTGGGGGGTTTCCATAATCTTAATTTTCAATTATTGCTCTTTCTTGTCTTTGTAATCCAAACAAGCTGTTTGCAGTGGAAAAGGTGCCTCAGATCACATGCCTGAATTCATTTAATTTGCTAACATTGTCTCTTTTTTTTTCTCTCCCCCTCTCCCTCTCTTCCTGGTAATGGGGCAAGCGTCAGTTCTGGTGCGTTAGGTACTAAATCTCTTCAATTACCAGCTGAGAAGAAAGATTTAAAATCGTACTTCAAACTTGCAAAACTGATTTAGTTTTAAAGCACAAACACTTCTCCTGTGGAGCCTAAATTAAACTGCAGCAAGGACACAGAGCTTGCAGAATTAAGCAAGGCTCAGGCTAGTGATAGGAATCATTTTTTGGTCCCTTTCATTCGTGGCCCTGAAGGAAGGAGTATTCGAGCGAGCCAAAGGCGCGGCGTGCGTGAGACAGTGTGTTAACTATATTGCTTGGAAGCAGCGGTATAGGCCTCTAATCATCTCTCCCTTGTCTTTCCGGACGCCCGGCAGCTATTTTCAACGTGGATGACTCTGTGGTCGACCTGGAGACACTGGCAGCCTTGTATGAAAACGTGAGTGTCAGCGAGTGATCTGCAAAGCTGTTTTCAGATTTCTGTATCTTTACCCATTCAAAGGGCGAAGGTCTCAAGGTGGCTCCTTCCACCTGAGAAAACTCGCGGGGCCATTTTGGTAGGGAGCATTTTGACTTTGTATTCTCAGCCTCACCGCAGACACACAAGCTTGACTGAGCCCAGGCAAAGGAAAGGCCCGGTTCCTCACTCCCAGTGGATCTGGGTTGGTGAATCTCCTCACGCATCCTCAGGGGAGGGTGGATACATCTCAGAACCCAGCCCATTACTATTGAAGTGAAGTTGAACTCCCTGCACAGTGAGGGTGTATGCCCTTGCCTCCGCACCCCCACCCCCCAGAAGAACAGGAGTGGTGTCATGCCAGCTTGGATGGTGACTCCAAGTAACAGGAGTGATGGTGTTGAATGCAGTCAGCAGTATAGAGTGATGAGTCTAGGTTTGGGATCTTAGGCTTGAGGTCCAGGACTGCCAATGACTACTGACCGACCTTAGAACAGTCACTTCAACTCTCTACGCCTGTTGGGTTATGAGAACAAGGGGGATTATAATAGGTTCTAACTGTGTGTGCGATACGTTTTCAAGAGAGAATTAAATGAGCAGTCAATTTATAAAGCAGCAACAATGTGCTTGGAAAAGCAAACACCACTGTACGTGTGCAGGATCTTTGGATGTGCGTAACACGTGGAAATAACCAAGCAGGCTGTCTTGAAAAGATGACGCCGCAGAGACAGAAACCCCATAATTGCACACCCATTCCGGTGCATTTGACTGCTGGAGACTCCAGAACACAGAGTGAACTAGATCCTCTTCTGCTTGCTTAACAGCAGTTACCAGGAAGCTGCCGGGGTTCTGTAGTATGCTATGATTACCAAGCTCAAAAAGCCATCGGTTTCCATCCAAATAGTCCTCTGAAGTCTCGTTTATGGAAACAGCCCCCAGTTTAGTATCACTGGGCCCAGGTTTTGGCAAGTCCTAGCTGTTTCTCACATCCTTTAACTACACTGTTGTTGTTGTTGTTGTCTGCCTTTGAGTCAGAGGTCAACTCTGAATGATCCCAGGTGACAGGGTAGAACTGACCCACGGGGTTTTCTGGCCTGTGATCGGTACAGAATTGATCAGCAGGTCTTTCTCCTGTAGAACCCCAGAGTGAGTTCCAACTGCCACCCCTTCAGTCAGTAGCCAAGGGCTTAACCACTGCGCCCCCAGGGCTCCTTCCTACAGGTAGACCAGGAGCTGCTTAGTATGCCTGGGTGGGGAGGGCTGACTGACTTCTTTCCATTAGTAAGGCTTCTGTAAACAGACAACAACTCAAAACACGCAAGTGTCAGGTTGTTAGAGATTAATAATACATTTGTGTCGTGCCTGGAAGTCAGCATAGTATAGTGCAGTGGGGGAGCGTGGGATTGGCAGTTAATGAAGTCAGGCTCTGGTACTGTCATCTGTCAAATGAGGGCGGGGCAATAAATGTTACGGGCTTTGTTCCACGTCTACTTGGTGCTGGCACCATGCACAGGATCAGAACTGGTTGGCTCCTCACAGCAGAGGGAAGCTGCCTGCACTCTGAGAAAGCCCTGGTTTCAATGCCCAATCTGGGGCACACAACGAGTGGCTAAAAGGAAGATGGCAACTAGACATCAAAGAACCCAGAGTCGATGTGCGTTAGGAGGGCTGCTTGGAGGGCAAGGATGGAAACGCAGATGCAGACTACCTGTCCCATGCTTGCTTACAAGGGAGGAGCCCGGGTATTCTGAGACAGCATCAAACACTGCCGCCTGCATCCCACTGGGGCGTTTGTTAGAACCATTTCCATCAGAGCCACGAGTCTCAGAGTTTTGCGTGTGCCAGAATCACCCAGAGGACTTGCTGCCCCCACCCCTGGGACCTCCTCCCTCTGGGGTCTGAGCAATGATGCAGATTTCTAACAAACGGCAGGTGCTGTTGGTGCTTGCGGTCAAGGGACTAAACGTAAACTTGCCGCCTCCTGTGCTGTATGCAAATTCTCATGGTCTTCTCCCCTCCCCGCTCCCATTTCAACAGAGAGCTCAAGAGGATGAACTGGTTAAAATAAGAAAGTATTACGAGACATCCAAAGAAGAAGAATTGAAGTTGCTGGATAAACCTGAACAGTAAGGCCGCTTGGACACTTTTTTATTCACCCCACGGGGCAAGCTGGCATCTGCGTCTTGCTGCCTCCCAGCCGGGAACAGCCAAGCCCGAGCCTCGCAGCGAGCTCAGTCCTAGCACGTCATGCCCGTGACCTATTGCACAACGCAGGGCGGCGTGGCTGTCAGGAAAAGCAGCGAGATTTGTGCTGCTGGATACCGTATCTCACTCCCTCTTTCCCTCCCTCCCTCCCTGGGCCCCCTCGGCTTGCTCCCCTTTCTTGTCCCAGCGATTTGTTAATTCCTTCTAGACTAAACAATCTGGCCAAAAGTGTAACGGAGGGAAGAAGAAGGCATTGCTCTGTTTGAGGTTCTGCTGACGCCGTTAGAAGGATGACCGCGGAGTCACAACATTCAGATGCGGTTTTCTCAGGACCCTCTCGAGTCAATGCCGCCTAATCAGCCAGCTTTCCCCCAGGTCACTCCACCTGCTCGGCCCGTGCAGATGCGACTTGTCCTCCGGCTGCTTCTCTGCATCCATCCTCTTGCTAGCATTGTCCCCTCTGTGCTCTGGGCTGTCATTCGGCCCCTGAAGTCTCATGATATGCCAGAGTCACTGCCGTCCTTCCCCGGACTCCCTTGGAGCCCACGAGCCACAAGCCAACCCCAGGGCGCACTCTCCCTCACCCCCCAGGCTTTCAGGATCCAGACTTAGCACGGAGCCAGGCAGGCCACAGGCCACCTTTGCTTCTGGCTTCCTTGAAAGCTTCATGTCCACTTCAGCTCCCCCTTCTCAACCTGGAGGCAGAGCAAAGCGGTAGAAAACACTGAAGAAACTGAGTAGTCATGTTCAAGGTCAGCCCTAGAGGAGTCTGAGGTTTGTGGACTGCACTGAAAGCATCACACCGTGCCCTTGGCCTTGAGTCCTCTAGAAGGACCGCTGGCCCGTTCCCATAGAGACCTGGGCGTTCAGGCCCAGGACTAGTGGCGATGGGGTCTGAGTTTACTCAGCTGTTGACCAACCTTCATGAGGACACCGGGAGACTTAGGTATTGTTCTCACACGGGCTCCAGTTCAGAAACTGCCGCCCAGATTCACACACGGTTTCTTCATAGCCTGGGAATCTCGTGAATCTGTGCAAATGGGGTTCTTGTGCCTTCCAAGACAGTTTACCCAAACTCTTACCAACTACCACCCCTGCCAATCCTGTGTTCCATTCCCAAATCATGGGTTATCGTCATATAATAAAGCAACTCCTACTAATGTGCTAATGAACGTACCGCCGATAGTGCAGCACTTGGCCACTAACAGAGATGCGGATGGTTGGAAGCCACCATCCACGCCGTAGGGGACCGATGGTGCGGTCTGCTTCCCTGAAGATCACAGCCGTGGAGACTCAGTACTGACTTCTAGACCACCATGAGTCGGAATCCGCTCAGCCATAATGGCTTCTGGAAAGTGCTAACGACTGGGAATTAAGGGAGTTGCGATGAGCTATTTAGACACTGAATAGGCCATGACGGGGTGTTTGGAGACAGGCCGATCAAACCTTTCACTAGGGCCAGCCCCATCCAGTTGGGAAGCCATCCCCCCAGCTAGCACTTGGCAGCCTTGCCCTGTACAGCGCCAGATACCATAGATGGTAGGTTCTGTAGGCCATGCAGTTGGAGCACTCAGCTCTGTCATTGTCTGAAAAGAAACCCTGGTCGATGCACTAAAATAAATGAGGATGGCTGTTCTGGAACACTTGACTTGTCACTGCCGTTAGAGCTCCGGATCATAAAATATTATCTTCCTACTGTTTTTCTGGCCCCCCGTGATTTCAAATGGCAAGATCCAGTCTTAGTTCATGAGCTGGACATAAAGCCTTGGTGGGCTGGGTTTGGCTGCTGGAAGCCACGCGAGTGGCTGACCTAATGAAATGAACAGGACAGTGGGGGAGACATCCTTGCTCCTGCCCCTTCCCCCTTTGTGCTACTGCCTCTGTAGCACTGTGTGCAGGATTAATTGACTAGAAGTGGCGGGAAATTGACAGTCAACTTATTGTTGTCCCCTCTGGCGATCTTATCAGAAAAAAAGAAAAGGTTTTAAGGTTTGTAATGATCATCACTGACGGCAAAGAAGAATCGCGGGTCGCCCTGGTGAGGTGTCGTGCCCGGGCCGAGCCATGCGGAGCAATTGTCACCTTTGCCGCACAGTGAAGCATTTGTTTGACTTATACCAGAGTCTGACTCTCTGGCAATTTATTCGCCGTTAGCTCCAGTGAGTCGACTATAAGCATGTTTTACATACTGGAAAATATGAATCATTTATAGTCTTAGCATTGCAATTTCCTGAGCCTTGCAGCGCCCGGACCTATAAATCATCGCACGGAGAGGCTGGCCTCATCACTCACCTCATCAGCTCTCGTACACTCCAGTGCCATATTTAGAACAGCAGTCCCCTCTGAGGTGCCTTTTGCTCAAGGACCAGCCCGACAGAGAGCCACGTACTGCAGGGATGGCCTTCAGGTCTCCTGACGCCAGGCCTCGTGGTCATGGCGAGGCGAGGCGGGGTTCTGCAAGGGTGTGTTCCAGCCTGTGGAGTCACCCCGTTAAGAGTACACAGCTGCCCTGGGTCCCCACAGAGAAGACATGTGGACGAGTGGAAGGAGGTAAGGGATGTAAACTCCCTCATGGCAGAATGGAAATCACAACGTGACATTAGGCTATGTACACCGATCTTACCCACTTGGGAGTTTAGGAAATACCAAATGAAGCCTTAGTCCCCAGCATTGTGCCACTTTTGTGAGCCGAGGACCTTCTATGGATTGGGTATCCCACTCCATGCAAGGCACAAAAGTTACGTGCATAGGCTGAAGTTACAGCCTGCGAAAAATGACTCTGCATTGGCGAAGGACTGTAAAGAGCCTTTGATTATGGCTTCTTTGTAGGGCACATAGTCTTTAGACTCCTGACTATGATGCATAGGGACCCACACTTATTTGACGTACCCCTTTTCAAGAAAAAAAATTACTCAGCAGCCCCCCGTAATTAGAAAACATTTGTACTGTAACCCATCATCCCAGGTTGGTGTAGGCATTATGTGCTTTTGCCACCCCTCTGCATTATCCCGGTGCCCCCACCCCCTCCCCAGGGAGCAGTATCACCCACTTTAGGAAACACTGCCATAATGTGTCAAGGTGGACCCGCCCACGGAAGGCAATCTATGAATATAAGTCCCAAGGCCCTGTGCTCAGGACTATGGATAAAGGTTCTCCTCCGTACCTGTAAGAGTACAGAGTTTGAAACCCAGCTGGGGAGACGAGATAGTTCTGAGACCATTGCTCTCTAGCCCTTGAGGTAACCTGGATTTCTGGGACTTCCCAGGGAGATGGGGAAGGCTGCTGCAATGGGTCTCCCCCAATTTGCTCCTCCAGTATTCCATAGCCTTTCATCCAGGAGCCAATGAGTCATCCTAGACTCTGCTCAGTAGCGCAGGATGAGTTGCAAGACCAGGTCTAGTGCTCGATAGTTTTCTGTATCCGGCTGCTCCGCTCTGTTCGCCCTGTGTGCCTTTGTGTCTTCCCTTCCCTCCCGGGATGTTGACAAACCCCAAACCTACCTCCCGCCACCAGGTCAATGCCGACTCCCAGTGATGGTGTAGGGCAGAGGGGACTACTCCACAACTCCTCGGAAGTAGACAGCCCCATATTTACCCCCGAGAGCAGCTGGTGGTTTTGAACTGCAGGCTTTGCAGATTTCAGCTCGACCGGGTCACCACTACGCCACCAAGGCAGCAAAGATCTAGTAGGTCTCCCTGCCTCGCGTTTGTCACCACCTCCAGTCAATCAGCCAAGTCGCTGCCATCATGATTTGCTAAACTAAAGAGCATAAAGTATCACTTCTCTTCCTAAAACCCTTCATTCAGGACAAAAATATGTACCCCTCATTTTAGACCACAAAACTCCTCTAGCTTCTAACTTCTGCTCACAAGCCCCCTTACCTACCCTTCCCCACCCCTACCCCCCAATGTCAGTCAACTTGTCTGAGCTCTGCTCAGCGGAGTCCCACACGGGCCATGCGCAAGGATCACAGGGTGAGAGGAAACCTTCACTGGCCTCCCTCTAAGGTCCCCACTTCATGCCTGTGCGTGGCATGTACTCCCTCACAGATGCCCCAGGCACGCTCCTCAGTCGGCACCGGTACATTTTCCAGGATCCAACGCAGGTGTATGCACTCATTAGCACTCTGTTCCCATGTCTTAGCCCAGTACCTGACGCATGGTAAATGCTTCAGAGATGCCTCAAGGACCTGCTGAAACCTCTTGACTAATGCTCTGTGGAAATAACTTTCCATGATGTCCCAAGTCCTTTATAAAAGAAATGTAAGCTTCCCTTCATCCTCTTACTATTATATTATCTGTGCTGCTCTGACAGAAATGCCACAGGGGAGGTTTCCACAGACAGAAGTTTATTCTCTTGCAGTTTAGAAGACCAGAGGCTGAATGCAGGGTACCAGTTCTAATGAGAAGCCCTCTCTCGGTCATCCATCTTTCGTAGGACCTAGGGTGAGGTGGGCCACACCCCAGGGAAACGCCCTTCCACATCAGATCAGGACAACGATCCCAGGAAGGATGTGGCATCCCACCCAAATCCCCTTACAGCTGATTGGTTGATTGCAGCAGAGGAGCACATGGAGCGATCACCTCATTATATAACTCCCGTATCACATCATCACGCCCCTGCCGAACCACTGAGAATCATGAGGCAGCCTTGTTGACACATATTTTATCCGTGACACCCTTCAACTCGGGATATGCGTTTGTGGTCCTTCTCTGTGCAGAGGGCACTGGGATTGGAGATGCCCTGGGAGCCGGCCGAGTGCAGCCCCCCCGCTTCCCCCCATCCCAGTCAGCCTTCATTGTCAGGATTGCACACCTGCCCGTTGTGGTGTTTCCTTCAGAGCATAGATTAACGAGTCTGTGGCCTGTCTCTTCTTCACCCTGAACCTTCTCGTTCAATACATAACTGTGCATCCAGCATTTCCCCCTTGTTATTTATTAGTGGGCTGGGGAGCTGCTGGGAAGCTTCTCTCAGGCGTCACAGGGACCCCCCTCACCGCGTCCACTCTAACTGGGGAGGGTACACAGGTTCAGCTTCTGCATGGGTCGTCGTGTCTCTGGTCGCACTGGGAGGGAGAGAAACGCAGGGTGCTGCCTTCAAGGTGGCATGGACCAGCACCAGAACACAGAGCTGCTGGGGTAGCTGCTGCCAACTCCACAGCCGTGTTATCTCCCCTAGACTGGGGGAACCACTCATTGCAATCACTGAATAGTCGCTTAGCACTATTTTTATAGGGGTATAAAAATAGTCACTTAACACTATTTTACAGTGTGTAGTGGTGGCGGGGAACAATACAATTGATACATACAGCAAAATATGTCATTTATATCTGGTAATGCAGAATTTTTCTGGGTTTCTACTTCCATATTGCATCAGATGCTTTTTTTTTCATAATAGAGAGGTAGAGCTTTAACATGAAGGGATGCTTTATTTCTTGTTTCATCCTAAAGGTCTTTTTAAAAAGGAGAATAGTGAATGGCTTGTGACAAGTTATAGCGACCCTAAGAGACAGAGAAGAACACGCGGAAGGTTTCCCAAGGCTGTGACCTTGACAGGCGCAGAGGGCCAGGCCTCTCGGTCATGCTGCGCCTCTTTCCGCTTACGGCCGAGTCCTGAGCCCCATGTGCCATGAAGACTCCTAGCATTAATCGGGCCAACAACTGATCATTAGACATTTATTAAAAACCAGATCTCTCTAAAGATAAAGGAGGCAGAGACGATGAACCAGGGAGTTTTCTTTGGACAGAGAAAGAAGAAGGCTTCCAACCTTGCTCCCGTATAAAAGCCTTCTTGGTAAGTAGCTGCAACATGTCAGGGCAATGACATTATGTATTGACAGAGACTTTCAGCAGTCATCCGTTAGTCATCTCAACTCTAAAAATGACATTAATAGCTTTGAGCTGATCCCTCCTCTGCTGAGTTGGTGTCCAAGCATTTCCACCAATTTTAGCTTCTCCCCGCTCCCTCCGATGGCTGGACTAGAGAGTAGGAAACCGTTCCAAACTTATTATGCAAAAGGCGCCAGTGCCCAGCGACGCAGACAGTGAGCTACTGTGTGCAGGTCCGTGCCCACCTTTGGCTTCTAAGGATTTTGAGAAACTTTAGATTGTGTCTGCTTAGTGGGTGCCTGCTTTGTTCCGCGCACTAAGCTGGGAACTGTTTACATGCATCTACGTTGAGAGACAGGACTGCGTGAGGGGGCGCTGGGGAAAAACCTGCTCATCTGGGACTATCATCTTCCTCCCTGAGATTGTTCATGGCCAGCAGCAGCAGCATCTCACTTTAAACTTAGATATATAGTTTTCATTTTTATGTCTTTACTCACTTAGCCCTAGGCATATGCCACCAGTGTCCACTCCCCTTATTTTGTATAAACATACCTTTAGAGGGTCTGGTGTTTTTAAATTAAAAAAATTTTTTTTTCAAATTTACTGTGTACTTTTTCTCCTACACTATATCTTGGTTAGCGGAGATGTTGTTGTGCTTCAATGTGCTTGTATGAATGCCTTGTTCCTCAAGTAACCTATCAGCCATGTCTTTATCCACCGGCATAGAAGTCTGGGGGAGGGGGTTGGCTTTGTTATGAACTAAACACGTACCCTCCAAAGCTTCATGAGTCTGCCCGTCTAATGCATTCTTGCTGTTTCAGATGTCCCTTGACTTCCCTTGAAAGTGTGTGTGCAGCCGGATGATTTTTTCTTATCGTTGCAGATTTTTACACGAGCTGGCCCAGATCCCCAATTTCGCAGAACGTGCTCAGTGCATCATCTTCAGGTCTGTCTTCTCAGAGAGTGTCACCTCCTTGCACCGAAAGGTAGAAATCCTCACAAGAGCCTCTAAGGTATGTTTGTTGCTTCATTTGGCCAAGAGCCTTGCCCTAATTGGGGGCAGAGGAGGAAATCGGGAGGCGGGAGAGACCAACTGGAGTCCCCGAGACAAGACCTTTTGAACTTAGGACCCTGTGTTTTCCTAAGTTTAATTGGGGTGAGTTGTCCTGCCCGACGTGTGAGAAGGAGTGAGTATAGGAGAGGCTGAGCGAGGAGGAGGAGGAGGAGATGAAGAATGTAACTGAGATGGAGGGAAAGGAGGAGGCAAAACGGCACTTGAAGAGACTGCTCCTTCTGAAATAGCCCAGATACCTACCCGGCACATTCTGAGCCTCTCAAAAGACAGCCCGAAGGGTCTAGCTTGTTTTCCCCGAAGGTGAAGGAGATTTTCGGTACCAGACCCACGCTGGCCCACCTGAGGTGTGTCTACATGCAAAAATAAATGACTCTAGAGAATAATCGGTCAGTCGAGCATGGTAATGAGCAATAGGCAAAGAGCATTGTGTGGGCTGGGCCACGCTGGCATTTACCCTGACGTTCAGTTCACGTTCAGTCCCTTCAGGAAAGATGGTGTAAAATACTTAGTTACTTTACTAAGGGTATATGCTTTTTGTTCCTCTAAAATGTTAGAGATCCTAATAGAGAAATAAGGCATGTTACCAAAGTATAATAAATACCCCCTCGTAGCACCCCAGAAAGGAGGCACGGCAGTCTGCCTGGAAACTGAACGTTGCTTGCTTTCCTAGCCCTGAAATGAAAAAAAAAACAAGAGCAAACAAACCCATAGGGAAGAGTAGCGGCTGTGGGAAGCATTCCAATGTGAAAAGGTGCCCTTGGAACAAAAAGGAAGAGTGGGAAAGCCAGTGAGATTGTGAGCTAAAGAAAAGTCTATGCAGCCTGAAATTGTCGAGTTAATAGACAGACAGCTCAACAAGCACTTAATACACATAGCTTGTGGCCTCAAAGACGTCTCTCCTCAGGGTTATTCCAGGGAGAACATACCAGTAGATCTCTCTTACATTTAACTAGACTGTTGATATAGATACATGGTCCCAAAATAGACTGCTAAATGACACGAAGCTACTCTCTAGTTAGAACTCGTAGAGGTTTATTTAAGCCTAAATAAAACAACCTGTTTTTACCCCCTAACAGCCACTTTAAAATAGCCATTAAAAATTAATTTGTCTAAAATGGAACTTAGAATTCTGATACTTAATCCTAACTATTAGGGCAGGTAGTGTTTCTATGAATTCATTTAGTGGATAGGAAAGAATGGTGATTGGAGCGTTTTTAAAGGCGCTGATGGCTCAGAAAGATGTCTCTTCCATTCCACCAACTGTGGATCCTGTTTGGCACATGCCCCACTGAAGCTCCCGGACACATCGTTGGAAGAGCACAGGCACGTTGTCCTCTGTAACCGGACGCCACAGTAACTGATATTTGCTGTCACAGGGCTTGCTGCACATGAAGAGTGTGAAGGATATTTTAGCGCTCATCCTGGCTTTTGGAAATTACATGAATGGAGGCAACAGGACCCGGGGACAAGCAGATGGCTACAGCCTGGAGATTCTGCCCAAGCTGAAGGACGTCAAGAGCCGGGTTAAGTACTGACTTACTTTCCGTGATGCCTGGTGATGGACTATTACTGTGTTCGTTCTGTGCCTCTAAAGAGAGACAAACACACAGTCGGAATCGTTCAGTTCACAGTTATGATTTGCGAGCACCCAGCTTTGCCTTGGCCTTCTTTTAGCTTCTAAAGGAAGAGAACGTGTTCATTTTTTATCTTACCTGGAGTGGTAAAATCACTGCCCTCTGTTTGTGCTAAAAGCACACAACTGGGTGTTGAGCGGCTGCTGCGTGGAGCGCCGAAAATGGGGAGCACCCGATGCTAGCCATCAAGCAAGCTTGAGTCCACCGGAACTGCGCGCGCTCGGCGGGCGTGTGGCGTGCTCCCTCCGAGGGGCAGCGCAGTGCCGAGTCCCCGGCAGAGCCGAGCATTTGAACTTTTCTCTCTCGCCCACTGACAATTGGGCTGGGGTCTACTGTCAAGCTGTCTAAGCCTGATGCTCCCTTGGCTCCACACCCCTGCAGAGCCACTTCTTTAGAAACAACCAGCCCATATCGAGGCATCCCATGGGGGGCCAAGGGGAGGGAGGAAGGAGAAACACAGGCAAATTAGAATTAGACCCATGTGATCAAGACACAAAGGCTGTCTTGTGGGAGGGCCTGCTTGCCCCTGGCCTCCCAGGGTCATAAAGTGTCCTGGAGTTCCTTTTAAGCTGCCCTGATGTGTTTTTTTTTTTAACACACCATTAAGAACACACATTTTTGAAAGGTGGGAAGGGGAGGGATGGCTTTCTGTTCTAGTTCCTGGTTCCCCAACCCCTCCTGTTCTGGCTCTGTGGCAGAAAATATTAGGGGGCTCTGTTTGTTTGTTTGTTTTACTCAGTATCGCCAAGGTCTGCCAGATTGTCTATTTGTTTTCCTTCTCCATAAATGATAGTCTGGTGGTCCTTATTTTCATAGCTGGCAATTTTTTGGTTTTTTTATTTTTTTAATCGTTTTATTAGGGACTCATACAACTCTTATCACAAGCCATACATACAATTGTGTTAAGCACATGTATACATTCATTGCCCTCATCATTCTCAAAACATTTGCTCTCCACGTAAGCCCCTGGCATCAGCTCCTCATTTCCCACTTCCCTCCCCGTTCTCCCTCCCTCCCTCACAAACACTTGATAATTTATAAATTATGATTTTGTCATATCTTACACTGTCCGACATCTCCCTGCACCCACTTTTCTGCTGTCCGTCCCCCAGGGAGAAGGTTATATGTAGATCCTTGTGATAGGTTCCCCCTTTCTAAGACACCCTCCCTCTACCCTCCCGGCATTGCCACCCTCACCACTGGTCCTGAAGGGATCATCGGCCCTGGCTTCCCTGTGTGTCCAGTTCCTATCTGTACCAGTGCACATCCTCTGCTCCAGCCGGATTTGTAAGGCTTTTTTTTAAGTGCATAGGACAAGGCAGAAGGAGGAAAGTCTTGCTAGTCTCTAACAGAATCAGGAAGAGGCGTCACCCAGTAGAGGTAACACAAGCTGAGATTTCAGCTCTCAACTCTGTCATTGCATTCATGGGAGGTTTATGTAATGTGGACGATTTTCATTTTCCTTTTTTTCCTCCTTTGAATCGTAGGACACCGGCATTAATCTGGTGGATTACGTTGTGAAGTATTACCTGCGGTACTATGACCAGGTAAGAAACGGCATTTCATGGAAATCTACACTAATGGGATTTTACCTCTTACACATGGTTGGCATTTGCAAGTCGAGTGATGGGTAGGCGGATGGATGAATTTCAAGTCTCACATAAAATCAGAGAGAGCTGCCCAGCCTCATTTGTTTACAGACGGGAACATTGAAGCCAGGAGAGTGTGGTTGACTTATAAAGGGAAGCACAAGTCTCCCCGCCTTCTACTGACTCTTAATCTCCTATGTGATCACATGGAGAGATGCCAAGTTACCTCAGACCTGATGGCCACATGTGAGCTTCTTGGTGAAGTGTGGGTCCGTACAATCATCCGTTTATAGCTGAACGCATCGTTGGGATACAGAAAGAAGTTTGGAGACGACAATGCAGTTCCGGGTGGCACAGTGGTTAAACTCGCAGTTGGTAAACTGAAAGGTTAGCCCAGGCAGCTGTACCCTAGGCAAAAGACTTGGTGATCTGCTTTGTAAAAACTGAAGCCACAAACATCCTCCGGGGCAGGTCTCCTTGTCCCGCGGGGCCCTGGAGAGTCAAAACCAACTGGGCAGCACCAACCAGCCACAAGGCGATCCCACAGGGAGTGCCCTGCATCTTAGCAGGACTGGCTGTCCGTGAACAAATCGTGGGTGCGGAACTGGCGATCTGCCCTCTCTGCTTCGGTAACACTTTGCCATTGGATACAGAAATGTCTGTGGGAATCCACCTGAGCATACTTTTCTGTGTTGTATTCCTTCTCATTACATTGGGGGCGAGGGCCCCCCACTTGGAGAAGAACGAGGTTCTGTTGCAAGTTGGTGAGAAACAGAGCGGTCCATAGGAGTGGAAATGGTCTCCTAGCACAGGGTTGTCAGGATTCCCACTGTACGGCCCGCGCAAGCTGAGTTCATCCTGGGCACTGCGCAAGGGGTAAAAAATACAATTGCGACAGCCCCGTTTGCAAAAGGTGGGCAACTTGATACCGAAGAGGAGGGAAGCGCGGATAAAAAAGAGCTGAGCAGCTCTGAATTGAGTCTCCTGCCTCTCGGGGTAAGTATCGCACAGTTCTTAGTATGTGCACGATATGTAGAGAGCCAGGCTTCTGATTTTCCCACCTCTCCGAACTTTCTGCCCTGGTTTGATGACAGGGATCTTAAGTTCTGGCCTGCCAGTCTGATGCTTTGTATATTCCACTTTGGGTTTTCGCGGTCCCTTCTCTTGTTCCAATCCACGTGGACCAGGCGCGTGTAGACGTCAAGATAGCCTGTGTATAAGGACAACATGCTGGCATCCAGCCTCTCTCCTCTGATTACTCCCCAGCGCAGTCTGTCCATTCATTTCAGGGGCCTGCTTTATGTCTGGCGTGTTGTACTTCTGGGCATATCACTTTCTCCCCCCCCCCCCTTCCAGTGAATTAAGACAACACCTAATTTCATACGAATCTCTTATAGCCATACTGTCATTTTTGCCTCTCTACCTATTTTCCATGGCCTAACTCGAGATCTGGTGTTGTCTAAATACCCCCCGTGCTTCCTCATGAATGTGCCTTTCCTTCTGCCCTCCCTACCTGGAACTCTCCCGGCCTCTGGTCTTTTTATGAAGCCTCTCTCTTCTTACCCATTTGCTTTAGAAATAAAAAAATCAAAAGATCCATTGCAAAAAGGTTCTTTGTTGACGTAAGGTGCGGTCACATAGGTTCCAACTCACGGTGACCCTACTTACAACAGGACCAAATCCTCCTTGTGCTTGGTTATCCTAATTGCCGTTCCTGGGCTTGAGTCCCATTGTTTCAGCCCTTGCATGAAACCTTCTTGTTGAGGAGACCGTAGTGGAAGAGTGTCCAAGACCAGAGCCTACCGCCACCACCCTGATTCCCAGGCCCCCACCCCCAAGTGCTCTACCTTCTCTAGAGACTACACCCTCCGGTACCATGTCCAAAGTGCATGAGGTGAAGTCTCTTCAGCCTTGCCTCTAAAGAGAACTGATAGAGTTTCTTCTAAGGAAGATTTGCTCGTTGTCCTGGAAGTCCATGTCATATATATCTTCCCATATATTTCCTTATGAACATGCCTAGATTCCAAAGATGGGGTCATTATGCTGAAACTGGCCTTCTGCAAGTCTGGAGAGCAACCCTAGCAGAGCACACAAATGGAGGGGCACAGAGTCATCCCCTGGCTTCCAACTCCTGAGGCTCCTGGCCTAGCCAGGCTGACGGGTTTCTTTCTCACCGGCAGCAGCTCTGCTCGCCCCTCGCGCTTTAATGCTCATTAGCGCCAGATGTGTTCCGTTAATGCACCAAATTGTCAGATTCTGGACACTTGTCATTGCTGCAAAACACCAGATACTGAGCTAGTTGGTAAGTGAGAAAGGAGTAGGTGCATATATATGGTTATATCTGTATCGCATTTATCTGGAAAAGTAGAGACACTTATGAGGAAATATACTTTCTTTTATGGACACAAAAAGAAATTTTTAAAAGACAATTTGATCATAATCATTGGTAAAAATCCTCATAAACAGTCAATTCTCTCTGAATACATGCTTAATAGTGCCCTAGTTAAAATACCAAACAATTTTTAGAAGATTGCATTATTTAATATTTAAATCTTATATACATGGAGACTTGGACAAAAATGGAGGGGAACATTTTCAAAATAATCAAAAGTATATGATACTTTCATGTATTGTAGTGTATTATAAAATTACATAATGATTAAAATTATAGGATTGCCCAAGAAAAGATAAACTCAAGGGTACCAATGGGAAAACTCAGAACTGAACCTACATAAAAGTTAAATGAGAGATTTTAAGTAAATAGGAAGAGAACTAAATTAAAATAATCTCCTCTACCTTGTTCCAGAGACTAAAGCAAGTTTGCAAAAAGAGATTAGTTAAATGTAAAAGCATGCAAAAGACGAAATCATAAAAGACACACAAAAATATTTAGATAAATATTTATGGTACTTGAGTTTAGTTGGGAACAAAGTTCTTTCAAAGCATCCACACTGATACATAACCCATAAAAGGAAAGATTGATGACTTTGAATGCATAAAAGTTAAAAAAAACAATAAAGCTTTAGTACCTGATTAAAATTTTTAAAAAACAGTAACTTTAAGATCTCAAAAAATAATTCAAGCAAAACCTAAATGTTTAACATGCTGGAGAAAATATTTACAACATAAAAAACTCTTCAGAACCAATAAGAAAAAACAAGTTCCCCCTTCTCTCTGGGGCTGTAGGGAGTGGGATTGTCAAAAAGGGGCCACATGCAATTTACAGAAGATCAGTGGAAGTTATAAATGGCCAAAAAGCTTGTGTAGTAAGGTGAAATCTGGTTATATGATAAACTACTCATATCATTATTTACTCATCATCAGGAAAGTTTTTTGTTTTTAAAATGATAGAGCCTGAGAAAGCCAAGATAAGGAGGAATGAGGATTAACAATGGGCGACCCTTTCCTGGGCCATTATATACCAATGAGCAGGTATTCTCTGCTTCAGATCTCGAGGTCGAATACCACTCATGGTAGCCTGCCCTTGACTCACCAAGCCCTGACCTTCAAAAGAGCACTTGTGAAAATTTTACCAGTGATGTCATCTGCTTACCATTCGGTGTGCTCAGGTGCTGTCCCTACACGTGTCCTGTGTCCATGACAAGGGACTGTATGAGCTAACAAGATCTCCCACCTTCCTCTGTGAAAAGTTACAGAAATATGTAAAAAAAAAAACTCTCTGGGAATTTTTTAATGAATGAAACGAATAGACATTTGTATCATTTTCTTTGTAGTAATTTATAATGGCAACTTATTGGGGAGAGCATGTATGTCCAACTATAGAGACTAACCTTAAAGAGATGATGGCAGTCCCGTCGAATGGTATACTGCCATGGAAAGTAGGTAGGAGGAGACTGACTGGCGGTAAAGAGGGTTCTTGAATTGCACGTGCTTATAAGTAAAATAAGTAAATGTAAATACGCACGGAAAGGTGTCTGTGAAAATGTTTGAGTATATCTAGGAGAGCCTATGTTTTAGAAATTTTCATCTTCATTGTTCGGTTCCTAAGGGTAATGGACCCGGGTAACCTTTGCAGAAGAGAATGTGCATGGACGAAATCATTCAGCCAGGCTGCAAGCCCGGTGTTCCGCGGCACCTCTCGCATCCAGTCTTCCCTCATCCCCTCATCTGGCAGAGGCCAGGGGACCTTTCTAGGGGCTCCTCTCATCCCACGTGTTATTTGGCCTTTTTAGCAGTTCTCTCTCAGCGATTTTCCCTTGGCCTGGCCCTGCTCCATAAACCCAGAACTCACGCGGTCTCTCTCTCCGCGTCTAACGTGAGGACCCCCGCTCACTTGCTGAGTCAGATGTGTTGTGTTTTTCCACAGGGGAGGCCTTTGCAAAGAACTAGGTCTGAGGAGGTGAGAGCTGCTTGCAGGCAGAGGAGGGGCAGTGGGATGAACTTCAGGCGATTAAGCACGGCTAAGAATACAGGCACATACCTTGAGGTCTGGCTGCAGTGTGGCACTAGAATGACCCTGAAGAATCCTGGGAAGTGAAGTTTCTGGTCCCAACTTGGCGCCAGCAGATGTACCTCATAGTGGCTGACTTGCCGGCATCAAACGTGCTGCTGAAGAGGCTGAAATGTGCCTGTGACACATGACTCTTGCTGAAGAGAACTGGCCCCCGTGGGATCAACTTCACAGGGGAAGAGCTGCCGCCGAGGATCTTTTCAAAATTCGGATGGCCAGGCTGGGAAAAATACGAGGTTTACATTTCTGTGGTGCTCTCTTGGCTCGTGCTGCACAAACTGCATATCACTCAGCAAGAGTGTAGAGTTATATGATTTATTAAGCCATCCCCTCCCTCCAGGAGCCAAAGTGCTGATTTCCGTGCTTCGTGGGGATGAGCAATTAGGTGAGGAGAGGTGGCCCTTGCTCCGAGCTTCCTTCCACTCAGGCCGGGTGCTTAGTCCAAGTGCGGCTCTGTGGAGTTTAAGGAAGCCGGTCAGCCCTGTCCTTGGCACTCAGATTGAGGAGCTTTCACGAGAACTGCTACCCAGTCGATTTGCTCAGTACTTGTGTTAGTCTGAGGACTTTAGAGAAACAACTCCACAGAAATTCATGTTTAAGAGAGAGTTTTATATAAAGGTTAAGTGCGCATCAAGAAAACATCCCAATCCAGTGCTGCCCAAGCCCACAAGTCCAACATTAACCCATATGTCCAACACCAATCCACAAAGTCCTCCTCCATCTCACAAAAGAGGCGCAATGACGCTGATTGCAGGAGGAAAGTCGAGTGAATGAGTGTGTAAGCATCTCAGCGCTGGCAGGGGTATCCACACGGCTGCTCCAGCACCCAGGGCTGCATCGGGGTAGGTCCATGTGGCTTCTCCTCAGGGATGTCTTGCAGGAAGTGAGCCTTGCCAGCTGAAGCAGGGAACTGACTAAGGCAGCTGCACCCTGGTCCACCATCACAAAGAAAGAGACTCAAGAACTACAAAGGCAAGGCTCACCGAGCCATTTATCCCCCCGCCCTTCAATTAACTCCACATGCATTTATCAGCCAGGTTGGCACAATAAACTAACTTAATACTATTTTCTTTTTCTATCCCCCTCCACCCTCCCCTAGTTTTTAAAAAAAACTTGAAACCAGAATTGAGTGTGATCAAGAAGAGTTTCGGAGACTAGAAGGAGATTATGCCGAGCCCTTCCAGCGTGGAAGAGCTTGGAGCTTTGTGGTGAACAGCTCAGCTGTTGCTCCACCGTGACTCTTAGACGGAGCCCGCCTTCCATTGCTTTTAAAGAAGTATAGGACTATTTGGGGGCCATGGGTCATGGGAAATATGTTCTGAGGAAACAGCACCTAAATGCCTTCTCCTAACGTCCTAAGTGAAGCTACAGCCCTTGGAAGAAGGGGAAGGGTCCAAAGAAATCTTGAAACCAAAGAAAATAGGGTAAATCGTTACCTCCAGCTAAAGGCACACGCTTCCCTGAGGGCTTTCAGTGTTGGTGCTGACCAACTGAAAACTGAAGTTGATTCATACAGCACATGTTGTGTACTGCCCAGAGAAGGAGACACAGTTTTGATCTCCAGGGCTCTTGGGATACACTTGAGAAAAACTGGAGTCGGAGGGAATCTCGGAGGAGGTGTCATCTGTTTCGGGATTGGAAGGAAGGGTGTGCATGAACAGGAGGGAGGCGGAGGGCGTGGGGGGAGAGCTGGAGAGGGACCGTGTGGCAGACAAAGGCCTGGAGGCAAGCGTGTGAGAGGCGTCCTCTTCTGTCACACTGGGCCAACGTGCACTTTGGTGCCGCAGGCGGTAGGCTTGCGTCTGGGTACATTTCACCAGCCGTCCCAGAAATAAGAGTAGTTTCCCCCTCCAAGCTCTGATTTGGGTGACACAGAACTCATGCCATGTCCCACTCTTCACCCTGCTCGCCCACAAACACACCAGGGCAGTGTAATGTCATGTTTCATGGAGTAGCCTGACACAGAGGAAGTGCGCCCTGGCTGTATGTAAAGTAGTTTGTGCTGTACCAAATACTTTAAAAGTAAAGTGACGCTTCACATGGTATCTTTTGGTGCAAAGGCATATTCGAATAGTGCAAATTACATGAACTTGGAATTTCACCCCAGTATCACTTCTCCTTTATTAGGAACTGGATAGCAGGTGATTCCTATTTGTCTTACAAAGCGACCAGAAATAAGAGGTAGTGTGTAATAAATAAGGCGCCCTGACAGTGGCGTGGGTAGTCAGCTCTTCGAGCCCACCTGCCACCCTGCAAGAGAAAAATGAGACTTCGCTCCCATAAAGATTTACAGCCTCAGAAGCCCACAAAAGTCCCACTCTGTCCTCTAGTGTCACTACGAGTTACAATTAACTGACTGGTAGTGACCTTCGTACAATAAGTAAACGCAGACATTCAAATGGTCTCAAACCCAGAATGAGTCTGTCAGAGGTCAGACACCTTTTTAAAAATGAAACTGTGCCGGTCTCGTGATTGGATAACACAACTTCTCCACCTGTGCTCAGCAGCTCTTGAAGAAATGTTAGATTTTCCCCGATAAAGCAGCTTGGTGTCAGCCTCACCTCGGCAACATTTAACATGAAATGTCCATGGATTTCTAGATATTAAAATGTGCTCTGAAATGTTGACTGCCTCGTTTGGAGATTGCCACTTAGAGCCTCGAGATATTTGGGGAAATGGCTATGAGGTCTGCTGTGGACATTTGAGATTGCCTCCACACCTTCCAGCGATGTGCCTGTTGAATGTTCTGATGTCCCATTCTCCTCAAGCTGTACCCCGGCTTCTCTGCAGTCCCCAGCTTGTACTTTCTGTGTCTATTGCGCAGTCCCCAACACCAAAAAGAAAAGCTCGCTACCATCTAATCAATGCAAACTCACAGTGATCCACAGAAAGGAGAAGAACTGCCCCTTTGGGTTTCCAAACCTTTACATCTCTCTAAGGCTGCGTAGTGCCTGGTGAGTTCAAACCACTGACCTTCTGATTGGCAGTTCAGGTCATAACTAACTTGCCACTATGGGTTCAAATACAGGTTTCTATGGGAATCCCTTAATATACCTACTTAAAAAATTTTAATACGTCTTACCCTTTTTGTTCATCTTGTAATTTGTGGGTCTGAATTCTTGTAATTTGTGGGTCTGAATTCTTTTCATATTTAAAACTAGGCTGGCAAATTGATAAATTAGTGTAACAATAGCTGAAAATATAGTGGAGCACCGTATCTAAGAAAGTCCCAAATAATCCCTGAAAGAGGCCTAAAAACCAAGACACCTAGAAAAAAAATTCTTTTGTTGTTGGGCTGTGTTTCTTAATGAAAGCCTGGGGGAAGGAATTGGAGATAAGGGTAAGGTAGAATGAAGACTAGGGAGGTAGACAGACGCCAAATCGTAAAGTGCTTTAAAGCAATTTCAGAGTTTGGAGTTCGTCCTAATGGCAGTAGGAAAGATGGAATGTGGAGGAAAGCTGGCATAGTCACCCGAGTCGAGAGGGGAATAGCTGGAGGCAGCCTGAGAGATGCAAGATACGAAACTTGTATTAAACAACTCAGGGAGAAAACAGCGAGGCTGGAAAAGACATGTGAGGCTCAGTTTATCTTCCTCAATGCCCAACGATCTTATCCTTCAAGATGTTTCTCAGTTAAGATCCTCTGTTAGGTATAACTGCAGAGCCTGTCTAAACTATGCCCAACCATGCCCTTAGTAAGTGCCTCCTAAAATAAACTGAAGAGCATTGGGAAAGCCTTTAAAAATCTGTGAAGAACGTGGTCACATGTGCCTGCACACACACACACACACACACACACACAGCCTAAGCTGCACAAGTGGAGGTGGGTAACGGCAGAAGGATGGGTGGTAACCCTTTCCATTGCAGTACCTTTGTATCCAGCACCTTTCAGCTCCCCCCCACGGACATATCCAAAAGCTGACTTATCTAATTGCTAGCATGTGAAACGCACGCAGGGGCTTTCAATGTAAGTGCTTTCATGTGTTCCCCCAGTGCCATTTTCCATGGGAGTAGAATGCCCAAGATCAGAATGTATCTGTCAACGTGTTCGTTTGAGTCGTGAAGCAACACAGATTGTAACCCATGCAATAGCCAACGTCAATGTCAACAAAACCATAAGCAAAGTGTGAGCGACAAGAAGAAAGCTCTTTGAAAGAACCGCTCCAGAGTTGGGACCCACAGAGGAACATTGTTGTGATATTCATTCAAGCATCATTACAACTGTGTGCGTGTGATCTTGAGCGAAAGTGACGGTGAGGTATAATGTGCTTTGGTTTACCATCTCTTTTAGGAAGCAGGGACAGAAAAGAGTGTTTTCCCTTTGCCTGAGCCTCAAGATTTCTTCTTGGCCTCTCAAGTCAAATTCGAAGACCTCAGAAAAGATTTGAGAAAACTGAAGCGGCAACTTGAAGGTAATAAGACCGTTTCCATTATGGTGATACTAGCTAAGACTATTTTGGAAAAAGCTTTTTTTTTTTTGGTTTTGTTTTAACGTCAGCAGTTTTGTGTATTTTTTTTTTAAAAACTTTATTGTGAACCCGGTGAAGGTCTGCAGAGCAGATCATTGGTTTTACATTCAAAGCCTTAGACACATTTGGTTTCGTCTCATTCATCGCTATCCGTTCAAGGTACCACCACTTCCTCCCCAAGATCCCTGTTTCCATCCCTCCCACTTTTCTAACCCTCCTGAATGTTGGCTTTGGGGAAGTGCTGTCCTCTTGATCTCAAATGGTTGACTATTCTGAGGTATATGTCCCTCACTATTGTAATTGTTCCTCTTGCAGAACTTTCTACTGTCTGGCTGAAAATTCAGCTGGGGGAGTGGTGTGTGTATGTGGGAGTTCAGTTCCAGACCTAAGAATGACTACAGGCTATGGTCTTGGGGGGTGGGGGTCCACCAGCCTCTAACCAGTAAGCCTAGTCTATTTGAATGCTTTTCAGTTCTGTTCCACTACTTTTTTCCCACTCTTTCCTGGACCTTCTCACGTGATCCCTTTCAGAGCGGTTGGCTGTGCTAGCCGGGCACCATCTAGGTCTTCTGCACTCAGGCTCATGGGCCAATATTTGGTGTGGTCCATTAGACCCTTGAGCTCATTGTTTCCATGTGTCTTTCTATTTCCAACAGTCTTCTTGCTTCCAGACTCAGGGAGACTGATAGCTGTACTTCCGATGGCTGCTAAGGAGCTGTTAAGACAGCGGTAACCACTCGTCAAAGAAGGATGGGGAACATTGTCTTTGTGAACTGAGTTAGCCAATCGACCCTGGTGTGCCCTGCCTCTAAGACCCCGAGTCCCAGGGCCCAATGACTCACTCATTCCTTTAAGCTGTTTGGTTACGACTAAGAAATTTTCTTAACTTTGGTCCCGTGATGCTCCACCACATGCATGGTTGTATTTTTGCTGCGAAGGTAAATACACATACAATTACCGTGACGTTTTCAACCTTTTCCCCGGAACAGCCTCGGTGCAAAAGTCCAGTAAGGGACACATTAGCGCTCATGAAACTTTCCTTCTCTTTGGAATGTTGGGGCCTGCTCTCTTCTTCCACGTATATTTGCCCAGCAAGCACGGGTCGTCCAGTCAATTCTGAGTCATGGCATACCCATGTGTTAGAGTAGAACTGAGCCCCGTGGGCCTTCCTGGCCTGTCATCTACATGAAGGCAGACTGCCAGGCCTGTCTTCTGAGTTGCCACTCACGGGCTTCCAACAGCCCAGCCAGTGTAAACCATCTGCCACACCTAGGAATCCGTGTGTTTTATAACAGTAACGGTTTTAATAGCAGCAATAGGTATAAGAGCAGCAATCATTTATTCACAGCTTGGTGTGCTTCTGGAATTGTCTCATATTATTCTGATAACAAGCCTAATAGGCAGAAACCCTCTTATCCCCATTTTACTGTGTAGAACAAAGTCTTAGATAAATCATGGTCACACAGCTATTTGGAGACAGATATTTGGAGGTGGGATTTGAACTTCAGTCTTGGTCCAAGAAGGCCTACCTGATTTTCACAGTTTAAGGTGCTGCACCCCTCTCTCGCACATCCACACATGCATATGCGCGTGCACACTCACACCCGTCTGCAGTCGATGTGTGCACATCAGTCTAATAATGATGGTAAAACCCTACGGCAAAACATTCTATTTTGGTTCTATTTACATTTTTAATCATTCAAAACAATATGCTGAAAGCCCCCTTTGGGCTCTTTTAAAAGATGGAAATATGTCTCGCTTGGGCAGGAATTTTCCTCTGGCATTTCTAGAGCCTTGTGTTTTCACTGTAGAGACATCTCCTTATCCAAGAATATAAATACTTGCCTTGAAGCTTGTATGACTCTGGTGGAAGGGCTCTACAGAGGATTTAGAGAGTGTGTTGATGTGGAAATAGAGCCCAGAGCGCCAAAAAGGAGAGCTTGAGGAAATGAAGGGCTTCACCCAGCAATAGTTTTACACTAAGACATAAAATAAACATTTTTAAAATGTTTATTGTGGAAGGGTGCTCAGAAACCCAAGTCTCAGCACAAGGGCATCTTGGAAAGGGACGTAGAGCAGGAATGATCTGCTCCCGGTGGCGGGGGAAGCCATTTATTTTTACTTTGGGCATCAACCTTCTCATAAATAACGATCGTGGCCACAAGTGAATATTTTTGCCTTATAAATTACTTTTAAAGGCACGTGTGTGTTGCCCCCACCCCCGCCCCCGTTGATGTGGTTGAGAGTGAATTCCATCACAGAGATGCTCCCTATAGGAATATGACACGTGAACGTGTGATTGTTTTATTCCCTCTCCTAATGAAATGGCCGTGTTATCTCTGTCTGGAAAAGTGCTTAATTCTTGTTGCAAAACTACACAAACAAACAAGAGAAAGCGGTTGCATGGCCCTCTCTTCTCTCTGTCACCAGCAGCTCAGCGAGGACCCAAGCCACTTCTCAGACCAGCTGGAGGGACAATAGTGGCGAGGGAGAGCTGCCATTGTTTACCCTACTGGCCCTGCACGTCCATCCCCTCTGTCTCTTGGCCATGGTCAAGCCCTCTCCATAGTCTTGTGAGCAGAAACCCCATCTCTGTGTCTTCCTCTCCAGCCCTCCTTCCTAGGCCTCATCAGCGCCCCCTGGAGACCTGCAAAGCAGATTTAAAACAATTGCCTTCCTGTGCACTCCGGCTCCTGGGGACCTCGTGGGTGTCAGAGTAGGACTGTGTGCCATGGGGCTTTCAGGGGCTGATGCTTTAGAAGTGTCGCGCCACTTTCTTCCCAGGGACCTCGGGGCAGACACCCACCTCCTACCTTCTGGTTAGCAGCCAAGCAGGCTGGCTGTTTGCACCACACCCAGGAACTCAAAGGAGTCGCTGCTCTGTCCGTCCCAACTGCTGCTGTGTAGCAAGGCCCTCATCTGGACTTTTCCAGGCTGGTTCTTTGGGGAAGGAGACCGACAGGCCTTTCTCCAAGGGTACCCATGGATGGACATGAAACTCTGACTTTTCCACTAGCGATCAAGGGGAAGGACGTGGAAGAGCAGGGGCTCCTTCAACACTCCTCCCTTTGAAGTTAACTTACTTTCCCAAGAGAGGCTCTCGGGCATCATTCGCATCTCTCCGTAGTCAACGGAGGCTCGCTGCAGATAAAGAGCTTCTGAAGTTGCAGGAGCCGTCCTGGGAACATTGCCTCCATTATATATATTTGGTTCCTCTTGTGTATTAGACTCCGCCAAAAGATTTGAAGACCCTCAAAGGCAATGGGGCCGCGGACGGCTCCCCTCCCACACACAGTGAACATTTAAACAAAAAAATGCCCTGCTAATCTTGAGAGATGCCAGTGTTTGTAGCACATGAAAGGTACCCAGTAAATATTTAAAGAAAATACAGACCATAGGTCTCTAATGAATTTCCTTGCTCTTCTAAATGCCATCTGGCAAGATGGCCAGCGTGGTGGCTGGCGGTTTATTTCATCTTAGGTTCTCAGTCAGGTTTAAGCGCCCTTGCCGTCAGGCCTCGGTTTGAGCTTAGATTGCATGTTTAATTGAAGAGGACATAATTTTCACACATACAGCAAAGATTTGATGAGGCTCTGAGGTTTATTGTGGCCATTAAAATGCCGTGGCTGCTGGCAAAAGCCCAGAAAATGTCTAAAGCTAAACCAGATGTGATTAGCAAATTTCAAGAAGTATCAGGCCCCGGTTCTCCAGACAGGCTCAACCTTTCAGAAGAAACGAATTTTGAATCCAGTTACCCAGCACGGAGCGTTCATTGCACTGTCCTGCATGAGGCTCACCGTGCTTATGATGGGATGTGAACTCAAGCATGGTGTATCCGTCCTATGAAGGTCACTGATACATGGGGGGGTTGTGTCAGTAAGCATCTATCCGGGAAGACAAGACATTTGAAGGGCAAGTTTATGCAGGTGAACTAGCAAGGAAGGGATGGTAACAGCCGCTGGCATCTGAGTGACTGTGATCGATCAGCTGCTCGGCACGAATCATCTCCTGCAGTCCTCTCGTGAACCGGTGAGATAGCATGCGCTTTCCTAAGATGAGGACACCGGGGAGCGTGGTCTCGCGGGTGGCGACATGGCCCAATTTTCAAACTAAAGAGGACTGATCCGGCCTAAACGTCTCCGTCGAAGGTGGCGGTGGAAGCCACCGTCAGTGGAAACCACCAGCCGCTCCGGTCGAAGATCAGAAAAGAAAGGCGCGGAGTCAAATCGTAAAAGCCTCGCGGGAGCACACGTGGCAGAAGGCGGGTCCCTGGACATGGGCACCTGAGCAGCCACTCAGAGCCACAGAGAGAACTTCCTCTGCCTGGGAGAGGGTAAGGGAAGGACATGATGGGCGGGCTGCTGGAACAAATAGGGAGGGCTTTGTAGAGGATTGAGAATGTGCGCTTGGGAATAAGATGTTTCCATTTTTACCGGTTTGGTGTGCAGAAGAACGTGGCAAACAGCCTAAACAGAAACTCTCCCTTCCGTCATCTGTAAAGTGGGACAGTTTTAATGCCTGCCCTGTGGGAAATAGGGACTGCACGGCCCTGCGGAAGGGAGACTCACCACCGTCAGTGTCAAGTCCAACTCACACCGGCCACGGTGTCCGAGGCTGTCACTCTTCAGAGGAACAGACAGACAGCCTCCTGTTGCCGTCCCAGGTGAGTGTGAGCAGCTGACCCGGCAGTTACCAGGGTCGTAAGGGAGACGCCAGCGAAGGTGATTAGAAGTACGCTGTTTGACTGAAAAGGCTTCATTCATGAAGCCAGGGGCAACCTGGCCATGTTTGCAGTTTCTCTTTCCACAGAACTCGCCTCATTTTCGCTGCCGAACACGGCCGGGACCAAGCGCTTCATGCCTGGGAGTAGGCGCCACATTTGATTTCCTCTTGTCTAGCCCTGATGGGATGCTGGTCACAAGGTCAGCAGTTGGAGACCACCAGCCGCTCTGTGGGAGAAAGATGGGGCTTTCTATCCCTATAAGGAGGAGAGTCTCTGAAACCCACAGGAGACACTCTCCTCTGTCCTGTAGGGTTGCTATGGGCTCACTTAATGGCCGTGATCTGGGAGCTTGGGGTCCCTAAGGGAGATAATCATGTTTATTTAATTGATCCTATAACACTCTAAACAACAGCTGAGGGGCAGAGACAGAGGCATAGGTGCATCCTCTCTTACTCTTTGGTCTTGGGCTCGGGCAAGACCTCTCAAGATATTCTTAAAGTAGGGCAGAATCATAGCCTGAAAGAGGTCCACACCCTAAGACCCAGCATTTGAGACAATGCTAGTTTACATGGTGAAAGGGCCTTTGCAGATGTGACGAAGGACGTGGATGGCAGGAGAGGTACGGACTATCCTGGGGTGTCTGGTTCCATAGAGGTAGCATCTTGGGATCAGAGGAGGAGATGTGACACTTGAAGAATGACTGGAGACATACAGTTACTGACTTTGAGGATGAAGGGAGGGGGCCAGGAGGCAAGGAGTGAATTGTCAAGAGCTGGAAAAATGCTTTCTTTAGATCCCTCCGAAACAACTGCAGCCCTACCTGCACCTTGATTTTTGTGGACATATGGAACGATAAGGTCACAAAGCCGTGCTATTTTAAGCCATGAACACTGTGGCTATTTTAAGCCATTAACCCCAATAAGACATGGATACACTATGCTGCAAGTCCTTCATTCTGATGGTGCTGCTTAATACCTGTGAGACACACACACACACACACACATCATAAGCATGTATGAGCTAAGCTCGTAAATGTAGGCCCTCCCAAGTGGTGGTACACACCAGTATTACATGAAATGTTAATTTCTGCTCTCGCAAAAGGCTTCCCTGGTTAAGTAAACCTGAACATAATCTGTGCTAAAAAATCTTATTATAGTAAACATGAGCTTACAAGAGACCCAGAGAGTGTTGAACCCTGATAATATAGACCTGCCCACCTTCAAGCATGAAATGTTATTCCCCCCCCCCCCCCCGACTAAAGACTTAGTAATATCTCACAGAACATACATTCTGTGAAATACAGCTTAAGACAAAACCCACTGCCAGCAAGTTGAGTCGGATTCTCTGTAGGGCTTCCACGATTACAGATCTTCCTGGGAGCAGACAACCTCATCTTTCTCCCCAAGAGCAGCTGGTGACCTTGACCAACCCCCCGCCCCCACCAACCTTGGGGTCAACAGCCCAACACCCTACAAAGCCATACTGATAGCATAGAACATTTTAAATAAAGCATCTCTCAGAACACTGTTGTTGGTTAAATTATCACCACCAGGTGATCCTCACAGGGTGATCCTCACAGGGTGATCCATCACAGGGTGATCCTCACAGGGTGATCCATCACAGGGTGATCCTCACAGGGTGATCCTCACTGGGTGATCCTCACCAGGTGATCCATCACAGGGTGATCATCACAGGGTGATCCATCACAGGGTGATCCATCACAGGGTGATCCATCACAGGGTGATCCATCACAGGGTGATCCTCACAGGGTGATCCTCACAGGAAACAGTGATGACCGTGACCCTTAGGATCGCCCATCACATGCCCCTGGTTGCACTGTCTTTGTGAGTGTGCTCTCCATGTAAACAGACACAGTGGGTCAAATCCTCACAGACGAAGTAAGTAAAGTGACGCGCGTGATTGTCACAATGATTCTGGTGTCATCTCCTCTAAATCCCCACTTGTTTGGGCATGACCTGGTTCATTATTCTGAAAATTCCATCCTGGTCACAGAAGTAAGAAAGTGAATTCTATTGGAACCTGAGACCGAAACCACCAAATAGGCATTGAGAAGCCTTCATGCCCTGGCAGGCTGATCTCAGAATAACAGTTCATGGCCCTTCTTGGCTAACAATAAAATCCCCAAGCCAAACGCATTGCCATCGGGTAGATGCTGACTCATAGGCCTTATGACTACCAAATCGACTCCTGTTTACTAAATCTCACATTATCAGCCCTATTATTATTAAACAATGAAAACGCAAGTAGCCATTAGCCCTCCAGATACTGAGAACATGAGCTGAGATTCAAAATGGTATGTGTGTGTGTGTGTGTGTGTGTGTGTGTGTGTGTGCGTGTGTGTGTGTGTTGATTCTAACATGATTCTGATGCTTTTTAAAGGCTGTATATTTGAATATATCCGTTCTTCTGGACGAGCTAGAAGATATTTAGAACTTAGACAATTTTGGAGAGGCCAGAGTCTCCACTGACCTTTTGATAGCTGCCATCACTGCATCTATCCTAACACCTTTAAGCCTTTGCACTGCTGTGGTAAATGCCTCGTATAGGCACCTGGAGAGCATTAAGGTTTTTCATGATAAGTTTGAAGAGGAATAGTCTTTCTAGACCAACTGTATATTGAAGCGCGTACACTCATCTTTCTTGGGCATTTTCATTCCCTTACTTTAGTGCTGTGACTGGATGAGGCAGGAGCTATTCAGATCAACTCTATTTTGTCTAGACCAGTACCTGTATGGTCCACCTCCAAATCTGAATTACAAAAGGTTATGAACCCATATACACATCAATAGCTCGAGAAAGAGAGGTTTCTTTTTAAAAAAAATCAGATCTGCTATATGAAGATGACAGAGTGAAGTCACTCATTTAATTCTGTCCCTTTTGAAAGGCAGACCAAAAAGATTTGTGGAACAGTGATGTGGAGACAGGAAGGCACTAGAAATGCAATCCGCCAACATGGAGGCACAAAGGGAGAGATGGCACGAGCAGGCCCCATTAAATTATTTGTATATAGAACTTTCATTAAACATTTAAAAAACCAAAATAGCACAGTCCCTCCATGTACACAAACCTACACTTATAAAACTAGGAAGCATGCCTATTTAAAAATGGCTGTTTACCACGAGCCTGGGCAGAGAGTGATCTAGTGGAAATAGTTTTAACAATTTAAACATACATATGAAATTTTGACAGGCAAAACTAGATGAAGAAATAAGTGAACATCAAATTTCCTTCTAGGTAGGTAGATTAATGAGGATGAACAGTGCCGTTTTGATTTTTAAGCTAATGTATTCTTTTAAACGTTCATTACTATGCGTCCGCTGGACTGTGAATATGCTGGAGTGCCTTGACTGTGTGGAACTGTGTGGTAAGCGTTGACTCCTGTCTCCTGCACAGTGGAAACAATTATCTCCTCTATCACTTAACTCACTTAAGGTAATGAACAAATTAAGAGTCCGGGGAATGAGTGGGTGAGATAATATGGCTGAAGCAGTGAAGGGCGTGGCGGGAGGTGGAGTTGAAGACTCAGCGCGGATGGCCATGGAGCACCCACAGGAGAACTATCATTAGTGCGACGGGGAGGGGTGATGAGGGAACTTTGCTGCTGTAGAGCAAAGCTGAGGGTTGAACCAGCATGACAGGTCCACACAGCATCTCCTGCATGGTCTTGCCCTTGACGAGTTTTGTTTTCAATGTTATTTGAGGGTCCTCTCAGACGTCAAAATTCCATGTGCATCTCTCTGATGTCCTTCTGTCTTCCTGTTACCCGGTAAATTGACTGTGGGGTGGACTCTAGGAAAGCTAATAACTGGCAGTATTATTCCACTAACGGATGTTTCACTTTGAGTCACTGGGCGTAAAGAAGGATTCTCTCACCGGTCCCCAGTCCAGCTCTTTGGTGTAGGTTCACCCTGTCACCATCCTCGGTGACACTGGCTCCTCCAAGGTTAGGAATCCATATATCTGTCTGTCACTCAATCCAAACATGACCATTGGCTCTGCTCTATGGAGTTGGCCACGTGCTGATGTCACTTTCAAGTATTCGTTCCACTGAAAGAGCCACAGGAAGTGTCTGGGGGCCCACAGAACTCTCCCTATGAGATGGACCTGAGTTCAAACCCCACCATAAAACAGCTGAGCCACATGACTTGGACTCTGACTGAAGATACGTAGGTATGTTTTGGTTTTTCTGAAACCATTGTCATCCCAGAATAAGGGTCCCATAATCACCCCCAGGACTGATCACTTACTTTCCCCCAGCGCCCAGCTACCCTGATAAAAAGTCGTTCTCTTTGAAGGAGGTTAAAAGAAGGATTCACAGTATGTATTTTGGATAGTTACAAAGGCTCTCACTCAAGGGTTATGGCTCTCTCCTTCCTTCAAGGCATCCTGGGTCTTCTGGCACACCTGGGTCTGGGAATTAAGGTGCCGTGGCTCTCTGCGACGGTGATTCCAGTTAGACTCCATTAATTTGACCTGGAACTTGGGAAATTTGAGCTGGAAATAGATTGGAAGTTAATATTATCCTAGACGATGAGGGCCCCTGTCGTCAGCAGTTCTGTGATAGCTGCTCCCCCGGTCCTGTCGACACAGTCAGAGTTCTACTCAGAGGTAGTGGTGATGGTCAGTTCTAAGGAAACCCATTCTGACACCTAGGGACTCCGTCCGTGCACAGTCGAAGTGCTTCCGTGGGGTTGCCAGGCTGTGACATTTCAGAAACAGATCCCTAAGCCTGCCTTCCAAGGTGCCCCGTGAGTGGGTTCAAAGGCCAATCCTTTGACTAGTAGCCAAACCCTTAACTGTGCCGCGTAGAGACTCCGCACCCAGGGGCAGGGGGCGACATTGGAGCAGTCACGCGGACCCACGTGTTGACAGTGTGGGGATGTACTTAGAGATGCCAGGGTTTAATCGATACCAATTCAGGAGACCCAGTTAAATGGGACTTTCAGGTAATGGAACGTTGGGGGCAGGGATGGTGGTGTGTCTCCAATATTGTATGGGACCTACTTATATTTGCTTTTCTCAAATTCAGCCTTAACTTGGTGCCCTGCCTTTTATCTTCTGTCTAATGAGAATTTAAAAGCAACAATAAAACCAAGGGCAAGTTGGTTTCCTTTTTTTGTTGTCAGCATCCAGTGGCAATTCCAAATAATGTCAGTCATAAAATTCCTCTTTCTTGCCAAGGTTGACAGGGGACACAGGTTCTGGCACTGTGTCCAACATGGGGGGTTGTCCACTTCTATCCCTAGTGACAGGAGTTAGCGTGTAATGAGTACTACCTAAATGCCAGCACCTTGGCTTCTCGCATGTCTTCTTCCTTAACACGACTTCAAGGAAGTGTGATTTCCTTGCTGTGTAACAGGCAGAGCTGCGGTTTGAACCAGGCTTGCTCGATGACCAAGCTTGTGCTCCTTCGCCTGGGCCAGGCTCAGGCTTCGGTGCCTACAGGGCAACCTGAATGCTACACAGGAAGACGGAGCCCCTCTTCGTTCTCCACTCCGTCCTCTACAAAGATGCTGCAGATAACAACCGGGTTTGGGTATTTTCTTGTCTCTACTTGTAACTGCTCTGTCTGTTGTGATCTCTGCCCTCTCACCTCTCGCCCGTCAATCTCTTTCTCTTAGTTTCTTTGTCGCTCTGTCTGTCCCTGTCCCGGCCCACATGTCATCCCTTCACCAGCCGGGAGATAAGCAAAGTGCGCCGTGGGCACCCAGACTAATCGCACAGGACGCCGGGGCCACCTCGAGGCCACTTGGACAGGTTGGACCCCTTTGTTCTGTCTTCCGTGACATGTAATTGGGGAGATTCCATGGGATGGGGCGTCTGACGCAGACGAGCAAGGTGAGGGAAGCTCTCAGGCCTTGTCAAGTCGCACTCAGGGCAGACTGCTCCTCCTGGCTCAGGACCAGACTGGCTCCAAGGGGGCGAGCTTTCTCTCCAGAGGAGGATGCCTTCCCTGAGAGACGGGGAACAACTGGGATTCCTGACGGGAGCGAGGACCTGGTGTGAGCTCTCTGGCGTCAGCGGAGAGGGAGCAGTCGCACAGAACACTGATGCAAGACTTCCGAGAAAAGAGGGCTGATGGAACACACATTTCGGGTTTGGCTTTCGGTCCCCCACCCCCGATTACCAAAAACAAGTGAAGTGAGTTCTTTTCAAAGCCTTAACTCACAAGCACCGGGCAGATGAGCAAGAAAACCAAATGCAAACTGTCTGAGGCTCCAAACGACGCAGACATGGATTTGGCCCGCCCCGGGAGCGGGGAAAGCTGAGAGGCCATCTGTTTTACCGGAAGAAAATCCTATTTTACCAAAAAGGTGTGTACCTTTATGCATCAATATGTATAGCATCACCAAAGTGATGCAGGACACGGGTTTCCAGTTTTCAAAGGTCCTCGGAGAAGCCTGCACGACAGAGTAATACAGAACCAAACACTCCTTTAATATGACGTTGGGTTTTTAATTAATGTGAGGTTTAATATTTAAATTAATGTGAGGTTTAATATTCAGATTTTAAAAATTATACATTTCTAGAAAAGGAGGGGGGTGGATAGGATAGCGCACACAAGGAGAATAAATCAGGAATCAGGGTGGACTCGGACTTTCCAACGATTGCACTGGTGGCTGGAAATGGATGATCATTAGCTTCAGACTCCAAAGGCAAGTTATTCCCACTCCAGATTCCTAAATGTCACTCCAGAATCCTGTATGTTACCAGACAGTCGTCAGTCAAAGAGGTTATCCAATTAACACACTGCATACATGTTAGGTTCTCAAGAAGCGATTCTCCTTCAGGAGGCGACCAGAGGATACGTCCTACCAAGAAAGAAGAAGACCCGGTCAGGAAATAAGGAGACCAACCAAGACGGGGGCTCATGGGAATCTCCAGGACAGAAGACCCCGGAAGAAAGCCAGGCCCAAAGAGCAAGCATTCCAGATCAGAGTGAATGGAAACAAGCCTGGAGACATTGTTTAAGGAGCATGCACTTAATGCAACTTACGTCTCTGAACATCTCGACAAGAGATGTGCACCGCCAGCAATGGGCTGGGGTTGGCGTTCGCTTAGCGCTGAAGGCACAGGAGACAGAACAAAGCTGGTAAAGAAAGCATTCGCTTTGGAGATGGCCGTGGGGGAGGAGAGTTGGTGCCTCACATGCAGGAAAGGTGATCAGAGTTAACTATTTGCCCAGTCCAGTGAAGTGAACAGGAATGTTGACATGAGAAGGCAGGGATGAGGAGGGGACACAGAAGTAGTGGTGACAGAGGGGGAAAGTGACATGGCTTATATCCTGTTGGTAAGAACAGCTGCCTCTCCAGAGGAGACCAAAACCCACTGCCCTCAAGTAGCTTCTGGCTCACAGCAACCCCAGGAGGGCTTCTGGGACATTGACCTGAGCAGACAGCCTCACCTTCCTCCCGTGGAGCAACTGGTGGCTGTCAACAGCGGATCGTATGAGTAGCCGCCCCGTGCCTTACCCGCAGTGCCACCAGGGTCCTCCTGAGGAAGAAGGAAGTAGGGGACATTATTGGGATGGAGCTAGGGAACTGCTCTTCTTCAAATGTATTAACTCTGAACAATGCACCCGTATAACTCGGAGAAACCCACCAAGGAAAACAGATGCAACGGCAAGCTAAAGCGTTCGTGCATGGTCCTTTAGTGAAAGGTCAAAAGCAGAGGCTGGGATGTTGAAAGTAGATTTAGGATACGCAGGTTTAGGGTTCACTTGTGCCGCTTCCGAACCACATAAGAAGGCTGGGTCTACACTGGCTTTGTCAAACCACCGCACCTCTGCAAGCCTCGGCTGGCCGCGTAGAGAGGGCCACATGTCTCTGCCTTGCGGGCTTCAACACCATAGTACGGGGCTCAGGGGGGCTCAGGGTTGAGGAAGTGCTTCAGAAGGTGTGGGAAATATTCCTGGTGCTCATTCATAAGCCATAGAGTTTTCTGTTTGCCCACCGCCCACTGGTGCATCTTAAAGCAAGGATTGGGGGGCCTGCCCCCTTAGGACAAGTCTGGCTAATTTATCACCTTTTAGGAAGCTCCAGAAGGCCTGACTTGCATAATGACCAACCATGTCTAATTTACTGCCTCCTGCCTCCATCGCAGCCCATTTGTCCGTGGCAGTAGTCGGCGGCGGAGCCTGGACTCCCGTGTAAGACTGGATACATTAGCCAGAGTCCCGACCATGTTGCCATGGTTTTAAAAATATTTAGTTTTGCAAGCAAAGTTTTAGAAATAATAAAAAAAGAAAGAGGGAACTTTGATATGATTTATTTTGGTGAAGTGATTTCAACAAAACAGACCCAAGGCACTGGGGTAAGTATTTCAGAAAGGCAGCGGGTGTGAAATATTGATCTGAGAGGCGACTTAGGATGCAAAGTATTCAATTAACTGCAGCCGGTGGGGAAAGGTCACGCATTCCCAAATGGAATGCCTTCAAAGACGAGTTGCAAAAAAAGGAGAGAGGTTTCGGAAACTGAAACCTGATTCATCCGTTTAATTCCTGGAAGAAGTTTGTGTTTTCCTTTGAAGCCACAGTTGTGACATATCTAGGTGGGAAGGATGAGTTATAGTGTCCTGATTTCCTCTCCTCACTTCACACTCTCTCTTTCTACCCTTTATTCATAAACCGGCTCAGTTGATAGAATTTCTGCCCCCCCCCCACCCCCCCAACACACTTTGACAATAAAACAAAATATTGAAATGAAAGCTTTCATCGTGGAAAAGTCTGAGCTACCAGTCCAGAATTCCGATCTTCGCGTCACAAGCTGTGGGGCCCTCGGCAGGTCACTTGGCGTCTTTTTCTTCTTAGTAGCCTTGTGCAAAAGGGAGGCCTTTCCGGCCTTGTCCCACTGATCATTCATGAAGATCAGCTGGGTTTGTGACGCAAACCGCTCTGCAATGTATGAGCCAAAAATCTAATGCCGATTCTGGACTCTCCTTGTGTCCTCAGGCCTGACATCCAGTCTGCTAGCAAGCCCAGTTGACTCTGCCTTCAAAACGCATGCAGACTCCGTCCCTTGATCTCCATCTCCACATGAAACTAGACTCATTACAGGTTCCCTGTGTTCCCTTGAATCCAGTCCCAACCCACCAGAGTTTTCATTGCTCTCCGAAGACCATCCATAACCACGCTCTACACGTTTCCACCTGAGGGGGTTACTTCTGCCTCTCCAGCCTCTGCCTTACCCACCACAGTCTAGACCAGCGGTTCTCAACCTGTGGGTCGTTGTGGGTTGTGACCCCTTTGGGGGTCGAATGACCCTCCTCTCACTGGAGTCGCCCTATGCATAACAGTAACAAAATTACAGTTATGAAGTAGCAACAAAAATAATTTTATGGTTGGGTCACCAGAACCTGCGGAGCTGTATTAAAGGGCCATGGCATCTGGAAGGTTGAGAACCACTGGTCTAGACTCATAAGAATCCTCTCTGCTTCAGCCTGATGCACTTGCTTTACGGCCTTGGTGGTACCCATTGCAGCCTCTTAGAATGCTCTTCTCTCACATTTTCCCAGGTCTGGGGCCTTTCCTGACCATCCAATCTAAAGCAGTCACCAGAACTCTCTTGCTACTTCCTTGCTTCTCCTTTATATGTGCTCTCTCTCTCCCTCCCCACCAGCATTTAAACCTGTTCATTGAGGGTTGGGATGTAAGAGGAGGGGTCTTCAAGATTCATGGGAGGGGAAAGGATGCAATGTTTCCCTAAACCATTTGAAGCCCCCTCATAGGGCTTTTAGTAATTTATATCTACAGTGACGGCATCTGCCACATGATGGCGGCTCAGACAGTCTTGGCTGAATGAAGTGAATGAAAACATGAATAAATGGTACAGAAGTTTCCATGCATTTCCAGTAATTGATGACTTTACAAATGGAGAGAGATTGCGTTACTTCTATGTGGCCCAAGATGTCAAAAAGGCATCAATAGATAGAAGTTTTGGGAAGTCAGAGTGCAGAGCCGTCCTCAGGGGGCAAAAATGATGGCTTTCTGAGATAGTAGGTGCCTCACCATTGATTCAGTCTAACTACCACTGGAGATTACATTATGGTAGAAGATCCCTGTTCTATAATGTACCCTCAATTAACTAAGTTATTAATAACTAAGTTATTAATAGCAATAAAAACAATTGACATCAATAGGGTTGTATACAGCACAACCGCCCTTGGTAAAGATTTAACTCAGCAGTAGGAAGAAATGCCCAGGGAAGCCAGAAAGCAGACTTCCAGCTACCAGCTTTTCAGTAGCACTCAGGAATCAGCTAAGAAGAATGGGGGAGAAAGTCACCATCAAGTCTAGTCTGACTGGTGGTCACATCTGTAGCAGAGCAGTTCTGTGCACCATAGTTAGATCTCCAGGCCTTTCTTTCCAGATGTTAGATGAACTGTAACCACCAACCTGCTAGTTAGCAACCCAGCCTGTGAATTGTTATATGCTTGACTGCTTCCCCAAAGATTGGCCATAGACCCACCCATCATCCCTGGGGAAGAAAGGGCTTGCCTGTCTGCTTCGGCCAAGATGAGAGCCAAGAACACTGGTGCTGTAATCAACACATGAGGGTCCCATGAGTCGTCGTCCACGTGACAGGGACAGGGTTACTTGGGGTTCTGATTCACAGTATCTTTTTGTTTCCATTCAAACGTAGAAACTTTATTTTAAAAAGAAAAAAGGTATGAATGTGTCCATGCTGCTTCACCTGTTTGTAGCGCTCCATCTCTTGAAGTGGAGGAGACAGGTGTCTGTAGGGGAGGAAACAGTCTCAGAGAGCATGTGGTGTGCAGAGGGTCAGCCAGTCACCCGTCAGTCTTGGGTTTTATATTTGCTAAACCAGAGCTCAGGTGCAGATCTGTGACTATTCAGTGGAGTCTCTGCCTGAGTAAATTGTGGCTCTCGGATTTCCTGGAAGATTAGACAACCCACAGTCACAACTGTTTGTGAAAAGTTAGAGACTTCTGGCGCACCAATGTTCGTACCCGAGTCCTTCCCAGAATTTGTAGTCTCATTGTGACTCTTCAGTAGCTTGAAGTCATGGTCTGCGACTCAGCTTTACATGGACCTGGTTCAGGTCCCCACTGTGGCACTTAACCGCCTAACGTCCACTTAACCTCCCCTGACCTTCTGTTTCCTCGCTTAAATGAGGGGCTGGGGATGCACTGGGCACCTGTTTATTTTAGGGTCCTGAAACCAATTCTGTTGATACTGCACATCTGTCAAAACCTGTAACACTGTGCGATACAAATAGTGGACCTAAGGAACTCCCGTGGCACAACAGCTAAGCATTTCACCAATAACTGAAAATCAGCAGTTCAAACCCGCCGGTAGCCCCCTGGGAGAAACCACCTGGTCATCGGTTTCTCCTCTGTCACCGAGGGTTGCTGTGAATTGACAGCCTGCGACATCAACCGCCTTCATCCTGGATTTTATTTCGTGAACTGTATCAATACTGGTTGCTACAAATATACCACACGAATATGGGATGTTACTAATTGAGGAAACGATGTCCAAGGAGGAAGGGCTGCGTGGAAGCTCTCTGTACACTTTTTTCGGCATCCTCAATGCTTATGCTAAAACATAAAGTCTACTTAAAGAAAACGCAGGGGGCAGATGGCCTGTGTTCTATACCCTGGCCCAGTGTTGGCACCTCAGGAGCTATACCTGACCCGTGCTTAGTTCCTGATAGTTTACAAAGCACTCTTTTTTTTTTTTTTTTAATAACACCTGTAGATGGCAGAGCAGGAGGCACAGAGCCAGAGGTTCAGATTCTGATTCGATTCGGCCACTTGTCTGTGTGACAGCTCTAATCCTCACCTTAGAAAAGGGTGTAGCATGGCCCAGCCCAGCCCAGAGGGTTCTTGTAAAGATAACCACCACGAGGCAGCACAGTTAAGGCAGGCAGGGGCCCAAGACGCTCTTGACCACTAAGGGCCATTTGTTTTCGATCATGGAAGTCAAGAATTTGGTGTCATTCCCAAGGCATTGTTGGATACAGAATTGAAAGGCAGTGTGTCCAAGAAAGCATGGAACGAAAGGGCCCCAGGGAATAAATGACTGTGCTAATGTACTAGAACTGCTAACTCGACTGTGCTTTCAAACTGTTTCCCTCGACTATTTTTGATTCTTGTTTTAAAGCCCCATCACATCTCCAGGCGCCAAAAATAAACAAACACATAAATAAGTGAAATATCCACCAAGTTCGCGAGAAAGACCTTCTTTGACCTTGTCAGTCAGGTCATTTATTCAGCAAAATATTTACTCAGAGCACTGAGTTAGCTGCTTATTTTAAATAAACTCACTGAACTATCAAGTCATTTGTAAACATATTTTCAGAGCAAGTACTACCCCAGTTTTCTAGGGGAGACAGCCCCCCCCCCTTGTGCTCTTGATTTCTGTTCTACCAGCAACAGGCATGTGGCTGTCCCCGAAAACAGTGATCCAAGTGTGCCCCGTCTGTCTGATGGGGTCAGGGCAGGCTCCCGGGCTAGCTCCCCGGCTGTCCTGCAGACTCATGCACACACAGAACACTCTCAAAGCTCCTTCTGGTTGTGATGCTGTAAGGATTATCATCACATGCTTGGCCCCTCCTGTTTTCAAGGCCCTGTTTTCTTGGAATCACCCTGGACGTCAGTTCCCACCTGTGGTGGCCCCACGTAAACCGGGATGAAAGGTGCCTGCCCCTGTGGGGAGCCCAAGTCCAAATGTGTGGTTGCAGTGCTTTGCAGCCTAAGAGACTGCTGTTCCAGCACTCGAGTGGATAAGATTCTCCTCTGATCCATCGAGTTTTCACTACATCTTAGCCGTAGATCACCAGCCCTTTCCTCCTACTCTGCTCTCACCTGGAAGCTCCACTGAAACCCGTCTACCTTGGATGATCTAGTGGGTACTTAAAACTCTGGTGGCCTAGTGTCCAAGGTCATAGCAACTCCCAAACGTGTGGCAAGCGAGTCATAGAATTACAGGTTCTCTTTCTCTCTCTCTCTCTCTCTCTCTCTCTCTCTCTCTCTCTCTCTCTCTCTCTCTCTCTCTCTTTCTCTCTCTCTCTACCCCCCACCCCACCCCCACCTCCCTGCCTCCCTGCCTTCCTTTCTAATTTAGGACACTTCCTCTAGTCCCCCGACTCCACCCCAGAGTGTAACGTCTTGAGCTCAGGCTGAGCGTTTAAATGAACGTGTGCATCTGTTGTTGTGTGCTTGTATTTTTCCTCCTGAAGTTGCAATCGGTGGCAAATGTTAGTCAAAGAAATAGATTAGCGATAAAAAGGGCAGCTCCTCTGGGAGGAATCATCCAGTGTTGGAATACTTTGCTCAAAGTCATATTGAGCAGGTGACCCATCTTCGGGACAGAGGCACCCAGGGCCAGCAGCAGGTAGCTCAGGTCGCCCTCCCTTGCCCTTGAATTTTACTCCCTAGGCTCATGAACACTGGGGAGAAGATGGTGCGCGAATGTCTGAGGAATTTCAGGATTTATCCTTCCAGGAGACGCTGTTGGGTGGCACTGTTTCATGCCGCTCATTCGTCCAGCGTCACGATCTCCCCTCCTCTAAAAGCCCTGTGGTGGATGACATTCGTTCCTGCACCTGTGAGGGCAGTCCGCTTGCGAACAGGATTTTCTGTGTTGTTAACAAGACCATGTCAATCTGGGGTGTCTCCGAAACCCACTCACTTCACAGTTACTCAAAGCAACAGCGAAACAAAACCAGCCGATCAGACGCAGAAGTGAGCGTTTCTGTGAAGACAGACTCCGCTGCAAGGACCTTGCCCCAGAGCCGAGGAAAGCACCCTCGTCTACAGCTGGGGCCCTGCCTTTGGAGCAGAAGCCTCTTAAGCCGTGAGGACATACATTTCTGTTCCTTACAGCTGCCCACGGGAGGGAGTCCCCAGCCTCTGACCACACCCACAGCCCAATAACAGCCCACCTTCTGCAACCTGCCAGGCTCAAAGGTGCCGACTCCCAGGGGTGGGGAGACCAGTAACTTTCCCTGAGCATCACTCCAGACAGGGGTGGCATCACTGACAGCTTTACAGGCGAGCCGGCTTTCAATGGCTGAGGTCAGAGTCTGGAGGCGTCCTAGTAATACCACTGACAGCGCCCAGCAAGTGAGACGAACGGCCACTTGGTTACCCACTCTAAACCAGTTCTGATCATCAATTTCATTTTCCAACACATCTTAAGAGATCCTGACTGCCAACCAATTGACAATGCAGCCTCTTTATATGAAGCCTTGTTTATAGGCCGAAATTCTCCCGACAGATTTACAAGTGTCTGTGGAGCTTTAAAAGACGGTTGCCTAACAGGCATTAAGTGAGACACATGCGACTCTGTAAATATTTGAGCTGGAAGAGGGGATTTTTTTTTTACTTTGGAGCCAAATATTACATTAAATCTGAAGACAGTGGCAAACTGATTAACAGTGGTTGCCAGCTTCAGGCTTTGCCAGTGATTCCTGTCGCCAAGGCCAGATACCAGAATCCATCCCGTCGTCTAAGCTCGCTGATGTATTTCGAAAATAACTTTCCGTCCCCTCCTCCCTTTCCTCCCTCCTCTCCTCGTGGTTCATTTGGCGATAAACACTTCCCAGAGCAGAAAATAACAGTTAACGTGCCTTAGCCAGCACCGCTGAACGGAACGCCGGACCCAGGCACGGAGAAGTGGCGGAGGCCTTGCAGCTGTCCTGGTGGAGCAAATGCACAAGCAGGTTGCTTCTTGCTGGCGGGCTCATGTGTCTTCATCAGTGGCCTCTTTGTACCCAGCTGTTCCATTGCGGGAAAGAAAACAGTCTAGATCAGCATTGTCTCTTCCACGTAAGGTGGGCTCCTCTTCCACGAACGGCTTTCCCTGAGTCTCAGAGCAGCAGGCCTATTGCCTTCGAGATTGCGGTTGTGGGAGACTGTCACATAACTCTCGCAAGAACTGCCAAGGGGCAATCCTTTGGGCTCCAGCGGATGTGCCTGTTACTTAAGCACTCAGATAAGAAGTGGCACCGTGCTTCAAACAGTAGATAGGATGAGGCATTGCCTGACCCGAGGCACAGTCTCCCTGTGAGTGAGGCAGCCTCCCCCCAAACCTTGGCCTGTCCTCTCCGGATTCTACCAGTACCCCCTGCTCTCTGCCCCTGCGTTTCATAGGCATGCGTGTGTCCTGCAGGGAACACTGCATCCATTTCTCGGCCATGCCTGGACCATCGCTTGATATTGTACCTACGTAGGTCTGAGCATCGTAAAATTGTGCTTCAAAAAAAATCCTGAGGGTTAGAAGTAAATTTTCCTGTTTATTAAAAAAAAATTAAAACCTACTGCTGACTCAGCCATCCCTACAGGACAGATCAGAGTAATTTCCAAGGCTGAAATTAAGCAGCCTGCTTCATCTTTCTCCCAGAGAGCGGCCGGTGGGTTCAAGCCACCAAATTTGTTTGTTTGTTTGTCGGGGGAGGTTTAGAAACTTCAACCACGGCACCACCCAAAATTTAGATTGTTTCACTCCTCATGAAGATTGTATGGTTTGTTTTCAAATTAGAGCAGGAAAACAAACCCACTGTCATCTGGTAGATTCCACTCAGAGTAACCCTGTAGAGGGCTTCTAAGACTGTAAATCTTACAGGAGCAGACAGCCAGTCTCCTCTTTCTCTTACAGAGCAGCTGGTCGTTTTGAACTGCTGGCCTTGCAGTTCGCCAGACTTGTGACCACTCTGGGCTATCAGGGCTCTATCGGAGATCTTCAGAAAGGCCCCTTACATGCACGTGCCGCAAACATTGTCTTATCTGTGGTTGATCCCAGGTTATTTTAGATGAACTTTTCAGGGACCAGATAGCTTCTCTGTTGCTGTAAAGTACCCAATGTGCGGGTGGCCCTTTACTAGATTCCAATTAGTGCACAATCCCTTTAAATCCAGAGACCATGCCCCTCACACGACAGGGACAGAGCTCGCTCTAGCTTGGGTGGAGCCGGCCAGCTCTGCCCAGCAGTGCAGAAAGCACGGTTTTATCTTGAGTCTCGGCTAGTTAGCTAGAACCCCTTGTAAAAGCAGTGTCGCCACTGTGTACTGAGAGCTCTAAAAATACTTTTCCTCTTTTACCCATCAGTTCCACTGCTGAAATCATCCTAAATATAGACTAAGACATGACTCAAAGTCTGATTCATTATGGTAATACGGCAGCCTTTAACAGGCAACTGTGACCTGCGGGGCTGCCAGCTAAGTTAGCAGTGCGATCCCACCAACTGCTTCACGGGAAATAGATGGGGAGCGAGACTCCCAGCAAGAGTTACAGCCTGAGAAGTTTCGAGAGCAGTTCCACCCTGTCTCGTAGGGTCCTTATGAGTCAGAATCAGCTGGGTGACGGGGAATTCAGTGTGAATTTTGGAGAAGGGAACATTGAAGTGAACTAGGGCCCCACCCGCTTGATGAAATTTTACATGGCCAGTGAAAACAAGACTTCTGAGTTTGTGAAAGAATTTGGAAACGTGTTTATGACCTTAATAATGGAAAGAATCAAAGTATAACGCTGTCTTAATTGAATAGAAGTATATAAAATGGACCATATTGTTCTCACCAAGTTGCACTCATGAAAAAGGTTGAGTCGGCACAAGTTGTCTCGCCTAGATCTGTATCTCAATACAAAGGGCATATAAAGGCAGCTTCTATAAACTTTTGGGCAGATCAGGGGCGATCGGGGCGGGAACACAAAAGTATGACGTGGTGGTGTGTTCTAGTTGTGGGCCCATGGGATTCTTCCCCTCCACTTCCCTAAACGTTCTTTTCAAGTTTGGGGCTTGCTTTTTTTAATTATGTCTTTGAGTTGTCTTCAGAATCCTTTTTAAAAACGAATTGATGCTCCCCTCCCTAAGATGTGCTCCCCTGCCCCGCCGGCTGCCTGGGGGCTTTGGGGTTTGCGTTAGCTCAAGGTCCACTTAGAGATCAGAGCCTTCTCCTTTCTAACACGATCTTCTTGTGTATGTCTTTGAAATTCATAGATGGTCCATTCTAATCGGGGTAAGACATTTGGGTTAACATGTCGATGCTCTTTCATAATGTTTCCTTTTTCAAGTAATATTTGTTCACGCTTAAGGAGATCTTTTAGCGTGTGTCTTTTGTGCAGTGGAAAAATTCTCCCGGTGGCTGTTCCGTCAGAGCCGATGCCTGGGTTCTTTCTGAATCCATGTCCGGGTGGACCTCCTTACGTCCGATAAACCAAACCATGCCCACTCCATCTATATTTAGGCCGAGTCATGGGTAGGTAATTAATGAATAATTTTCATGCTAATGTCTCTCAGACCAAGGCTGCATCCACAACCACATAATCATCACAGTGGAAATTCTGACTCAGCTGCGATGTTTGATAGAAGGGACCTTAGGATGGTGCTGTAGACGGTTCCGTGCAAAGGCTGTAGTCGGTGGCCCTGCTTTGCAAGTCTTTCCAAAAAGTCTGAAAACATGTTGGCATGTCCTCACTCGGCCCTGTCACTTCTGCTTAAATTCTCCCATGGAGAATTCTCATGCTCATGGGACATGAAGGTGAACTTGAGCGCAGGCAGCCACCCTTCGGGGAGTGAATCAGCATCACGGGATTCCCCTGGGTGTAAGCTTCCCGGTGGGTGTATTGTCACACAGCATTCCTCTCGGGGACGGGGTGCCCGCTCCAGAGGGTTTTGCCTCCTCTGCACTTGATCAGACTCACCCTCAAAAAAATCTTCTCTCAGGGAATGAGGTTTTTGTGAGATGAGGCTTTCATGAGTTTCTTCGAAGAACCTTTCTAGAGGGTCCTGCTGTCGGCACAGAGGGGGGTGTGCCTCAGAAGCAGGGGTGGGGGACCTTTTCCTGCGGAGGGCCATTTGGGGATTTATATCATCATTTGAGGCCCATGAGAAATCATCAACTGAGCAAAATCAGCCTGCTGTATTTACTGAAACATTTAACTAACTCGCCCTTCATGTGATGGCTGGAGCCGCTGTCTCTGGTGAGGCATGAGATGTTCGCTGACACTGGTGATTTCGCAGGCCTTCTATGGCTCGAAAACTGGACATTCCCCACCCCAGGTCGTCTTAGAACGGAATCTATTAAAACTAAGCTAATAGTCTTCGACCTATTGCACTGTGCAGGGGAGCTGGAGCTAACTTTTAAGCTTCTCTCCAATGACTTCCCCATTTTGCTGTACTTTATCTAGCTGTGCGTGTTAAACAAATGGTTATGGAATCCGGCCACATGTACCTCCTCCATCTCCAACTGGGTTTCTCCCATACCTGTGTCCTTACCCACTAGCCACTTCACTGGAACTAATTTTGAGATCAGTACTGATCCCGGTCATCATAGCGACCCACTAGGACAGAGTGGGTGGGTTTCTGAGACTGTATTCTTGATGGAAGTAGAAAGCCTCGTCTTTCTCCTGAGAAGCTACTGTTGCTTTTGAACTGCTGACCTGGAGGTTAGCACCTAACATGTAACCCGCTGCACCAATAGCGTATAAAGTACAGAGAAGCACATCTTTTCTGGTATTAACACGAGTATTCCCTCGGTCTGCTCATATGACTGCCCCTTGGGACAGTTTTACAAAGCACAAGGACGTGTCCTGGAATTACCATCCTTCTCAGTAGTATCCATCCTTTGTTATGATCTACAAAATCAATTGATTTTTCCCAGTCTATAAAATACAAATGAGCATCTTTCTGGTGTTCTCTGCTTTGAGCCAAGATCCATCTCGCCTTAGCAATGATAAACCCTCATTCCACATTCTCTTCTGACTGCAGTTTGAATGTCTGGCCGCTCCCTGTCGGTGCACTGAGACCATTGTTGAATGATCCTCAAGAATATTGTACTTATATTTGACATTAATGATATTTCTTAATTATAGGTGCAGTCTGTCCAGTCACTTCTTTGGAATGGGCACAAATATGGATCTCTTCCAATCAGTTAGTCATGTAGCTGCTTTCCAAATTTCTGGGACTCGATGAGTGAGCGCTTCCAGTGCTTCACCAGCTTGGTGAAATATTTCAATTGGTATTCCTTCGCTTCCGGCAGGCTTTTTTCTTCTCCCCCCCTTCCAGTCCTTCAGTGAGACTTGGACATCGTCCTCCAGTCTCACAGGTTCCTGATCTCATGAACGTCACCCAGTTCCTTTTGGTACGGCTTCTCTGCATTCTTTCTATTGTCTCTTGCTGCTTCGTGAATCATTCGATAGTATTCCCATGAAGCCGTATCTTATTCAGTATTTGACCATAAAATCCTTACCTTAGAGCAGTGGTTCTCAACCTTCCTAATGCCACGACCCTTTCATACAGTTCCTCATGTTGTGGTGACTCCCAACCATAACATTACTTTCATTGCTCCTTCAGCACTGGGATTTGCTACTGTTATGAATCGGGCAACCCCTGTGAAAGGGTTGTTTGACCCCCAAAGAGGTCATGACCCACACACTGAGAACCGCTGCCTTAGCGTACGAAGCAAAATCCGGAGAAAAGCCACCAAGGACCCACATTATCTGACCCAACTCCTTACCACTTTCCCTAGTCTGTTCCATGTCAACTATATTGCCTCCTCACTGAACCCTGGAGCTCATGAACGTCTTGTGCTCTTAACTTGGATCAGCCTTCCCCAGATAGCTCCTGAATCTGGCCCTTACTCTTCTTAAAACCTTAGTCACATATCTTCATGGTGACATTTCCCCTCACTATTTAATACTTCAAATCCCTTATTTCTGTGCCAAAGGCAAGCCTTCTTTTCATACTAGTGTCTTGTCAGACCTGCTTTATTACACAACCAGACAGTAGAATATCTTATTAAACTGGAAAATATGTACATCTATAGCAGATTTAAATGTGCAAGGACCTAGAATTAGAAAGAGAACGAGCACACTCAGCATCTGAAACTGAAAGAGCTCAAAGGAGAAAAATAACAAACCAAGCCTCGAGTTGCAATCTTGAAAGATCCTGGAAGCAAAATCTTGAAGGATGCAGGAAGCATCAAGGGAAGATGGGAAGACTACACAGAGTCACTGCACCAACAAGAACTAGTCGATAATCCACCGTTTCAAGAGGCGGCATATGACCAAGAAACAGTGCTACTGAAGGAAGAAGTTCAAACTGCACTGAGTGCATGAGCCAAAGACAAAGCTCCAGGAATAGCTGTTGAAATGTTTCAGCCAGCTGAAGGAGGACTGGAAGCACTTGCTTCTCTGTCTTCCAAATGTGGAAGACAGCTCCTTGGCCAACTGACTGGACGAGATCCATAGTTGTGTGCGTTCCAAAGGTGACCCATCAGAATGCTCCAACTATAGAATGGTTTCATTGATATCTCACACAGGAAAGTTTTGCTGAAGATCATCCAACAGTGGTTGCTGCAGTTAGCAGACAGAGAACTGCCAGAAGTTCAGGTCAAATTCAGAAGAGGAATATAGAATGAGGGATATCTTGGCTCAACGCACAAAGGTGTCTACTGGTGTTTCACTGACATTTGGCTGCGTACACAGTAATAAACTGTGGATAACCTTGAGAAGAATGGGAATTTCAGAACACTTCATTGTGCTCATGAGGAACTTGTACATGGATCCAGTGGTAGTTATGTGAACAGAACAAGGGCAGACCGCATGGTTTAAAACCAGGAAAAGGATGCATCTGGGTTGTATCCTCTCACCATACTTATTCAATCTGTGTGCTGAGCAAATCCTCAGAGAAGCTGGATTACATGAAGAGTGTGGCATCAGGGCTGGAGGAAGGCTTAGTAACAGCGTGAGATAGGCGGATAACACAGCCTTGCTTGCTGAAAGTGAGGAGGACTTGAAGCACTTGCTGATAAAGATCAAGGATTATTGCTGTCAGTATGTATTACAACTCAATGTCAGGAAGACCAAAATTCTCACAACTGAACCAATAGGAACTATCATGAAAAACGGAGAAAAGGTTGAAGTTGTCAAGGATTCTGTCTTGCTTGGCTCCACAATCAATGCTCATGGACGCAGCAGTCAGGAGCTCAAAAGACAGATTGCCTTAGGTAAATCTGCAGCACAAGACCTCTTTAGAGGTTTGGAGAGCAAGGATGTTAGTTTGAGGACGAAGGTGCACCTGGCCCAAGCCAGGTTTTTCTCTATTGCAACATATTCTTGTGAAAGTTGGACGTTGAATAAGGAAGACCAAAGGAGAATTGATGTGTTTGAATTATGCTGGAAAAATACTGAAGGCAGCGAGGACTGCCAAAAAGGACAGACCTTTCTATGTTGAAGAAGGAAGGCCAGAGTGCTCTTTAGAGGCAAGGATGGCAAGACTTGGTCTTACATACCTTGGGCATGTTGTCAGGAGAGACCAGTCCCTGAAAGAGGACATCAGGTTTGGTAAAGTGAAAGGGCGGTGGAGAAGAGAAAGGCCCTCCACAAGATTGACGGCACAGTGGCTGCATCAATGGGCTCAGGCAAAGGATGGCACAGGACCCTGCAGTGTTTCATTCCATTGTGCTTACTGGGCTATGGGGTTGGAGCTGACTCAATGTCACCGAACCCAAACAAGAACAACAAATCATTGATATGTTGGAAAGGGGTTGGATGCAACCCAGACTTTTGCCTCTGCAGAAGGCCTTTCCATAGAGGCAAATCGGAACTGAAGACCCAGGAAGGAGAGAGAGTTTATGTCGGTCAGTTCCAAACATACTTCATTCAATTAACCTCTAACTGGTACTATCATTCTCGTGATGTTTTCTCTTTCTCAAAAGGGCTTCCCTCTTCTTTTGCTCGCCTCTGGTGCTGTCTGGCCAATTCCTCCCTGCCCTTTGTAATTCCGCTGGCTAGGCAGGAATCCGGGAGTGCCTTCTCTCATCACAACTCTAATGCTTGTCTGAACTGGAAGCCCCTCTCCTCTCCAATGTCCCATGCTACTACATTTTGACTCCCTGTTACCAGACTACAGAGGAGAGCTGACCGCTAGATCCTGCTAAATGTGTTGTTTCTAAAATTTGCCGGAGCATCTAGCAGATGAACATGTAGAAGGTGATGTTTTCGGTGTCTCAATCGGGATCTGTGTAACCTACATGCGTATTTTCATCATCGGACTGGGAACCACCTTGTCTCCTGAGAATAAGAAATCATTTATTCCAAATGTCTCTAGAGCAAACAAAGCTACCTCTGATACTTAGAGGAAGAAATGTTAAATGGACATACGGGACACCCCGGTCTCTTTAGAAGCTGTCTTTTGGGAGCTCACACTCCGTAACACAGCATCATGCTTAGTGTTCACACACCCAGTGACTCAGCAAACATTTGTGAGTCCCGTAGGATTTAATGAAGCTGTAGGAGAGCCCCAGGAGCCCTCGTGGTGTAGTCGGTTAAGAGTTGAGCAGCTAACGGCAAGCTCATCTGTTTGAAACCAATAGCCGCTCCAAGGGAGAAAGATGAGACTTTCTACCTCTGTAAAGATTTGTAGCCCCAGAACCCCACCCCCAGGGGCAGTTCTATGCTACCCTCTCAGGTTACCTTGAGTTGGAGTTGACTTGATGGCAGTGAATTTGGAAGTTTAGTGGGAAGGCCCCACCCTCACCTCCCTCATTTGTCCTGCTCTCTTCCTAGCTGTAGCTCTCTGTATTCACTCTTATAAATATCTATATCCTGGTGGCTTAGTGGGGTTGTGACTTCTTCTTCTGTGCTTTGGACCCATTCTCAAGAGAGACCAGTCCCTGCAGACCATCATCATGTTTGGTAAAGTAGAGGGCCAGTGGAAAAGGAGGACAAACTTCACCAGGTGGATCGATGCAGTGGCTACAACAATGGCTGGGACGATGGCATAGGACCGAGCAGCGTGGTACAGTGTGGTGCATAGGGTCGGCTTACGTTGGAACTGACTAGATGCCGCATAGCACAGGACCAAGCAGCGTGGCACAGTGTGGTGCATAGGGTCGGCTTGCGTTGGAACTGACTAGATGCCACATAGCAGCCACGGGATTACAAGAAGAAATCATAATGCAGCATACTCATATAGAGATGCTTGCGAGCGGCCCGTTCACTGCGTTGTCGGAGACCACAGATTTTAATCCATTTTCACACGTGTAACCCCACAACTAGTACAGCGACTAGTACATGGTAATCCTTCTGAAAATATTTGAGAGGATTAATGAATTTACTGAGTGGATTTAATTAATATGAAGCTCTTAACCCAACATTCTAGATTGTTATAATCTCATTCTTAACTGTGTCTCTCACCTAAAGCCCATGGCTATGCCACCAAAACTTTCTGTAATCAAATAATCCCATCAGTTGCTGCAACAAGCTCAAAGGGGAAAAAGAAACAAAGATCTTGTAAAACTTAGCAAGAGAAGAACTGGTACTGTACCATATCATGAGGAGCATAAGAATTGGGTAAGCAGAGATAGAATTATAGATAAGAGAACTTAATTTGTTGCTATTCGTTTTCTTCCGGTCATTCCCAACACGTATCCCTGTGCCGTGAACTACTCCATAGGCTCCGACCTTTCAGAAATAGACCAACAGGCTTGTTTGTATTCCAAGGTGCCGCTGATGGATTCGAACCATCAACCTTCAGACTAGCAGTCAACTGCTTAACGCTTTGTACTATCCAGATAGTGGGACATCTACATAAAACCTTCCTTTCCTCTAAAAATGGGCTCAACTAATGAGGAAATAGAGCTTCACTGATTCCCAGGGAAAGAGATATGATTCGTTTTTCTAAAACTTGCCTGTATACATTAATTATATCTAACTTGCCCTCGCTATACATTTTAATTGTGGTGAAGTGCATATAACAAAATATACACCATTCAAGTATTTTAGCAAATAAATTCAGTGATATTAATTACGCCCCCCATGTTATGCGGCAACCAACCCTATCCTTTTCCAAACGTTTTCTCCACCCTTAACAGAAACCCAGACCCCCTGAAGCATTTCTTCCCCAGACCCCACTCCACCTGCATCTGGTTTCTAGGCATTCACTTACTCTGGATAATTCATTTGCATGATACCATACACAATCTTTGTCCATTTATGTCGCAGCTCACTCAGCTTGTTTTCAAAGTTTATCCGTGACGTGGCGTGTCTCAGGGCCTCGTTTTTCCTTATGTCATCATTACTAGATACCATCCGATCCATTCCAACCCATAGTGACCGGGCGCACGGCAGACAGAAACACCGCCTGGCCCGGGGCCAGCCTCGCCAGGGTACCTGTGCTTGAGTCCATTCCATGTCTAGATGTATGAGAGGGCTTCAAAACTTGCTTGAAAGATGGAATTAAAAGATAGTGGCGTTTTCCCGTGAACTTTATAAGCCCCCTGGAACTCTGGTGGCATCGGGGTCACCCATTGGACAGCTGACGGTGCAAGATCATCAGTTTGAAACCACAAGCCTCTCTGTGTGCCAAAGATGAGGCATTCTACTCCCATAAAGAGTCACCATTTCAGAAACCCACAAGGGCAGTTCTACCCTGTCTTAGAGCGTCACCGTGACTCAGAATTGACCTGTGAATTTGGCGCTTTTGCACAGGTATGTGTTGCTTAATGCCCACAAAACTTTCTGTGAAATAGCATGTAATGTGATTTCCCCTTCGTGCAAATACGTAGATCCAAACTCCAAAGGGCTCCTGGTACACTGGCCTTGTAGTATGTGGTTCTTGTAGCTCCCACTGCCAATTCCTGGGGTGCATACTAAGCCATGTTCCACCCAGCAACAATGACCTTTTCTGCTAAGCCAGCTACCAGGAAGGCCAGTGTACCCATGAGGAGAATCTACCCAGGAAGAGGGTGGTGTGGGCCTAGGGGAACAAGAGCACCTGAGCCAAGGCAGGGGCACCTGGGCACCTACTTTTCCTAGGGTGTCCTACAAGACCACTTTGGACTAGACCTGCCCAGTCATGGGAGCCGAGGGAGGACCAGACGTGGGAGTTATTGCCTGGGCACAGCATCTCGATGAAGTGGGGTTTGGGCCCCAAGACCAGGGCCTAGCATCCTGGTACTCAGACATGCTAGTGCTTTCAAACAGACAGAAGTATTCCTGCACCACTGATTTATCTGTGGGTGATCTTTTCACCTTTTTTTTTGGCTATTGTGAACAAGACTGGTGTACAAGTGAACACTGGTATACAACTGTCTGTTTGTGCCCCTTCTTTCAAATCCTTTGGCATGGAATTTCCTTAGTAAAATGTAATCCTATCTATTTTTTGGTGGGGGGTGTTGTTTTCATTTTGAGGCACCACCATGATGTTTTCCACAGTAGCTATATCAATTTTTTAAATCATTTTATTGGGGGCTCGTACAGCTTTTATCACGATCCATACATACATCCTTTGTGTCAAGCACATCAGTTTCTATTTCTAACCCTAACTATGGAGGATGGTTTCAATGTCTCTACATCTTCCGTTGTTATTTTCCAGGTAAGAGCCACTCGAGCGTGTTTGAAGTGATATCTTGTTATGGGTCTAATATATGTTGGGCTGTTAACCATAAGGTCAGTGGTTCAAAGCCACCAATCATTACATAGGAGAAATAGGAGACTTTCTGTTCCTGTAACGATGTACAGTCTCAGAAACTCAGGGGAAATTCTAGCCTGTCCTACAGGGACACTGGGTCAGAAGAGATTCATTGGCAGTGGATTTGGGTGTTTTTTGTTGTTGTTTTATTTTGACATATTTTCTTGTGTTTATCAAATATTTATATAACTTCTTTGGTGAAATGTCTATTCAAGTCCTTTGCTCGTTATTTAATTGGGTTGTTTACCTTTTTGTTGTTATGTTGTAGAAATGTTGGGTGCGCTCTGGGTATCGAACCCTAATCAGATATAAATGGTTCTCCCCATCTCCTGGTTGTCGCTTCATTTTGTTTATAAAGTTATTGGATCCTCCAAAGAGCAGAGTTTTTCGTTTTTATTTACCTGGCTTGTCTTTTTCCTCTGTGTGCATTTGGCGTCCTCTCTAGAAAGGCATTGGTGAAAACTCCATCACAAAGCATTGCTCTCGGGTCTTCTTCACACTGCTTTCCAGTTTTCATTTTTACAGTGAAGGTCTTTGATCCATTCTGTGTTGATTTTGGTATGTGATGTCAGATGTGCCCCCCCCTTTCCAGTGGCTCCGTAGACGCCATCCCTTTGTTCTTTGTGGTCAAAACCAAACAACCAACTATCACCTTAGCCATCTAGCATCTTTCAGCTTAGGACTCTCAAGGCCAGCTCTGGTTTTCTTTCTTTCATTTGAACTCAACTGTTTCCTAAAAGTTTCCTCGTTAACGAAGGCACTGCTCTTTCCTTTACGCCCCACAACTACATCATGAGTTGATTTGTAACGCTTCATCTCTCACCATTTCTTGCACTGAGTGCTTCTTTGGAGCTAATTTCAGCAATTAATGTGCATTTAATTCTGCTTGATTTTGTTTTGTTTCTTTTTTAAGAGAGAGAAAGAGCCTCTTGTGACTGGAGCTTTTAACATTGACTCTCCTTGCACAGCCGTATCTGAGACAACCTTGGTGGTCTAGAATACTGCACGTGCGTCTACTAGTTGGACGATAGACTGCGTTTGTGGGTTTGTCTGGGACCTCTCCGCTTTTCGCATTGCCAGTCTCTGGTGTCATCAGTAATTAGTCGTCAGGTCTCCCATCTGCCGGCCAGAAAGCATCCCTGGCTGAGCGGAGTTAGTAAATCAGAGCCGGGCAGGCCGCCCGGCCCCGGAACGTGTAGCAGGGCTGGGACAGCCAGGGCCGTGCTCCCCTTCCATCGTGTGGAGGAGGCTCATCTGAACAGAGCATGTGGGAGCCCCAGCCTGCACAGGTGCGGAGCAGCCTGCAGGCTCAGCAGTGGTGCTCGCTCGCTCGCTCCCACAGGTCCTGGCTTCAGTTTCTCCTGTCCGAGCAGTGAGCGAGGCTCTGAAGCCTGCAGGGGGTTGTGTCACGTTTGCTTCTTCTTGCCCCGGGAGTTTGCCCCGCTGCTTCATTGGAATTCTCAGCAACAGCAAACCCCTGTCCCGGACACAGACGTCTACAGATGATCCCCAGTCATGACTCTCTTGCCCCTTGGGGCGGTGACATGTTTCCTAAGTCATAGAAATTTCAAATTATCCCCAGGGTATGGTTGTTCATGCTAGGCCCTTGGCAGAGCACACACGTGTAACACCTCACTCGATTCTACCCCTCCGGAAATGAGCCCCGGTGACCCCGTGCTTACCAAGCCCTCAGCTCTGAAACAAACCAGCAAGGGTGCCGACCCACGGGCCACGCCACAGGAGGAGGATGTGGGCATCCGCTCCCTCAAAGATGATAGCATTGGAAACGCTATGGGGCAGTTCCACTCTGTCCGGCTGAGTCACCCCGAGTCAGAATGAATTAGACAGCAATGAGTTTGCTCTGAGTTTTATCATACGTTTGAGAGGATCCCCACTTGCAGGTAAGTAAAACAAGCCACTGCCCGAAGGTCACCACTGTCGGATGAGCAATCAGACTTGAGTCCGGGTAGGCCTCATTCCAAATACAAGTTCTTTACCACCCCACTGATGACCCGGGAAGTTTGATGGGCGCCCTCATGGGTTCTCCCCCTACCTCCTCCCCCTCCCCCCACCTGCCCCGCCAGCCGCAACATAGGGAGGGTGACAGCAATCACCTCTGTGATGCAAGCAAGCAGTGGACCCTTCTGCTTTTATCCTTGGGGAAATAATCCCCATCTTCAGCTTCCTTTGGCTAGGGAGAAAGGCGCCTTAGAGACTGTCTTGGCTGGCTTTCCTTTGTGTCCTGATTGCCCAGGTGCAAACATAGCTTACCTTATGCTGTTAGTGTTTATGAAAAATCGTTCTCTGCAAATGGCCTAGTTGAAATCAGAGCAAAAGCAGGGAGTGTAAGGATTCCCAGCGTGCCCCCTCCCCGTGGATTAAGTGCCTCCTTGACTCTCTGTTCCTCACTTTTCTTTGGAGCTCTTCACTGGTTGGTCCCAGTGATCTCAGGAGAGAACCAGGATTCTGTTGGGCTGATAAAAAACGCAATCACCACGTGCATTGACTTTAAAACGTTTCATTAATCATCATCTGCATTGTCAATAGAAATTATATGCAATTGATACGAAAATAGCAAAATAGCAGTTAAGAGAGAATCAACTGATGCATTGATAAATCTGTTGGGGCCAGCCAAGTTTAGGTATGTCCTGGCTAAAGACTGGAAACGCCTACCTGGAAAGAACAAATAGAGACACCAGGGCTTACTGCGCCAAAGTGTAACATTGAACATGAGATAAATATGTACAATAAATGACTCTTCTCTTTGCCAAGAAAAGGTTCATTCAAACAAAACACAAAAAGTGTAGGCAAACTATAAAGGTTGTCAAAGGTTTGTATGCATCTTTAAAAGAAAAGTTGGAGATGATCTGTCTCCGGTCCCAAAAGGCAGGTACAGAGTGCTCATTAATGTGTATGTGTTTCTTTGTTTGCTTGTTTGTCTTGGGGTTTATTTGCTCGCGGTTTGTTTTTGTGCTTTCTTTCCGGACTGTGGATGAACACTGGTGAGGGCTCTGCAGACGGGGTAGCTTCCTGCTAAACATGACGCCTGGCTGGCAGTAGGACCCCGGCAAATGTGTGAGTTCTTACCTGAACTGACGTCTGGCCTTCTTTTCACAGCTAGCGAGAAGCAGATGATGGTGGTGTGTAAGGAGTCTCCCAAAGAGTACCTCCAGCCTTTCAAAGACAAGTTGGAAGAGTTCTTCCAGAAAGGTAGGCCGCTTTGTTGGGTGGGCATGCATTCCTAACACCTTGAAACGTCCTTCATTGCACAGGTCAGTCTCAGGCCGACAGCCCGGCCATCCCGGCGGGGCTGCCCTCAAGCAGCTGCTGCGATCCCATTAGTGCATCTCACCTGCACATGCAAGGTGCCTGGACTTCATGTCACCTTGCAGTCGCTTAAATCATCTAAAGTCACTCCGGTATTGGTACACTGTTGAAGGCCAAGCGTTGTTTGGTTTTGTCCTTGTCTCTTCATGGAGCTGTTCATCGTGGTGCATGTTAACTGACAGGTGACGGATGTGTAAGGTTTATGCTGCCATGCATTTCAGCTTTGTGGTCAGCCTGGACACAGGTGGGTAATGATTATCCTCCTGGCTTTATCCGTTATCAACTTGGAAACATGTGCTGTATTTTCCATTCCTTTGCGGAAAGGCAAATTGGGGCTAGGTGGATGTCACACACCCAGTCACTTGGCACACACCAGCCCTTTGTGGTTAGTAGGTGGGGCTGCTGTGTATGGGACTTGGCATGTTATTTAGAAATCCTACCAGGCTAGTTTCCATCCCCCGTGATCTTGGCAGACATAGGGAACGTTTTCATTGACCACTCTCCGTACACTTGTAAGTGTAATGTCTTTTCGATATTTCCTATTCTAATTTCTCAAATTCAGCTTGAGCTATGAAACAGAAATAGGATGGATTGACTGGAGGAAGCATTTATCATTGCTAGAAGACTAGAGGAGATGCATGGAGGAACATTTGGAAGATATGTCAACATGCTGTTTCTATTACTGGATAAGGCCCCATGATAGCACACCATCAACAAAAACTGTTAATCAGGGTGAAGCCACAAAGTATGGGCAAGCCACCTTGGGAATTGGCTGAGAAATTCTTAGTCCTTGAGTCAGAGGGACTCCGTTCCAGCTGCTCCTGGATGCACGCTATGCTCATCAAGCCCCTGCATGAGGAGGGCTGTCGGCTTTGAAGCCAGAGAAGTCCCAGTTCCCCTTTGGCCACTGCTGAACCTCGTCTATGAGGGCACTCGTGCTGTTGGGCAGAGTGCCATCTGCAGACAAGCAGCGATACCAACTCTTTACGTATTAATGTAACTGTAACTAATAGGCTTTCTAGCAGATGGATCAAAATAAAACTCACAACTTCCTCGTTGCACCATATAAATGTAACCTATTGGACTATAGAAAACTATGAAATACTGCCCTTTGCTTACCACCAATTATTAATTCTGCTTCTGACCTCTGTTGAATTTGGAAGTAGATTCATATACTTAGATACTATTTTTTAATTTTAATTGCTGTTTTTTCTTCCTCTGCGTAATTGTGCAGTGTGCATATCTGGGTAACCTGCCTTCCATGTGTGACAGCTTGGTAAAACTTTTCATCAAACTCGATAGCATCTTAAAGCATTTTTACTGTGAGTTCATTCTTGTTGATGTTTGGGGTTTAAGTGCTATAGCTTGATTCAGAACCTTGAAAACCATCTTTAGTACCTAAGGCAAATAATTTGCCAACCACGGTTCAAAGTTGTATGTTAGCTGCTTCTCTGTTAAGATTCTAAGGAAACTTTTGCTCTGCTCAGAGAGAAAATGAATGCAAGAAACTAGATCATGTGGTAGAAGGAGGAGGTGGTTCCAGTGAGCTGTTCTAAGAAAGCAGTGGTTCTTAACGTCGAAGAACTTGGAAACGATTTTTAAAAATCTAGACATCAAGGCTGAAGGTCATACCAATGACCCCAGCATCTCCAGGGGCCAGAGCAGACATCCGTACTTATTTTTTTTAAAACCCTTTTCCCATGTGAAGCCCAAGTTCAGAATCACTTTCTGTCAATCACTTTGTTCACTTTTAAAGTATGGTCCAAGTTATGTTTTTTCAAACTGCACTTCGTAGTAGACCTTGTGGTGCACTGTAGATACTGCAGATACTAATCCGAATCATTGACTTCCTGTCCCTCTCACAGAAACTTTTTGGAGAAATATCTATAATTGAATACAGTCTGCTCTCCATTCATGAATATCATGAAAAGGGAGGCCGGGAGGCTATGAAAGAAAACTAAAAATCATCGTAAAAACAAAATCAATTAAAAATGTGATTTGGGGACCCTTTAAAATGAAGTAGTTACCATGTAAAGGGAGTAGTTACCACTCTATTAAATAATGTTAATATATGTGCTGTCGAAACGAGCACTCTATTAAATAATTTTAAAATGCAAATGTATGGTATTGTTAGAATCTTAAATATCTCCAAACTGCTCAGTGCAAAAGACCAGGCTCCGTAGCCTGTTACTTTTATCTCATCTCTTACCAGAGTTGGTATGAAAATAAAGAGAGAGAGAGAGAGAGGAAAAGTCTAGAAAAGTCTAGAGAAAAAGCTGCCTGATATGTCAGCCACTAGCCACATGTGTGTATCAAGTGGATGAGGGATTGAAATGTGGCTAACTGGAATCAAGATATTCTGTAAATATAAAACACACATCGTATTTTGACGCATTTGTAAAGAAAAACAAAGGGAGAATGTAACATATATATTGGTAAGGTATTGATTGCATGTTAAAATCAGTGTAGTGTTGATATGCCCGTTGGTTTGCCTGTACTAAATGTCCTAGGCGGCTGGTCTGGAAACTGCCAAATGGTTGCCTGGGACTTTTCTAAAATACGTAAAAGTCCTCTTTGATTAACTTCCACGGACACGATTTTGGATCCAGTTTGTTAAATAAGTAAAATGCATTGTGGTTATTGTGCCGAGCGCTTCCACTTTTCATGGGTGGCTACCAGAGACTTTAAAATGTTTAATGTGACTCTTGTTACACTTCAATCAGCAGTGCTGGGCTAGAAGTGTCGTCCCCAGGCCTTCCTCATGCCAGTTCCATCACTTTCCCTACTTTCTCAGCTTGGACCTGGGGCTGTCGGAAGGCAGCGCTTCGAGAGCTAGCCGCCATGCCCACCTTTGCTCTGGGTGTGGCCATGGTTAGTCTTTCGTGTACGTTAGTGTAACAGGGAGGAGATGGCATTCTGTGTTGGAAACTCGGGCCACATCTCTCATGATTCCGAGAGTGAGACTCTGCCCACTTGTCATCCTCTGAGACCGGGTATCACCTGACGACTCGGGAACTTCCAATAGCAGTTCCCTTTCTATGTAGCTATTTCACTGGTTCACAGAACTTTAAGGGTTCCTGACCCATCCCCACCAGTATGCACTACCAACCCTCAGGTAACCAAATATTACAGGCATTATTGAGCAGCTCACTTATAGGAGTGCTTCCTGCCACGCAAAGGGGCAGTCATAGGGAGATGCACGGTCATTTTATGTTTTCCTAAGAAAGAGGGAACTCAGAGTAAGCACGCTGCTGGTCCCTGAAAGGTGGGCCCCGTGAACACACCCAGCCACTCTTCCACAGAAAGACCTGGCCCATCTGCTTCCAGGAAGACTACAGCCCAGAAAAGGCTCTGGGCTCTTCTGCACTGCCACATGGCGTTGCTGCCATCCGTTGGAATCACCTCCGCGCAACTCAGCAATGAGTATGGTCTCCGAGGAAAAATTACTGTCAGCATCTCACAGATTAACCTAGAGGTGCTAAAATGTGAAAAATCCCCTCGCTATTGAAATGACTGCACAACAGGTCATTATTGGGCACAGGGAACCAGAGAGAAGAATGCCGCACAGTTCCACGTCGGCCAGGGGAGACTGTCAGCAAAAGCCATGTTCTTGTGCGGACTTTCAGGAAACGAGCAAAGGTGACGAGGACAGGGTTGACGGGGTGCTTCTGGATGCCAGCACATGGGGACCACATCACTGCCCGTCTTTAGCTCTCAAGGAAACTCTCCAAACTCTTCAGTCACCACGCTCCACACAGATGAGGAAACTGGGGACTAAGAGACTCGGCCGACAAAGCGCTGATGAGCGTTCCCGGCAGCCTAAAAGCGAGGCAGGTCTCAAAATGGTAAGAGAACTGGCAGGTGACTCCGTGTAGGGAGATCACAGGGCACATGGAAGAATAGACAGTCACAAAGAAGAGTCTGTATGACCAGCTAAGGCCACAAAAGTCTCGCAGTGTTGCCTTGTAGGCCAGAGAAGCTTTGGCAAGCGCTCTTGGCATGCATAGGAGTGACGTGGCCACGTTGGGTTTGCTTCGTCTTGCTTATGAGAGAAGAGTCGTTTTGTTGTTGTCATCATGGCCGCTAAGAGATACATTGTGTCCGACAGAGATATAAAGAAGAGATGGACAAGAGCCGAGAAGCCCATCTGTTCAGCTGTTTTACAGGAATATAGGCAAATGATGCGAAGGAGTTGAGCAAAGGCAATAAAATTCAGGAAGAAACACACTTATAGAGTTCTTTAGACTTATAGGACTAGATAAGCCATTGGGGGTGGGGGAGAGAGGGAAGAGTAGAGAAATGGCTAATTCTCCTTTTTCTCACATAAATAACTAGCCAGTTACTGATTTTTTAAGAAGGCCAGATTAGAGACCCAGGGCACTGAGATGCACTTTGAATCTGTCCCTTTGGATGTGTACACATGGGACACACAGGGTGTTGATCTCTTGGCAAAAGTCTGAGTGGCATAAGTCGTGTTTAAAAATGAATAAGTCGTGTTTTAAGAATCTAATGGTCTAAGATTTTAGTGGTTTAGGAATGTAATGAAAGGGTGGCATAAGAAGGTCCCCCAAGTACAGTAATATGCAAGCGCAGGTATCACATAATAACCACGGGAAAAAGAAGGGATCCCTGTACATCTAGAGAACAGCGTAGTACTTCAAAGGAAAGCTAGTTTTCTATCCGGGGCCCTTATCATTCATAGAAGGAACTCTGATGGCGCATGGGCTGCACATTCAGCTGCTAACCTAATGGCCAGGGGTTTGAATCCACCAGCCGCTTCGTGGAAGAAAGATGAGGCACTCTGCGTTCAGAAAGATCACAGCCTCGCATACCATCAGGGGCAGCTCTCCTCCTCCCCAGTGGTCGGCCTGAGTGGGACTCGACCTGATGGCAGCTGGGTTTCCGTTGGAGTCATCCGTACGTCTTAGGCAATTGCATTCTTCGTGCCGGAGGAGTCGTGTGTAACTCGGTTGATTCATGAGCTGGCTCGTTTTCACATGAGTTGCATTTCCGTGCTTTTAACAATCAGGATGACTTCAGTTTGCTTTTGTAAAGCAGATCCTGTTGCCACACTGGATTGCGATCTGTTTGTTCTTCTGGAGTTCTCTCTCTCTCTCTTTCTCTCCCTCTCTCTCTCTCTCTCTCTCCCTCTCTCTTGCTTTTCTCTTTGCCCTTCACAGAATGCCCTGAACTAGTGATGTTTGGTGACCCTGTGGTGCCTGCCCCTCACTAATTTCCTCTCCTGAGCAGAACGGAAAGTCAGTTGAGCGGCAACACTTTTTTGGAGTTGCCGTCTCCGTGGGGTCCAAGCCTTCCTCCTTGCACGCTTTCTGTTCGAGGTGGGGGTGCTTTGGTGTTTTATGCTGTTGTTGTTTTCCTTCCCCAGTAGCCTCTTGTTGGCTCCAGTTTACAGCTCAGGCCGGCGTAACCTTGTGCGGCCATTATTCAAGCTAACGGTTTCCCACCCTCAGATCCAACATCGTCAGAATGGCATGGCCTTCAAAACTGTGATGCTCACATTAAAAGTCCCCATAAACGTGGCAGGGATTCTGTAATTGAAAGAAGGCGCAGGGCGACTGATTACATCCCAGGTAGAGGTCTTGTAGGTGGTCCTTTCGTGCTGTTAAATTGGTCATTTGTATTTATAGCTTTGGCAGCGAGGACTGGAACCTAAACTGGCTCTACCACCAACACTCCCACATTCCGCCTTATCTCGCGCTCCGCTACTTTGATCTGGCATTCGCGAATGGTGCCAAGCCCAAAGTGGGTCCCAATGAACTCTGGTGGTCCCCGTTTATCAAGCCATCCCCTAAGGGTCTCTAAGAAGCTGAGATGACAGATGTTCTTAAATTAAAGACACTATTTCAAATAAAATCAATAAAGGAATAAACTTACCAAGCCGGGAGGGTGAGGTGGGGTGGCCTCCCTACTACATTGAATGCTGCAAAGAAAATTATACAACTAACGGAATGTTCTGTGATAGCCAGCTCCATGCCTGCCACACTCGGTGCCTTTAGGCTGTGTGTGTGTGTGTGTGTGTGCGCGCGCGCGCGTTTGCCCCCATCATTTGTTTCCTGTTTAAATCATTTCAGAATTATTAAACCACACCAGATTCTGGTGCAGTACATTTTCGGTATTTAACACATACTTTGTGGTGAGCCCTCTTGGATACCAAAACATCTTCTGATGCTGGTGTATTACTATCAGCCATTCTTAATCAACGCTGAGGTCTGATTCGTTTGACAAAGGCCATGACTGGGCCTCTAAAGGATGGAATATGAGTAGGTGATTAGGCATTCTCCGCTACTCAGCCCTCAACAATGTGCAAACAAAGCCAGCTGAGCCGCTGCGGCACGAAGGCTCAGGAGGGTCAGAGGACCAGACCTGGGGACCAGTGAGAGAAGCGGTTCTTCCATTCGCGACAGACCCTGGGAGAGGTGGGCCTCGGGCCCAAACAGGATCTCTCTGCCTCGCTGCCACTGAGGGAGGGCCAGGCTGGGTTGGTCCAAGCCCTCATCGAACGACCAGCACTCAGAGGGGTCGTTGCGATCTTTGGAATACGGCACAGAAACCCCTGGAAAGGGGGAAATCCATCTTATCGGCGGCCTCTGAGGAGAACTCAGCTGACAGAGTTGCTTGAAAACAGTTTTGTGGGGTTTTCATCCCAAACATTTTTATCAAAGAGCAAATTTATTCCCCAGAAGCCTCCTCTTCCCTTCTCCTCCCTCTCCCTTTCGCTCTCCTGTGTCCCTTCTCCACTTCGGGCGAGGCTTCCAGGTTGTTGTCCCTGTAGCTCTGTAGGAGCTCTCCTTCCACTTGCCCCTTCTGTCCTTGCCAAAGAAAGAGGCTGCACAGCAAGCACCCCCTTGTGAGTGATCGGTCCGTCTGTCTAGCTGCTGATGTGAAACCCTGAGGAAGACACAGCACCGAACAGGGAACTACAGACCGATTGCACTGTCGCTGTAGTTTTAAAACCTTAAGTAAAACTGCATCGTTCTTGACCAAATGAAACTTGTTTTCAGAATGTGAGCACGGTACCATATACTAGGAAATCTGTTAACATTACTGTTCTTAGTAGTTCTAGGGAGAAAAATCATAAAACTTTTACATGGCCTCTCTAAGAAATGTAAGCAAAATAACCCAACTCCATGGCCAAGGAGCCTATCCCCGCACATGGCCGCCCCACCCAGGGTTTCTAAGGCTGTACGTGTTTATGGCAACAACAGTCTCATCTTCTCTGAAGGAGCCATCAGTGAGTTTGAACTGCCAACTGTGAGGTTAGCAGTCAGATGCCTAACCCACAGTATCACAGGGCGCCACAGAGCAACAGTTTTGTGAACACACACACACGCGCGTGCTCCAAGCTCAGGAGGCCAGGCTGCTTCAGGGCAACAGGGACTGGTCCTTAAATTGATATTTGCAGTAGAACCTTATTCCTGACAATGATGTTGGGCGATGCCTTCATGTCCCTTTGTTATGGCAGAATCCGGGTGGTTTGGTGGAAGAGCTACAATTCCAGTCACCTCTTTGGGACAAGTGGCAACTCTGTCTGTAGGCTTGAGGGGCAGCCCTGAGTCAAGAGGGCCATGTTCTCTTCTGTGTGCAGGCTTCCTTGTCTGCTGGTTGATTCCGCCATTGCAGATTTCATGGGTGGCTTTACTGTCCATCACCACCCTCTGGGAGAAGCGCCAATTTGTTTAAAACCTCACCCTTGAGGATTCCATTCGGATGCTTCTCGGAGTCAACATTTGATGCACAGTGCTGTGTTCTGTCTTTGCCACAATTCCCCGGGTCCGACTGTGTGAGTCTTAACTTTTCCCAAAGCTCACTGAATCTGAGGATTTAAGTAATTTTCTCAAGGTCAGTGTGATCACAATTCCAATGTTATTCTTGGGCTAGCCTAGTCACTTGAAAAATCACTTACTCTTTCCAGCAAGATCCTTGTGGGTAAAGAGAACTAAGAAGTGTCTCCCACCATCTCACTTAGGCTCCGGGACTCATAATGCCTGGAGCCTTCTATCATCCTCAACAACAACAACACAGATGTCTGCTGCACTTTCTAAAAGATAACGGCAACAGGTATTTTATGTAATCAGTATTGAGCTCCGCATTCTTCCACCATCATTATTGTCGTGTCGTTCTGGGCACAGCTGTCGCTTCTTCTTTGGAGTCTGCACAATGACCATGGAGGTTTTAATCAGTGATTGATGGTCCCTGATCTCACATGACTTCTCTTGGACACACTCAATTATTGTCTTTTCTGGGATGGGCAGACTGAACATCCCGATTGCCTTCAAGGGGTTGTTTTGTAGAATATAGATGATGTCAATTTACTTGATGTAGCATTTGTATATTTTACATATATATTTTTATGTCGAAAGTGGTTTGGCAGATAATGTACCATTTTTGAAGTGTCTCTTCCTTCCATAACATAACACAGATCTGCTTCTCCTGGTCTTGGTTTTTCTTCTCCGCAGAGTTCGTTTTGTGTTGAAGGAGTCCTGGAAGCACTGATAGGCATTCAGGAGGTGTAAGGTACTGAATGGAGGGCAGATCCCAGAGTCTTGCTCTTCTGTACACATCAGCTGCTACTGCTGTGATGCCATTGTATTGTCATCTGGTCAGATAGTTCTGAGGGGCGTGCTCAGAAAGTCAGTCATGAAGTTTTACCTTCCCAAGGGCGAGAGCTGAATTGGGATCCAAATGGCAAATAACAAATTACAAAGAAAGGTCTGAAATTCTAAGAGGGCATCCACCTCTGTCTTCTCTCCTTTCAAAGCCAAAAGCAACGAATGTAAGCTGGGGTCCTCTAGGACTTGAATCTTCCCTTTTGTGTTAGTAAAACAGTCCGTAGAATTAGCCCAAGTTAAAGGTACCAAATGTACACGAAGATTTTTTACACATCATCGTTTCCTTCTGTCATTGAAATATTTTATTTTCAAGTATTGTTATAATTTCTATCGTGGTATCTTGATAGCAGGGAGTTAGAGCCTTCCACTAAAGATAGCATGCCTTATGGGTCATGGCTACCGACATCAACAAGATTACCACCTAGTGGCGGCTGCTTGAACTGCAAGCACATGATCCTTGGGACCCAGAGTCTGAGTGCCTTGGCCCAGTGGCTAAATTGATGGAAAATAACAGTCAATGCCTCAGAGTAAGCAGCTCTAAATATCCTTGATAATTGCTCATTACCATAATAACCAGACTGGATTTCTAGCAGACAAAAGAGTAAGAAGAAGTTGATATTTCAGTTTTTTGAGAAACTGCAACTTTAAAGGGTGGTAAGGTGAGAGCGTAATCATTTAATTCTTTACCCATTGTGTGAAATTATTCGAAAAGCAAAGCCTCCACCTTTTCCTACCAGCCTTGCAAATACAAGTTTTGATTTCTGTGTGCCCTTTTTCTTCTACAAAGTTACTCTGTGTTTATCTGATGAGGTCAGAGTGGTGGTAAACAGGAATATGCGGTGGTTTCTGGCTCTAGGAAATATGCAGGGCCAGTTGGGTTCCCACAAGTTCAACAAAAAGTGCTGAGCTTCTTGAACTGCCTGATCCCTGATAGCCCAAGAAGCCCTGGTGGCCTGGTGGGCTGCTAGCCACAAGGTCAGTTGTCTGAAACCACCAGCCACTTTATGGGAACAGAGAGGGGTCTTCCTATCCCTGTAAAGATGTACAGTCTTGGAACCCCACAGAGGCAGTGCCACGCTGCCCTGTAGGGTCAATATGCATTGGCGTCAACTTAGTGACAGTGAGTTTAACTTTTGAGTTTGCGTTTCACAGCCCACGCTCACCCCGCCTCTCCGAGTCAGGCCCCAGGATCTTTGATGTTTTCCATGCTCCCTCTCCCCCAAACATCTATCAACTTGTTGACATTCGAATTATTCATTGAAATGAACACACCATCTGACTGCTGAGCTCATCACACCAGGCCGGTTCCGTGCTGAAATAAGAAGGGAAATGTGGAGTGAGTGATGGTAATGTAATAGTCCTAGGAAAGCACTGCACAGTCAAGCTGGCCATGCAGAACCCCCCTGAAAAATCTGTTTGAAATCACCATGCTTCTCAGGAGGGCACTCGGCTTCCCTTAATTTCTTCCCTCAGGTTTCATGATTCTAGTAGGATTAGGTCTAATTACTAACATAATATATGTGCGTGATCGTCTGCCTTCTTAAACTTAAGCTTTCTCTGGCATGGGTTCCCAGTCTGTAGTCATGGCTGTGGCATCAATTGTAATTGGTCTGAGCTTCGTGTGATAAAATAGGTTCCAACATGTTGACAGCAATTAATACAACGAGAGAGTCCTGGGTAAGAGGCAAGGGGTGGGTTTTGCATGCATCTATTTCAAATTGGTTTTGTTTGTTTTTTCACTGTTTCTGTAGTAGTTGCCTGGGAGACTATGCGGAAAAGAGGGCTGCCTTTGGAATGAATAAAACTGAGTTCAAATCCCTTCCCTGGCTGTCTGACCTTGGGAAATTTCACCTGATGGACTGGGTCCCTCTGCTTGAAAATAGGGGTAAACATATCAACACCAGAAGGTTATCATGAGGACCAAGTCAGCCAATACATGTCAGCCACCCATTACCGTTTCCAACATGAAAAGCAGAAGCCAAACGAGCTGCCGTCAAGTTGACTCCAGCGAATGGCGGCCCCTGGTGTTGTCCAGGCTGTGTCCCTTCGGAAGCAGATCACCAGGTGTCTCTGCTGAGGCTCCTTTGGGATGCCAATGTGTCCATTAGTGGTTGTGTGCAGAATCATTTGTGCTAGCCTGGTCACATGCAGTATTTGTGTTCTCCCTGGCTTTGACTCTCCCCTTGCCTTGTGTTTGGCTGTGATCGATGATTCTTAGGCAAAGTCAGGGTTGAGTTTCATCAAAGATGCTACCTTAACGAGGGGTCATTTCCTTCTTTGCCCTTGATAACACAGGTAGAGCTGCTCAAACTAACTTGCACAATAGCATTGAAAATCTTACTCTCTTGTAGCCTTGATGGCACAGTGGGTTACAGGTTGGGCTGCTAACCACGAGGGCAGCAGTTGGAAACCAGCCAGCTATTCCTTAGAGAAGGAGGAGGCTTTCTACTCCTGTAAAGATTTATAATCTCAGAAGACCACAGGGGACATTCTGCCCTACCCTATAGGGTCATTATGAGTCGTAATTAACTCTGGGGCAGCGAGTTTGCATGGTTTTAATATTCTAGGTACCACGATATAACCACGAACCAAGCCCACAACCATCAAGTCACTTCCAACCCACAGTGACCCTACAGGACAGAGCAGAACTGTTCCTTAGCGTTTTGGAGACTAAATCTTTACAGGAGCAGACGGACTCATCTTGTCCCCACAGAACAGTGGGTAGGTTTGAACTGTCAGCCTTGCAATTAGCAGCCCAACTCTTCACCCACTAGATCACAGGTTTCCTGTTACTGAGATAGTGGTGATCAAAATGAACAGAATCTCTACCTTTAGAATTTATATTTGTTCGTGGAAATGACAGCCTGGTGAGCCTGACTAACCATGTTGCCCGAATCCAGGGTGGATATACTACTGTATAGCCATCCAGTATAGAACAATAGTTTATTCTTCTCCCTCATGGTCCTGTTAGTTGACTAGTCTCACATGGGTCTCCTGGGAGGCTGGAGTCAGATGATGGCTAGAATTGGAAAAGTAATCCGAAAACTTCTCCAGACACATATCTGGAATGTAGGTGGCGATGAAGCTTCCATGGCTGGACGAAGTGGAGGTAGGATGACTCTCTCAGAGTCGATGAAGTCCCCCTACTTGTCTTGAGTTGACTTAAGCCATCAAGACTTTCAATACCGACCATTAGTGCTTCCCATCTGACAAAAAGGGATCTGTGTTGTCTCAAAGAGTCCAAGAAATAGCCAACTAGACATGGGATTGCTCTTGGCCTAATAATGTCTTCAGGACAAATGGGGTTTGCGGGGAGTGAGATTTTATGACTCTCCTTAAAACTCCTGAATACTCTAGGTGACAGCATGGAAGGAAACGGCAGCTAAGTAGTAGCCTGTGAATGTGACTCTGCTTTGTGGCCCATGTGCTACACACATATTTTGCCATGTGAGGGCCATCACCAGAAATCCGAGTATGTGCCCTGGGACGTAAAAGAAACTCCCTGTTGCTGCATTTTCTACTTCATTTGAAATGCTCTTTTTTTAGTTGGAAGACACACACACACACACCCCTCACTTCCCTCATAAATCTACAGTAAAACGCTTGATATAGTGAAGGTCTCTTCCCCTACCTGGCCTTTAAACCACTCCCATGGACTATTATTTTAATCATATCATCATGTAATGTTTTATTTTAAATATCGTTTTGTTATATAATCGTGTGTTCTTATCACATAATCTCCCACAGAGTTCGGTAAATTAAAAAAAATTCAGTGCATAAAAGTACGTACAAATTTCACTTGCCCAGCATAGGTAGACATAGAAAGAGTAAAGGTTTAATAACACACATTTTTTTTTAATTTAATACATCATTTTATTGGGGCTAATACAACTCTTATCACAATCCACACATACATCAATTGAGTAAAGCACCCTTACACATTCATTGCCCTCGTCATTCTCAAAACTCGCCTTCCATTTGGGTTCCTGGAATCAGCTCGGTTTCCTTTTTTTCCCTCTCCCTCCCTCCCCGCTCCTCCCTCCCCCATGAACCCTTAATAGTTTATAAATTATTATTTTATCTTATCTTACACTGCCCGGCATCTCCCCTCACCCACCTTCCCATTGCCCATCCCCCAGAGAGGAGGTTACACGTAGATCCCCGAGATCGGTTCTCCCTTTCTACACCCCCTTCCCTCCCGGTGTCGCCACTCCCACCGCTGGTCCTGAGGGGATCATCCGTCCTAGATTCCCTGTGTTTCCAGATCCCTACTGCGCCGCTGTGCATCCTCTGGTCTAACCAGATCCACAAAGTAGAATTGGGATCATGATAATTGGGGGGCGGGAGGGAGTGGAGAGGAAGCGTTCAAGAACTAGAGGAAGGTTTTGAGTTTCATTGTTGCTACACTGAACCCTGAGTGACTCATCTCCTCCCCACTACCCCTCTGCAAGGGATGTCCAGCTGCCTACAGGTGGGCATTGGGTCCCCATCATGCACTCCCCTCATTCACGGTGATGTAATAACACCCATTCTTATGGTGAGTATAAATGTGTGCCTTTTCATTTTAATGTCCAGATTGAAGATTTTTTTTAGACTTTTCAAAAGGAATATATTATCAGAAAATTGAGTTCTGTTGGCCCAAGTCTTGTTTGGCTACGGGAGATGGCACTGAAACTTGGGCATCTCTTTGTCTGCATGCCTGCTTTACATAAAGGTGCCATTCAAAAGCCCAGTGCTAAAGTCTACCTGCCTTCCCAGGGGCTCCCCATGTGCTGCCGCCCCTCCCCCCCCCCAGCCCAGTGGTGGTGCTGCGTCTGACAGGGTGGAAGCAGAGTTCCACTGCGCAGAGAGCAGACTCACCAGCTGCTGCATATTGTCATTGCGTATAAGTCCATACGGTTAACCTTTGCTTCCCCAAGGGAGAGCGAATGTGTAAAGCAGATCCACAGAGGACCCTGCCTCGCAGTGGCAGAGCGTTGTGAGCCTGTGAGATCGGGGTAGAGCCTTAGCATTTTTTTGGTGTTTGTCAAGGTTCTTGTCATTGAGTTGGAAGTATCAGCTACTGAGTAACAGAGGAAGCAAATCTAACCACCTGCCCTGTGTGCGTAGCCAGCACTAGGCGACCAAGTGCTGTCGGCCTTGGACAGTGGCAAGGAAGGGGTTGGCAGAAGGTGGACCTTGAAGAGTCACTTCCAAATCACATTGGAGAAGCAAGCTTTTTTTCCCCATGACTTGTGTAACCTACCAATGTTCTGTTACAGAAAATAAGCATAAGGGACCAGAGTCTGGAATTTATATTAAAGTTCACGAGTTTGGGTTACATGTTCCAGGTGAGGTGATTTGGAACAACACCTGCCTTGAGTTAAAATAATGAAATTATTCACTTGGACATATGTGACCTCTTCTCCAGGGACCAGGGACATTATACTCTGAGATTAGAATAGCATGCGCGCGTGTGTGTATGTGTGCGTGCGTCTGTGTATGTGTTTCTCCAAAGTATTAAATAAACACATCCAAGAGGCATCTAAGCAGAAACAAGCTTTAAAAAAAAGTAGGCTGTGTTGTTCTTCACAAACTATGATGATCTAAACCCAAGATCAATGAGATGTCAGGAAACCGGAAAAAAAACAATTCCAAGCAAAACTTATCTAAAGTAATAGTCAAAGGGATAAAGAAAACCACTGGCTGGATCAACGGTGATAAGTGTGGGTGGTTTGTTTGTTTTTCAATCTGGTTCCTGTGTGAGCCCCTCTTGGAGCAGCGGTTTCTGCGTAATGCGAACCTTTCGGATGGCAGGACTCGCCTGTCTGTGCATATCTTCCAAAGACTCGGGACAGGTAGAGTGAGGAGTTGGATTTTCTTCTTTAAAAGATAATGACTGCCTCTTTTAACCCGTTACATTGCTGGCACTCTAGCTGCCCAAAGCCACCAACAATATAGATTTTTTTTTTACACCCACTCTTTGATCCGTATAAAGGACATTCACAGGCCCATTGGCACAACTGCCTCTTGTGGTTGTACCATTCCCACCTCTCTCTTGGATGGTTGCCCTAGACACTGTAAGAATTGTTCCCCGGAGTAATATTCCCACGCCCACCAAAAAGAAACAATGAAGCCCAGGCATAGTCGCTTGCCTGGGGGCTGAATCCTAGCTGTTTTAAAATACCTGTTATATAGCTGAGATCCATTTGGGGGAAAGTGGTTCTATTTATTCTGCACATAGTTTGTGGGCAGAAATTGGAGGCTGTAACCATGCCACTACAGAAGCCCTGTTGGCACCATGCTTGTGTCCTCATCTGCCAGCTGAAGGGACAGCCGGTCAAACCCACCAGCCCCTGTGTGGGAGAAAGATGCGGGGGTGGGCTTCCATAAAGTTGACAGTCTTACGTATCTGATGAGGCAGATCCACCTTGTCCTAGGGGAGGACAGAGTTTGCAGACCTCAGGATGCTACTCGCTCAGTAGGTGATGGGCCTCAGGGCTGAATCCCTCCTGCATGGGAAGATCTTCTGATCCCAGGGATGTGCCACTCTCATGAACTAAGTTTCTAATATGCGGATATCTAATTGGTAAGGCAACAGAATCTGATGGATTTTTTCATTTGATTTAAGAAAGGAGGTCCCTATCCCCTTAAGTAAACCATTTTCTGTGTCCATATACTTCTGGATAGATAGAGGCAAGTTATCAGGACATCTTATTTGTTATTTCCCACTTGATAGCCTTATTACTGCTGATTAGCAACCGCACCTAAGGGCTGGGTATTAAAGAGAGAGATTTTTATTTTTTTAAAGCCTGATCTCATTTTGAAGAGAAATAATTTGGAAAGATCCTTCCTCTCACTTCTGTTTCCAAAACTCTAGAGGCCCCGGCTGTGACTGAGACCCACAGTTGGCCAAGGGCGTAACTGACAAACTTGGGCCCCTCATCTAAAGAAACCAACCTTCTAACGTCGCCAAAGGAAACACATACCCGAGCTGTGCTCGAAGTCGTTAATCATCATTAACGGCCACAGACAGTACCCTGCCGGGGTGGCCGGGCCTTCCAGTGCTTCTCCTCAAGCAGCCTGCCGTCTAGCTTAGAGAGCAGGAGGACAGTGAATGAAACAGATGGATGGCGGAGCACATGCCGTATGAAGGCTAAACGAGCTCAGAAGTCCAGTGGAGCAGAACCACTTTAGATGCAGAAACTTGGAAGTGAGGCTCGATGAGAACACTGCAGTTTCTTGTGACCTGAGAGGATCGCCGAGTCTCCTGACCGCAGGAGAGCAAGAGACCAGCTCTCTCCCACGTCCTAAGGGGGGAGCAGGTGAAGGAAGGTCTCAGTGGAGGGGCTGGGGTGCAGAACGTGGCATAGCCTCCGCTGTGTATGGAAAGCCAGCTGTGTGTGTGTGTGTGTGTGTGTGTGTGTGTGTGTGCTTGACGCCCCAGCCCTTTGTTTTACTCTGGAGACGTGTCCCCCCATGAGAGTTCTTTCTGTACCTCCTCGATTGCATTGGACAGGCTCCCCGTGTTTGGTTCCATTTCAAGGGAAATGAGCTGTTTGCTCGGTCACCATCTCTGGGCTGTGTAAGCACGCAGCTCGGCCATTGGTGGCTCGGTCAGGGCCTTGGACCACGGCTCTGCTTGCACAAATGGCGAGGGAGCATCCATCCTTTGGACCAGCGTCATGCGAGCATGAGATCACGCGGCCTGCTCCGCTTTTGGAGATTTCTTCATTCTCATTCTCTGTGTCCAAATCCTATTGTTCGGGAACTGTGTTGGCAACAGCCGCCACTGCCACTCAGCTCATTTGGAAAGCAAAAACAAAACAAATAATTTACATTCCGTTGTCCTGATTTTTCTTCTTCTTCTTCTTCTTTTAATGAGCAGGAAATCGGGCTGAGACAGCAGAGGTCTGTAGGTAATATCTTCTCTTAATTAGCTAAATGTTGACAAGGGAGGTCACCCAGTTGAACGACGATTTTCCTCTCTCCTTGAAGCGGCCCCTGCATGGCGTCCACACGTGCTGGAGGCCAGGAGAGGCAGGCGAAGAATGGGGCCCTGTAGAGCTCACCGTCAGGTCGCTGGTACCCCCTGGGCTACTGTCCTTTGTATTTACGTGAGCATTTCACCCTGGCCGGTGTGAGTCTTCTTGGATGCAGAATGCCCAGAGGCTTGTGAAACTCTCACGGCGTTACCACTGGTCTGTCTTGAGGTGCATAGAAATCAGACCGCGGTCCCACCGCACGGGCGGTTCTCGACAGGACAAGCGGACGGCAATGTATTTCCTTTGCTCTTTCTCCACACCTCAGCCTCACCTCCTCAGGGATTTTTCCCCTTTCTTTCTCTCCTTCTGCTTTTGATTTTTTGTTCCCTCCTACCTCTATTTTCTCTCTGCACCCCCCCACCCCCTTATCGTTTCAGTTGCTAGTGGCTGCCTCTCCAGATTTCCCCCCTAACTCAGGAATAAGTATTTTCATCCAGCATCCAGTCTGGTCTACTCTTTCTTTTTCTTCACCATTTGTTTTTCTATTCATTGCTTCTCTCCCGTCTGCTTCCACCTTCTACAGCAGTGGTTCTCAACCTGTGTGTAGGTCGTGAGCCCTTTGGGGGTCAAATGACCCTTTCACAGGGGGCACCTAAGACCATCGGAAAACACATATTTCCGATGGTCTTAGGAACCGAGACACCGCTCCTCTATCCTCCGGGCGGGTCCGCCCACGTGCAGATACGTCCACCTGCGAGTACCCGGTGTGAAGACTGTTAGCCAAGCTACACCATGCTTTAAGACATTTCACTTCTTTGTCATTAGAAATAAATATTTCACAATACACAATTACATATTGTTTTGTGATTCATCACTATGCTTTAATGATGTTCAATTTGTAACAGTGAAAATGCATCCTGCATATCAGATATTTACATGACGATTCATAACAGCAGCAAAATGACAGTGAAGAATTAGCAACGAAAATAATGTTATGGTTGGGGCCACCCCAATGTGAGGAACTGGATGAAAGGGTCGCGGCCTGAGGAAGGTTGAGACCCACCGTTCTGGTGCCTCTGAGTGTCCTCACCTTGGGAGTCACTCTAGATTGTTACATAGGGGAGACCAGAGCGCTTGGTGATCCTTCCACCTGGGGCACCGGAGCGGGTCCTCTTTCCCCATTGTGCTGAGGACAGGCATGTGTTCATGGGCAAGGATGCCGCACGAGAACGCTCCATTCCCTGTGACCGCTGAGTGCGATGCCTGGCTCATCATTCCCTCAGCATTTAGGGGAAAAATGAATCCGATACAAATTCTAGGCACAGGGCCTCCAGAGCCCTGACACAAAGCCATCCTCCACCTTTCAGCAGCGTGCTGATAGCTGAGTCGCTTCCCCCTTTAGAAAATCACTTCCTTGTCTTGATAGTCCGCCATTACTCTTGTTTCCCTTCTCCTGCCTGGCTGCTTCTCAACTGCCTCTTAGTTTCTCCTTCGTTTCGTTCCTTACACTTCAGAGGGTGTCAGCACTTGGTCACCGGATTCCTTCTCTCTCTGGCTCATAGCTCTTATCACCAGCTGAGACGTCACATGATTATTAGGTGAGTTTCTCAAGGCATTCAATAACCATCTAGTCCAAGGATTATCTCTGTTCTGCACGTCTTCTCCGAACACCAGATTTGTGTATCTAGCTGCCTATTCAACCCTCACTTTAGATGTGCGCTGAGCACCTCCCACTTGGGGTCTGAAGCCAAAAGTCAATTTTCCTACTCCCCCCGCCCCCACGGCCCTCACACGGCTGCTTTTCTCTAGGAAATGGGACGGCCATTCTTCCAGAAGCTCAAGCCCAAAGTCCTTGAAACTCCAACCCACCAGCAGCAGATCCTGTCAACTATTCCTTCAAAGCATATCCAGAATCTGACAAGTGCCCTCCACCTCTCCTACTCCCACCTGCACCTCTCCTACTCCCACCTGCACCTCTCCTACTCCTACCCGCACCTCTCCTACTCCCACCCGCACCTCTCCTACTACCACCCGCACCTCTCCTACTACCACCCGCACCTCTCCTACTCCCACCCGCACCTCTCCTACTCCCAAGTGCACCTCTCCTACTCCCACCCGCACCTCTCCTACTACCACCTGCACCTCTCCTACTACCACCTGCACCTCTCCTACTCCCACCCGCACCTCTCCTACTACCACCTGTACCTCTCCTACTCCCACCCACACCTCTCCTACTCCCACCCGCACCTCTCCTACTCCCACCTGCACCTCTCCTCCTACCACCCACCTGCACCTCTCCTACTCCCACCTGCACCTCTCCTACTCCCACCTGCACCTCTCCTACTCCCACCTGCACCTCTCCTACTCCCACCCACACCTCTCCTACTCCCACCCACACCTCTCCTACTCCCACCCGCACCTCTCCTACTCCCACCTGCACCTCTCCTACTACCACCCACCTGCACCTCTCCTACTCCCACCTGCACCTCTCCTACTCCCACCTGCACCTCTCCTACTCCCACCTGCACCTCTCCTACTACCACCCACCTGCACCTCTCCTACTACCACCTGCACCTCTCCTACTCCCACCTGTACCTCTCCTACTCCCACCTGCACCTCTCCTACTACCACCTGCACCTCTCCTACTCCCACCTGCACCTCTCCTACTCCCACCCACCTGCACCTCTCCTACTCCCACCTGCACCTCTCCTACTACCACCCACCTGCACCTCTCTTACTACCACCCACCTGCACCTCTCCTACTACCACCTGCACCTCTCCTACTACCACCTGCACCTCTCCTACTCCCACCCACACCTCTCCTACTCCCACCCGCACCTCTCCTACTCCCACCTGCACCTCTCCTACTCCCACCTGCACCTCTCCTACTACCACTTGCACCTTTCCTACTCCCACAGTGATCTGAAGCACCGTCATTTCTCACCTAGAGTGCTATCAAAACTTCTAACTGGTCACCCTCCCAGCTTTGCTCATCAGACTCTTTAAAAATAAATGCCAGATCAGATAGCATAGTGGATCATGCTTTCGGATGCTAATCACAAGGTCAGCAGATCAAACCCACAATCTTCTCTCTGAGAGAAAGATGAGACTTCCTGCTCTCTCAAAGTTTTACAGCCTCAGAAATCCACAAGGGCAGTTCTACCTTGGGGACACGATGAATCAGAATCGACCCAATAGTCATTTGCTGAGTTGAATTGAGTTCTTTTTTAAAGCCGCCAGCATTTCTTCTTTACAGTTCCAATTTCTTATTAAGACCTATAAGGCATGATGGGGTCTAACGCACTGCTAACTCCCTGGCTTCAGTGTTTACCATTCCTCCTCATTCTTAGCTCTCCCCTACCTTTAACCTTCTTACTGGTTTCTGTTTGTCTCTCTGTCTCTGTCTGTCTGTCTGTCTTCTTTTCTTCCTTTATCTTTAAAGCTTGGCCAGCAGCCTTCTGCTATAGGGCTTTGAATGACCTCTGCCCCAAGACTGGGCTGCACTTTCCCCAGATATCCACCTGTTTGGCTCTCTCAATTCTTCTGGTCTTTCCAGAATAAAATGTCACTTTATCTGACCCTTCATTATCTTTCCTCTCGTCTCTGTTGTATAGTTTCATACCACCATTACCACCCGATGTCTTACATATTAATTTGTTTGATTGTTTTCTGTCTGCGTCCACAAATTCTGTGTTTCTTGAGGTGGGAGTTTCATTTTACTCTTGGCCCATGGTTGCGTGGCTCATAGTGGTCCCACCAGATGAATATTTAAATTAGTTGATGAACAAAAAAGAATGCCTTCAAAGAAGTACATAAAGTAACGTGTAACTCGGAGATGAGGAAAGTCAAGGGAGAAGGTGACTTATGAGCTAAGCATTACTAGATGGGATTGAAGACGATGGCGATGGGAATGGCTATGCGAGCAGACACAAACTACATTGAACGTGGCCATTGTGCGTAGAACATCAGATACTCAAAGGTCCCGTTGTCCTGAAGGCCAACTGATTTCAGCCCTGCTTCTGACCACTCTGACCGAGGTGCGTTTTCTTACGTAGGTGGTTTCTGGTCTGCCAATACGAGACCCAGAGGAAGGTGGGAAGATGGGCGGTTTCTGATAAAATTGAGAGTTATTCTTGGCACAGCCATCTGAAGAATCCCACAACCAGGGTGTGGGAAATCTTCAGGGTTAGTGAGAGGAAAGTACTCAGTAAATGTTTAATCAGTTATCTGTGGACATCTAAATATGCTTCTGAAAACTGAAAATTAATCTGGATCTTTCAGATCTTTCGATCCACCTAAGTTCTCCCCATCTTTGCACCCCACCTCTGAGATCTCCATTCCATGCCAGGCTTTCCCTCACCCTGATTCTCTTGGCCTCTTGTCTGTTTGACACATGAAGTACTAGGCTCTTTCTAGCTTTTTCATTTTATATATTTACCAGCAGTAGGAGAGAGAATTGGCCAACCTGGATGAAAAGTAAAGAGTGAAAACAGGATCTTGATTGTGGGAAATCTAGAATGCTGGGCCAGGAGATCTGGACTATATTTTATATGTAACATGAAGCCGTTGGCCACTTGAACAGGAAACCACTGTGATAAAAAAAAACCAGTGCATAAAAAGATGATACTGGCTGGTGTGCACAGGGAATTGAAGGTGAGGGGACAGCAACTAGAGGTAGCTTATCATTTAAGAGCTCATAGAATTAACATAAGGTAGAATGATCTGAATTAAGTGATGAATGTAATTTACAGGAAAGAGTATAACCTATGGATTATAGTGGTATAACAGAAGGTTCAGGTAGCTGACTGTGGCTAGGACATAATAAATGCAACTAAATATTTGTTAAATAGATTAAGTAACCGTAATTGGAGCAGGAGCATATGAGCTTATCGTGACAGTCGGGCCTGGAGCCTGTGCGGCTGGAAGAGTGGATGCTGTTCGTAGACGTAGACGAAGCGACGGCTGTGTCTTGGTGAGAACACTGAGAATACCAGCGAGCGTCAAAGATTCTGTGGGAAAGTGGGATTAAAAGGCAATGCCATCTTCCCATGGACTTTCTTCTTCCATTCGTATATATGTTTGATTCCCACATAATGCACATATCGTCCAAGTGCACAGCTCAGTCGTATCAAAGAGGGTTGCGCAGTCCTCCCCACAGTCATTTTCAGCACGTGTTCTCCTTTCTCCTACTCGTTGTTGTTAGCTACCCATATCCCCAGCCTCCCCTGCCGCGCCCCTGGGTAATTATTCATCCAGTGACTATCTATAGATGCACTCTCCTGGATTCATCTACAGAAAACCATGCAGAAGACAAACAAGAAACAAACTTAAAAAAAATCAACAACTGTGACCACACAAAACAGAGAAAGAACTCAATGGAAAAGAAAGCAGAAAATATTAAAAATGGAAACAACCTTAAAATGGGTCAAAGGGGAGATCAAATGATAAGGCGTTACTGTCTAACCTGACTCCATCTGCCACAATGGGCTTTACAAGACTCTCTGTCTGACGGCAGGGCTGTTCACAGCCCTGGGCGATTTCTGTGAACTCTGTGAAGCCCCTTCCTGTAATGAGTGAAATGTTCAGCAGATGATCGGTACTTGAGCCTCGTTGGGGAATGATGAGCAAACCATTTGGGTGATAAGGAACTTGCAGTGAGTGGGGCACAGTGAATGACTTGAGTTGAACTTTTTTAGCTATAGTCTTTATAACTCTCACCAAATGACTCATTAGGTCTATATCACAGGTGCCCAACCTTATTTGGCCTACCGCCTCTTTTCAGAAACAAAGAAAATCACTCCACACCCTCCTGGATATTAACAACTTTTGTATTACAGGCCATATTCTAGGACAAATTGTAGGTATCTACTTTTGCAGTGACCCCCGCATTGATCCAGTGTGCCCCGGAGGTCAGTATCCCCACTTGGACCCATGGTATCTCTGCTGAACTTCCACAATCCAAATGAGGTGACACGTGAGCCAATGAGAAGCAGCAGCAGAGGAATGGCAGCAATAGAGACTGGTACAAGACAGCCCCATAGGCTTCCCAGCTCAAAAAGGCAGAAAGAGAAGTACCTTCAGGCAGAAGGTTTAATTGCCAAGTGGAATATATCGGAATCAGCTTTCAACCCTTGCCTGTGTAGGGCAGAGGCTGGCTGAGTGGCATTCAACCAGAGATAGGCATGTCTGCAGCCATGACTATGAAGGGGTTGTCCACCTCAAAGACCTGTATCCTGAGCATTTCTGAACTTGAATTGTAACCCGTTACTTCCATAATAAACTCCATGACTGTGACTGTTACCTGTGAGTTCTCGATGGCCATTGCAATGACTTATCCAACCTAGCAGAGAAGAAGACAGTGGGGTCCAGTTTTATTAGAATTAGTGGGGGAAGTTTAACCTCTGCCTCATAGACATCAGTGTTAGGTAACTATCTTAATTCTCTCTCTTCCCTCTAAAGGTAGAAGCAGTCAGACATGACCCTCCCACCATTGTTGTGATGAGTTTGAAAAGAGGGACAAAACCGAGAAAGAAGCAAGGCAGAGAGAGAATTGGACTTGGTGGCACAAGAGATAGAAGGGAAAGAGTCTGAAAAACCAGTAAAAGACCTAGCCAAGGATATCGCACTAATGTCAAGGAAAAATAATTCCGATGATCTAATTCTTAGAAGTACTAGCTTGTGCAAAGGAGTTGAGGAAGTTGAGGATCATGCTTCAAAAAAAAAAAAGACTTAATTGAGGTGACATTTACCACTTAGAACATTCCTCCTCTTTATCCCAAGGTGATAGGAACCCCAAGCTTACATTTAAGAAAACGCAGGGTACAGTATAGCTCTGTTGAAGCTTACAATTGTCCTCTAGTTCTTTAAAGCTTCCTCTCCCCCACTATCATGACCCCAATTCTACCTTACATATCTGGCTAGACCAGAGCATGTACACAGCTAGACAGAGCATGTACACAGACAGAGCATGTACACAGGTACAGATAAGAGCTGGAAACACAGGGAATTCAGGACAGGTAAACCCCTCAGGACCCATATTGAGAGTAGCCATACCAGGGAAGGTAGGGGGAGAAAGAGGGAACCGATCACAACGATCTACATATAATCCCTTCACAGGGGACAGACAACAGAAAAGTGGGTAAAGGGAGACACCTGTCAGTGTAGGACATGAAAAAAGGATTTTATAAATGATCAAGAGTTCATGAAGGAGGGGAGAGTGGAAAAAATGAGGAGCTGATACCAAGGGCTCAAGGGGAAAGAAAATGTTCTAAAAATTATGATGGCAACAAATGTACAAATGTGCTTGACACAATGGATTGATGGATGGATGGATTGTGATAAGAGCTGTACGAGCCCCCAATAAAATGATTTTTAAAAGAAAGAAAGAAAGAAAGAAATGATGATGGCAACAAATTTACAAATGTGCTTGACACAATGGAATGGATAGATTGTGATAAGAGCTGTAAAAGCCCCCAATGAAATGATTAAAAAGAAAAGGCTATGCATATACGTGGATTGGATTAAGATTCCTATGGACTTGTGTGTGTCATCTACTTGAAAACAGAATTCTTGTTAACTGTAGCATCGTGCAGATCACAGTTCATGACGACAAACCTGCCGTCTTTCCAGAGATGGCAACGTAGACCTCAGACACATACAAGTGTCCGCATCTCCAAGTGTATTTGATTTGGATACTAGAATAATAAGGCATTCAATCAGGCTTCCTCACAAGCTATCCAGTGCTTCCCCCACTTTTGGCCAAAGAAACCCAGCTGGTGGTCTGAGCCAGGAAGGGAAGTGATATTTCAGTTTAGAAGAGGAAAATAATTTTTTAAGTTTATTTATTTTTCAAAGTCATGATTTAAAACCTAATAATAAAAGAAAATGATGCTTTTGGTTTAAAATCAGTCAGTTTTCATTGTATCTGATTGATTTACTATCCCGTGCCTGTAAGTGTCTGTGATTATGTGGTCAGACCCTGACATGGGTCCCGGGCAGGCTGGGTGATACCCACCCACCCCACCCCTTCCTCAGCCCAGATGAGCTTCTTAGTGCTGTGTGCTTTTAAGAAGCAACTGGGATTTATTGATGTTATGCAATTTCCAAATAATCCCCACAGAATTCAAATTCACAATTTGTTACAACAGTGTCCAGAAGCCACATTGACAACTTAATCGTAGCCTGGCTTATGACAAAACTTAGGACATTTTTGGTGTCATAAATTCAGCATTTTTAAGGGTGTAAGTGAGTAAAAAATTGCCAGGGAACTCCCAGAAGTTCAGGCTGGATTCAGAAGAGGGCATGGGACAAAAGACATCATTGCTGATGTCAGATGGATCCTGACTCAAAGCAGAGAAGACCAGAAAGATGTTTGCTTTCGTTTCAGACTGAAAGGGCATTCAACTGTATGGACCATAAAAAACTATGGATAGCCTTGAGATGAATGGGAATTCCAGAATACTTCGTTGTGCTCATGAGGACATTGAACACAGATTGGGAGGCATTTGTGCAAACAGAGCAAGGGAACACTGCATGGTTTAAGATCAGGAAAGATGTGCCTCGGGGTTGTATCCACTCACCATACTTGTTCACTCTATACAATGAACAAAGCATCAGAAAACCTGGATTACATGAAGGAGAATGTCATCGGCATTGGAGGAAGGCTTTTTAATACCTGCAGTATGCAGATGAAACAACCTTGCTTGCTGAAAGTGAGGGGGAATTGAAACACTTGCTGATGCAGATCAAGGATTGTAGCCTCCAATATGTATTACAACTCCATGTAAGAAAGACCAAAATCCTTACACCCAAACCAGTAGGTAACATCATGAAACATGGAGAAAAGGTTGAAGTTCTCAAGGATTCTGTCTTGCTTGGATCCACAATCAATGCCCATGGACGCAGCAGTCAAGAGCTCAAAAGACAGATTGCCTTAGGTAAATCTGCTGCACAGGACCTCTTTAGAGGATTGGAGAGAAAGCATGCACCTTTGAGGACTAAGATGGACCTGACCCAAGTCACTGCTCTTTTCCATTGCAGCATACATATGCATGCGAACGTGGGACACCGAACAGAGAAGACCGGCAAGGACTCGATGCGTTTGAACTGTGGGGCTGGAGAAGAAGATGGACAGTCCCTTGAACTGCCGAAAGGACACACCAACCTGTGTCAGAAGAAGTAAGGCCAGAGTGGTCCTTAGAGGCAAGGAAGGCAAGACTTTATCTTACATCATTTGGATTAGCTGTCAAGAGAGACCAGTCCCTGGAGAAAGACATCACACAATGGCTGCATCAATGGACTCCGCCATAGGAACAATTGTGAAGACGGCACAGCCTCCTGCAATGCTTCATTCTGTTGTGCACGGGGTCTCTAGGGGAGGAGTGAGTAAAAGCCTCAAAGACTAAGTAAGAGACACCTGTTCTAAAGTGGTGAATAGGAAACTTTTGAACAGCGATTTGATTTTTAGAATCAATAGAGAAAGGGGGAGAAGGATTAAAAAGAAAAGTGCTTTTTTAGGGAAAAATGCTTTCTCAATGATCTTTATCTGCTCATGTCTTGATGGTGCTATCTCCTCTGGGCAGAAGAAAACGGTGGTTAATAAAGGTAGAATGGGAATAGAGTCAGGAGGTAGACGACACTGTAGGCACATTCAGAGAAGAAAAAGGAACCAGGTGAGTGGAGCTTTGGGAATGACAGTTGAGGTTCATTGTTTATGGGGGAAACGTTAATAGTCTTGATTTAGGATTTTGACTTATTTTTGTATTTTCCCTCTATTTTTTTCTCCCCGGGGCAACTTGCAATGACAGGTAGAGGACCTGAGCTGAAAGATGATGAGATAGATGTCCATCTGTACTTAGAGACTTACTGTGCTGTGCTGTTGGCATAGTAGATTGCTAGTCAGGGAGCTACTCCCAAGCTCAGTTCAGACCCACCAGCTGCTTCAAGGGAGAAAGGGGATCCTTTCTGGTCCTTTAAGGATCTGCAGCCTCAGACACTTGCAGGGACTATCCAACCCTGCCCTGCAGGCTTGCTAGGAGTCAGAATCAGCACTTGATTTTTGATGAGTTTTCAATTGGTTATGACCAGGACCTAGAGGCACCCAGTTCTGTGACAGAAGCCAGGTGCGAGAATGTGATAAAGATGAGCTAGAACAGGTTTGTTTGCCAAGGGACAGGATCCTGAGCTGGACTCAAGGTCCTGGTTGATAGAGCATACATGTAGTGATTGAGGCCCCTAACTTCTGTGAAGAAAAGGCAGAAACTTAATAAAAGGAAATTCAGAATTCAAGGGGTTAACTTCATTTTTAACAGAGTAAGGAAATATAGGCATGCAGAGGTGGGGCCTCAATTAACCAGTTCATTGAGAGCACACAAAACTGTATTAGAAATAAATGCCAGGAGATCCTAAGAACCAAGAAAAGATGACAGGGGCCAAGATGGAGATTATCAAGGGGTACGTACGGCAGCTACCACCATCATGCTCAAAGTCCTACTGTCATGTCAGACATAGCTGCCTTTTAGTATATGATGTAACCTCATTAAAGAGCCTTAGAACACGAGCGTTAAGTAAAAATTCATCATAAAATTAGGCTAGGCCTTTCATATGTTTAAGATTCTCTACTAGACGTTAGAGAGGTGGAAGGGAGGGAGGGTTCTGGTTCATAGAGAATTATGAAAACACCACCTTCCACGACTTTTCTGGAGACTTTTAGTCAAGAGGCGGTCAGGTATGTTCTTAAGTTTCAAAGAAATGCTAAGACTTGTCCACTCTTTCAACTCAACTATAATCATACCGCAAAGACCATTGTCATTCAGCACAGTGCTGTGGCTGGCAAACCATTCCCAGGGAGCTTCCTCCATCTCCCCCAGGGCCTCATTCCAGGCCCCACTGGATCACCTAAGTCAAAAGACTCCTTTCCTCTGCCCTTGGCCCATGGTACTGTTTTGACGTTGGCTTTCTGTGCGTCTTTTCTTCCTCAGTATGGGATTTGTCCCATTTTCCTTACTAGAGCAGGCGTTTCTAATAATATTTCCATGACTCAACCCCTTACTTCCTTATCAATTACACTAAATAAAGGCTAAAACAAGCTTCCCCCTCATGTCTTTCTATTCATCGTCTAAGAGAAGTGTCACGGACTAGTTTGGTCTAGAAGCGGTAGCAGTCATTAGAAAGACCACTTTCTATTGCCATCTGTTCAACAATGGGAGAGGGCAGGGGGGAACTGAGAGGGAGGAAGAGAAAGGGAGGGAGGGAGAAGAGTTAAGTGGGAAAGGGGGGAAAGAGTATTTTGGCAGAAGGACAGAGTCTGAGCAAAATAAAGAAAAAGGGTCTTCCCCTTTTCTCCCGTCGACAGTCTGTACTTAGATTTTGCTCACCTCCTGTTTTCATAGGAAAATCAGAAAGCACACCATATTCAGGTAATCTCGGGTCCGACCTGAGAGTCAAAAAGAGGGACACTGCAGCAAGTAACTTGGCCTTCATTAGAACCCAAGCCCACTGCCACCGAGTCTGTGCTGACTCATCGTGACCCCTGTGGGTTTCTGAGACTGTAAGTGTCACCAGGAGTACAAAGCCTGGTCTTTCTCACGCGGAGCTGCTGGTGGTGATGAGCTTGGGACCCTGCGGATCGCAGCCTGGGGCGGCACCCCTGCCCCACCAGGGCTCCCCTCGGATCCATGAGCAGTCTGTGAAATGCACTAAGTCACTATCTCAGCAAGCACTCTCCTTTGCGTCGAAAATACTCAGAGCAGCCTCTCAGCAGCCACTGTCCTGAAATCCCTCTCTGCACCACGGCCACTTCTTTATCTCAGAGGACAAGAGTCCCTTTGTAAATGGCTGTTGCATCCCAAGAAGGGCGACAGCCATAGAGTGTCTGACAGTACACACCACAAACAGAAACACAGCCCCCCAGCTTCAGAATCCAAACCTAACAAAAGCATTCAATCCATCGGTCTTTGAGAAATGGCAATGGTTGGTTTTTCTTTTTTTCATATTTCTCCTCGGCTACCACTGTTTACATAACAAACTGCAATCATGTCAGATGTTAGAAATAAACTCTTTGGGGTATAGCTATTTTTAAAGAACCCACGGTTACAGGGATGACTTTGAAAAGAGCAGGCAAGGCTGAGTTTGTGTTCAAAATCAGAAGTGTGTTGTGAAGCTGGGGCTGACCTACGGACAGACGGAAAAGCTCTCTCAGGAGAGTGCACAGTCCCCTCGGGAACGATGATGCTTTAAAGAGCTGCAAAAACTCAAATCGGCTGTAGATGGAAGGTCCCGTCTTTTTATGCAGATACCTGGAAATCCCTCCTACTCATTATTTTTATTCCACGTTGAAGAGCCCTGAGCTTTCCTGCAAATTACATTCAACACGCTCTTCACCGGCACATGTGCTTGACTGACGTCAGGAACAGGCTTAGCTACCCCACCCCATCCCACCACCCCACCCCTTGCCCTCAGGAATCAGAGGTTAGGGTTTTTGTTGTGGTTGTTAATTTTAAAGGGGGATAAAAAGAATAAAACTGCTGCATTCTTTGGGATTATTTGCATGAGTGAACTATTTGCGTCACTCTAGGAAGTCACATTCATGATCGCTCTTCTACTTTTCCAAGCTTACTGCTCCCACAAAAGATTAGTTTTCTCCAATCTAGTGAGCCTCATAGTTGCCTCCCTGCCCCCTGCGGCTCTGTGTCCACCCAGCATGAGCAAAGCCCAGGGCTGTCTGTGCCTCCAGCCTGGCCTCCGTCCTAGCCCCCGCGATCCCCTGAGTAACCGGCTCGACTTCCCTTTTCTGCTCAAGATACACATGGCCTTCACTTGCTCTCAAGTCTCGTCTCCTTTGAAGAAATTTCCCATATTCCACAATACTTTATAGCTTATTAGTAAGCATGACAAAATCATGTTCGGTATTCAGGATTGTTTATTGTCTTGGAAGCCTCCAGTGTTTGATGGCAATTCTCCTTTTGACAAATGAGGTCATTGAACGCAGGCTGGCTGAGTCTAACTCATCCCAAAGGGGGTTCCCAAGGAGCACACGTTAAGAATGTCAGTGTGGGACTGCAGCGGAAGCTGAGTAAGTCGAGCGAACCGAAATAAGAGGTGGTGCAGTCCACTTTTCCTTCAGATCGTAAAATGAAATGCCCCTCGAGGCGAAGACAAGATTGATAAAGGAAAATCAGATTCTTCTTACCCCTCTGTCTTCCCCAAAAGACAAGCCCATAGGTATGATCAAAGAAGGGAAAACAGCAACGAATGAAAAGTGGCCGACTGGGAGTACCCAGGTGGAGTGGTTTCTAAAATGTGTGTTTATGCAATGACCAGTGTCTAAGGAGCCCTGTGGCTGCTGTGAGTGAGGCCCTGGGCTGCTAACCCCGAGGCTGGAGGTTGAAACTCACCAAGTGCCGAGAGAGACTACCAGCTCCTATACAAATTGGCAGTCTCCAAAGACCTGCGTGGGTTCACCGTGAGTCAGAGTCAGCTCGATGGCAGGGGGCTTGTTTTTGATTTGGGTCTAGTCAGACAAAAGGATTATGGGATTGTAATATCTTGTCATTTGGGACATCGTTAATGTCCAATAACTTTAAAACCAGTCTTTGACTTGCTACCTCTCTAAAATTTGGGGTAACCCAAATGTAGGATTCTAGGTTGCCTAGAGAAATGCAGATGTTTCCTTCACTTTCCAGTTGCTTTTAACCATGAAAGAAGCATCACATTGAGTTGCAGTTAAGACCAATCCTTATTTAGTCATTTCTTTCTTTAAGCATACATTCTCTACATAAGCACAAAATTTGGATTTAACCTACTGGTTTTATCAATGGAGCCCTGGTGGTATAGTGGGTTATGTATTGGGCTGCTTACCTTCAAGATCAGCAGTTCAAAACCACCAGCTCCTCCGCAGGAGGAAGGTGAGGCTTTCTATTTCTGCAAAGATTGACACTCTCCAGAGTCCACAAGGGAAGGTCTACTGCATCCCCTGGGGTGACTGTGAATTGGAATTGACCCGATGGCAGTGCGTGTCGGCTTTTGTTCGTTTTGACTTTGTCACACGGCAGAGATGTGATCCCCACTCTTTCTGTGAGGGCTCTTGTCGAAACTCCTCATTCCTTCCATCCCTGAGCGCTCAGACCTTGAAGGGTTGTATTTGATGTAGAGCGTAGTCTTCTATGCCAGCAATAGAATTTCTTTAATCTTTCAAACTAGTTGTGGCAGTCATAACTATTTTCATCACTCATGAAGCCTGGCCTTTAAACAGATGAAAGGGTGATGGACATGGATTGGCAGGACTCTGAGCATCTGTATTGCTTTCGTTAGTCCAGACAATGGCCCCAGCCCACAATGACCAAATAAGGTGTCTCGGAATGTGATCGCTTCCATATGCTTTCGGCTCATGGTCTCCAGAGGCCCAGTCCCAGGAAGCTGACCTCAAAGGAAAGCGTGGGCTACGCCGTGGATCCCTACCATTGCTGCTCTGGCAGCCACGTGGCGAACCCTGAATCTTCTCAATTCAAGTGAAAGTTGACGCTTTTCATATTTAGGGAATTATCACACGCACACCCCACTGGAGCCCGCATCAGTAACTAACTGAACACCAACAGTGGAAGAGTCAGCGGCCTGCCTCGTGCCCCTGCAGGCCCATTTCTGAAGCGCCGCAGAGCTGAAGGAAGCTGCGCCTGCGTGCTCATGTTGAACTTTGTGGGAAGTGGGATCAGCTTAATCTCACCGTTGTTCTACCACCTAAAGCGCGCCGTTGTGTCATAATGCTGCTTCCGGCTATCTGCGCCGTGACCTCACTGCGTGGGAGCCGACCTCGGGGGCGCGCAGGGGGGCGTTTCTGCCCTGTGTAGCTGGACTTCTGTTGTCCTGCTTGTACCTTCGTACAAATTATGTTTTGGATTTGCCACTGAGCGGCCAGGAACGGCTACAAGAAACCAGGTTGCCATTTGCCAGGGCCTTCCCTTCTCTCGTGACCAAGCATGTGACGTGTGGCACGTGTGTCGAGGCACCAGAAGACACAGAGATTTGCCCTTGACCGCCTCCCAAGAACTGCAGTGCTTTACCTGCCTGGCTCCTGAATCCCTGGACACCCTTAAATATAAGACACTGAAAGGGCTAAAGGGTTCCTTTATCGTGTCAAAAGGCCTGGTAATCAGAGAGCAGGTTGTCGTCCCCCGATTATATTAAGATACTGAAAAACCATGATGTGTGATGGGTCACGAACAAGGGGCAGGCCCAGAGCTCTCCATTCATCTGGTCGTAGTTGGCCAACAAATATTAATCTCTCCTTCTCAGAGTGGACCGAAGTCTCTCTGAATGGTCCTCCTCCGAACAGGGCCTATGTGGAACTAGTGTACAACTGGCTAATCAGGAAAAGTTCACTCAGAAGAACCTGTGATGGAAGAAAGTTCCAAACCCTGAAAAGTTAAGAAATCACCTTTTAAAAAGTTCTGTTACTTTAGAAGACTGGATTTCCCTTTGGATGAATTTTACTGATCAAAGCTGAGCAAATGAAACATGGGAAGCGCTGGCTTTCTGGGGGGTGGGGAGAGGGGCACTGAATGCACAGTACAAAAGAGGAATCACACTGGACGGTCATTCTCTGTCCCACTTTCTTCCCTCCGAGTTGTTTTTTGAAATCCACCCATCCTGGTACATGTGGATTTGATTACTTTTAACCACTATGGATTATTCTAGTGCCTGAAGAAACCATGTTTTGCTTTACCCGACTCTTTTTTCTCCGTGTTCTTAAGTTAGTTACAATGACCTGGAACTCCACTACAAAAGGCAGCCAGTAATCTCTATACCCTTTCTTCTTCGCTGGGATGTTGGAAAGATAAACAAGAGGATGGCATGGAATGACTATAAACTCATCTGTTATGAAGTGGAGCATATGTCAAAGCTACTTAGTGTCCCTCCTTCGGCTTCATGCTTTTCATCAGGAAGGACAGGATTGTTCAGGCATTTTCCCCTGTTGAAGTCATGCCAGTCCTGACCGCCTGCACATCACACGGCAGTGATGGGAACCTAATGGGAGATGAAAACAGTCTGCCCACGGCCATACTGCAAGGACCCGTGAGTCTGCTCATAAATGGCAGCTTAAGCTCTGGAGTGCATGCGGGCCAGAGTCCCCCTTCACCTCCAGATGGACGTTGCTGCCTGGATCATGATTTTTCCGCCTTTCTTGCTGGAGAGGTTTGCGTAGAGGCCAGCCAGTAAAATGAACCTTGGAAATCAGACTTCTGACCCACACGGTCACTTCACAGACGAGAGCTCTGAAAATAAACACATACCCAGAACCTAATGGAGACATGGCAGTTGGCCTGAGGGAAATGGCAGCCCTTCAGCTGCTCTCCTAATTCCCTTTTAGTTTTATTTAGTTTCAGGACCGAGTGGATGTACCCATTATAGGCAGACATGTGTACTCTGAACTTTGTTCAGGGAGGTAAGAATGAGAAATTTGGAAAAGAGGCAGCACTGAAAACCAAACCAAGCAACACCTGTGAAGAACCCACGCAATAGGATTTTCTTGCTGTGTAGAATCTACCTGGAGCGTTCAGAGTCCAAGTCTTCTGCATGTATCATCTACTGTCCTAATCTGTAAGCTGGGTTGTCTTCTCTTGGAGACTACACAAAAATTGAAAATAACCCGTTAAATAGAGTTGACTTAAAATGGGGCAAATCATTAGCCTTAAGCAATACTCATCAAGTCTGTGTTCAATAGTGGGGTTTTGAAGAATGAATGACAAGAGACCCTACCCTTGTTTCCGTCACCCCTCCCTGTGCTTCTCTTTAAATTGGTCTGTGCTTCCCTGGCATCCTTGGATGGTTTGCCTCTCTTTCCAGCAAAACTTCCTTGGTTTGATCTAATGGCATCAACGCTTTCTAGCCGTTTCTGAGCATTCTCTCTTGCTCCTTCTTCCTTTATCCTCCCCTCCCTCCCCTTCCTCCTCCTCTTCTCTCTCCATCCCCTTTCCCCTCCTCTTCTTCTCCTTTCTCTCATTGTCAACCGCTGTAGATTATTCCACTGCGCACACACACAGAACATTATCACCGCATCTCTTCTTCTTTGCCTTCTCTTTTTAATCTCAGAAAACATTTAAAAATTTTTTCTCCCAGGCTAGTAAACATCAGTTTTGCCAGCCCCTCAGTTTTGTCGCCTCTCGGGCTGCAGCCTGGGATCATCGCGTGCCTCATTCGTCACAGAGAACTGTTTCCCCAGTGGTCTGCAGAGCAGTTAATTCTGAGCCCCTTCTTGGACTTCCCCTTCCCTTGTAGAAGCAGCCACCATCACCCCCTCCCACCAAGGAGGAAAGCATTGCCTTCGAGAGCTCCTGCTGGGGTGCCACAGGGTGCAGGTAGTCATCCATTCAAGATGGGCAGAGTGAATGCCAGCAGAGTGAATGCCAGCTTCTTTCAGCTTGTCTCTGAGTTACTGCTTTCTACTGTTTCAAACTTGTTTTCATCTTTCAAGTTTTCTTATCTGAACACGCCATAATTTGTTGGCCTCTGATTTCTAGAAACGTTTGTTTGTTTGTTTGCTTAACCTCTTAAGCCTACATACTCTAAACTACAACTCCCAGCTGAGTTTGCACAGTCTACTACAATTGGACAGGGCTTTCAGAGGACCTAAGATTATGTACAGGCCCACGATGTGTCAGACACTCTGACCAGCAAAGGCATGGGACACGGTGACTCGCAACCTGCCCGGAAGAGCTACGGCTACACCGATGATGGTGTAGTGAGGTCATCACAGAGCACAGAGCAAACTCGTGCAAACGATTTTCAAGAGCCCACAGTTTTTCGGCTAGCATCGTGGTTACATATTGGGCTGGGATCCAAATGATGAGCAGGTCAAAACCACCGTCAACTCCATGGGAGAAAGATGGGGCTTTCTACTCTTTTTCAGTCTCAGAAACCCCCAGGGCCAGTTCTACCCTGTCCTACAAGGGTCTCTGTGAGTCAACATCGCCTCCATGACAGAGTTTGGTGCGGGGTGCTCAACAGGTGATATAATCATGAGATGAGAATGAGAAACTTGTCATTAGTAAGTAAAAAGGACTAATTGTAGCTCAAAATATAATTAAATATCAATTATAATATCTAATATCCATGGTGATATATAGTGGGCTATGAATTGGGCTGCCAGCTGGCAGGTCAGAGATTCGAACCTACTAACCACTCAGTGGGAGAAAAAGGAGGCACTCCATTCCTGTAGAGATTGGCAGCCTTGGAAACTGGACGGGGTGTTTTGCTCTGCCCTGTAGAGCGGGTCACTGTGAGTTGACATTGGTTGGATGGCAATGAGTTTAGGTTTAGGTTTTTATCGAATTGCAAAGAGTGGAGAGTTGGTGTTGAGCAGGGACAGGAATCAACGTTAAAAGAGTTACGGCATTAAAGCCAAGGACGGATCCAGCCTGGGTCACACCCTAGGAAAGCGCCCTAGGCAGTGGGAAGATCGTGGGTGCTGACCCTCGGTGGGCAAGAGCTCAGCAGATTGAAACCCTCGAGCAAGCTAGTGCATCTGGAACATGGCAGATGAGGGCAGGCCACCCCTGCAAAGCTGTAAAGGTCATGGGAAGGAACATGGCTTTTATTCAAGTTCGGAGAAGAAGCCTTGGAAGAATTTGTATAATGAAAGTAACCTGACTTTATTTATGTTTTAAAAGAATATCCTGGTTATTAAACAAATGGCAGGAGGCAAGGATGTAAGATCAATGAGGCAACTCAGGTGGAAAACGATGGCAGCTTGGATGAGGGCAGATGATATGGAAAAGTATGCATGCGTTCAGGATATATCTGGACGTTCATAGGAAAGTCAGGAACTTGATAACAAGTCTGACATAGGAATTAATGGGAAGGGAGGAGCCAGAAAATAATTCCCAGATTTCGATCGTCTTAGTGAATCCGATGCCACATACGAAGTCGGGAGGATTGTGGACGGGGCAGCTGTGATCTCTGAGGGTGATGTCAAGTCCTGGACAGCTGTTCATGCCAAGATGCCCAGAGAAATGTCAGCCTTAGGTTGAGAGTGCAGTTTGGAGTGAAAGCTGTAGATGAGCGGTCCATTGGCCTTAAAATGACAGCTGTACATGGAGCTGTATTCATGATAAATGTGTCATATGAAAGTGAAAGCGAGGCAAGAGCCTTGGGAAACGTGTGCATTTCCAAATGCAAGGACATAAAGAGAAGGCACCTGAGGAAATAATCAGAATAGTCGACCGTGACTGAGCATGAGCTTGTCTGACCTGCCTCTGGGGGGCACGCCCTGCTTCCCAACAACAAGACGAAACCTTGTCTCTGAACGTGCTCCATGCACTAAAGCTTAATGCACCGCAAGAGAAGCAACTTCATATACCGAGATTCTTATCAATGGGCCAGAGTTTTTGCTTTTAAAAATTGTATTACTTCAAAATGAGGTCGGTCTGAAGTGGATTTTATATTTTCAACTACCTTTTTACAAAAACAATTTTTGAGGGGGGTCAAGTTTCTATGTAAATTGCCAAATTTCACACACACACACACACGCACGGCCGCCAATGTGACAGTTCAGACAGCCTATGTATGATACATTGAAACTAAGGAGCTGAACTTTTCCAAATCCCCATTGACTTTGCAGATGTCGACTTGTACCCCGTGACGTGAAAGAAATGAGATGTGACCTTTTCCAAATGATATACTTTCTTGATGATCAGATGAATAAAATGGCCAGAGGATGTTCTTAATTTCTTCCATAGCTACCCCTGCTCTCACTCTGCCCCCGTCCCCCGATGGCCAGAATGTGCTGCTGCCGACAGTACTACCTGCTGCCCCCCCCCCTCATGTGTGTGGCTCCCAGTACTTACACGAAGGCTTGTTTAAGCACAGATGCCGTTTTATAGAACTGTGAACTAAAGCAAGCCCATGGCTTTGGGCTGGGGCACACAGCTCCAGCATAGCCTTCCGGTCGTTTTAAGGGAGGATGTTACAGCTCCAGGACCTTTGACGTCTCCATGTTACCTTCAGAGAAGCCCATTCCTTGATGAATATTCTTTTCATTTTAGAGTCAGAAAGCATTCGGTATTCTCTGTAGGACGGGCTCACCGTTGTTTCCAGCGTGCGCTTTTAAAATAGGTGTTATTTTTAAATGCCTAGTTTTGACTCGGTCGTCACATCATTACTTGAGATGATCATAGTAAGATTGCCCCTGGTGGGTTTTCACTTGGGTTTTAAAATCTGTTATTTGGGAAGCATTGAGTTTCCCTTTATAGTGATAAGAATCTCACAACCGATGAATAATTGATATAATTGGTGTCTGTGGCTTGTACATGTGGAAAATGCTGAATTGGCAAACGTATTATCTAGATTCTTGCAACATTACTAACAATAAAAGGCGCGAGCATGAATTGTCTACCAGCATCATTAGATGTAAGGGGCGAGAAATTGATGGCCTTGGGTTTTAAAATGTAAGTAATTGTTTCTAATTTTAACTCCTTCAGGGAATTTTTTCATTTGCCAGGGACCGATTTTATGTATTTTGTGAGATCAGTTGAAATTTCCAGTCTAGAGCCCTTTGGGTCTAATCGAAACGCTTCTGAAGAGGCTACTCTTTCTGTAACAATCACAGCACCAGACACAGCTGCTCAGGGACAGAGGTATGATAAACTCTGAACCAACTAATTTTTATAGTAACTTAGACAAGGTAATATTTTTTTGACTTTTAGGAAAAAAAGAATATATTTAGAATTAGTTTGAGAATACAGCAGGATAGACGGTCAGTATATAAATAAATGTTTATTAAAAGTCTTCAGATTAGCAACATACAATGAGAAAATGAATTAAAAATGAAAATAGCATTACAAATTAAATAGCTCTGCATAAATTTAGTAAACTGTATGTAAAGGTGGTATGCTGAAAGCTATAAAACATTCCTGAAAGAAATTAAAGATGATTTACTTAAATTTAGAAGCTTGTCACCTCTGTGGATTCAAATCATTGTCAGTTCTCCCCAAATTGATCTACAAATTCAATACAGCCTCAGTCAAAATTGCAGCAGACTTTTTTGCATGAATTGATAAATTAACTTGAAAACTCATGTAAAGTTACCACAGATCTATGTAAAAATATATATATATATTTTTTAAATAAGAACAAAATTAGGATGATCACATGCCTAGATTTTTTAAAGAGCAGTTTCTCAACCTTGGCCCTACTAACATTTTGGACTGGATAATGCTCTGTTCTGGTGTGTGGTCTTGCTGCATTCAAGGATGAAACTGTGAAAACTGCTACAATAAAACATCAGAGAACACCTTAGTGACCATGAATTAGGTAAAGAGTTTTTAGTTCTGATGTGCAAAAGCATAAACCAGAAAATGAGCAGATGATAGATTTGATCAAAATCATCAATGTTTGCTCTCCAGTAAACATGGTTAAGCAAATGAAAAGGGAAATCAGAGACTGAGAAAATACTTACAAAAGATGTGACTGGTGAAGGACCTGTATCTTATATCCAAAAGACAGCCATGTGGTTGAAAATGAGCGAATAATGAGCCGACATTTCACTGCAGAAGCCCTGTGAATATACATAAATATGTGAAATTGTATTTAACATCTTCAAGGAAAATCTAATGTAAACCTCAATGAGATACTACTATGCATCTGTTAAAATTTAAAAGACTAGGGGAAAAAATATGAGTGGGGATGTGGAGCCACTGGAACTCCCCAAGAACATTTACATGGCTGCATGGTCGCACAGCTCCTTGAGTACACAGACCAGCAGTCTCACTCCCAGGCATTTCCCCAGGAAAGCAGAACCCATCTGGTCATCAAAGATTTGTGTGCACATGTCCAGTGCAGCTTTATTCGTCATAGACAAAGACTAGCACAACCCAAATCATCAGGCATGAATGCATAACTGGATTTTGGGCATTCCATAAAAGAATACTCCTCACCAATAAAAAAGAAATAATAATAGCTATAACAATGTGATAGCTCTCAAGCACATTGTGCTAGTTTTGTGTCTAGACAGACACTAAATAAAAGTAAAGATATAGAACACTTTGTTCTAATAATTTGGCAGTCTGAGATGCTCATCTTCCCAATACGATTGCTGAAGACCAAGTGGGTTCATAAGCCAATGTGGTGAAGAAAGCTGATGGTGCCCGGCTATCACAAGATATGGCATCTGGGGTCTTAAAGACTTGAAGATAAACAAGCGGCCATCTAGCTCAGAAACAAAAAAGTCCCCATGGAAGAAGCACACCAGCCTGTGTGATCATGAGGTGTCAAAGGAATCAGGTATCAGGCATCAAAGAACAAAAAAATCATCATTGTGAATGAGGGGGGGTTGCAGATTAGGGACCCAAAGCCTATCTGCAGGCAACTGGACATCCCCTTACAGAAGGATCATGGGGAGGAGACAAACCAGTCAGGGTGCAGTGTAGCAATGATGAAGCATACAACTTTCCTCTAGTTCTTAAATGCTTCTTTGCCCTTCACTATCATGATCCCAATTCTACCTTACAAATCCAGCTGACTGGGGGATGTACACTGGTACAGATAGTAACTGGAAACACAGAGAATCCAGGACAGATGAACTCCTCAGGACCAGTGGTGAGAGTGGTGATACCGGGAGGATGGATGGAAAGTGAGGGGAAAGGGGGGAACAGATTACAAGGATCTACATATAACCTTCCTTGGGGACGGACAGCAGAGAAGTGGGTGAAGGGAGATGTCAGACAGTATAAGATATGACAAAATAATAATTTATAAAATTATCAAGGGTTCATGGGGGAGGAGGAAGTAGGGAGGAAGGAGAAAAAATGAGCTGATACCAGGGGCTCAAATAGAAAGCAAATGTTTTGAGAATGATGAGGGCAACAAATGTGCAAAAAGTGCTTGACACAGTGGATGTATGTGTGGATTGTGATAAGAGCTGTATGAGCCCCAGTGAAATGATTTAATTTTTTAAAAGTAAAGCTATAGCAGTGGAAAGCATGGCAGGGCCAGTGTAAGGGGCACAGGGAACTTTTTCCGGTGAAGAAAATGTTCTGTATCTTAATTGTGATAGCAGTTGCATGAATAGATTTAATTGGACACTTGAATGGGTGAGTGCGTTTTATTCGTTGTGAATTGTAACTCAAGAATATGCTGCCTTAAAATATGTATACCCATCCAAACATGGAATCACAACCAAGTCAAAGCTTGTTGAGGAAATGGTGTGGAGGCTGCAGGTGACTTCCTCTGGTTTCACAAGGGAGGAGCATCCAATTCCACTTGCGCTCCATCCCCACAGTGCAGAGGCCAGACATAGGTCCACCTTCCCATTTCCTTTACCCTCTCCTGACCCCAACTGCCCTCCTACGTCCCTCTGCTTCCCTGCCGAGTCCAGTAATGTGGTTGCATTGCAGCGGTCACAATGGACAACAGTCACCACGGTAGGGTTTATTAGGGACGTTAACAGATCCCAAGTCAAGATCAGAAAACATTAAGGAGACAATTGATTTGTCGGAAGCAGCACCTCTGCTCCTCATCCATGCTGGCAAGCATGTCTCGCTCTGGTTCTCAGGTAAATGACACTCTGGCTTCAACCCCACTCAGGCAGGTGTTTAAAAGCTCCCACAGCACTGGTACTGTCCAAAGGGTACCCCACTTGGCAAGCCAGCTTCTTGCCTGAAGTCAGTCATTCTGACTTGTTCTGTGGGCTGGGAAGCCTGCGATTCTGTCTGGCGGTCCCAGTCTTGTGGCCTCTGCTGCCACCACCGCTTCCCAAAGGCCAGCACCTCCTTAGGCAGGGCTCTCACACGTGCTCCACGACTGGCTCTTCTTTCTTGGCTGTTGTGCGAGTGTGTTCCCACTTCTGAAACAGCTCACTTTATGCCCAATAGAAGGGCAAAACCGACCAGACCCAAGTTAAAGTCCCTTACCTGCATGTCCCGCCTCATCATTTGGAGTTTCACTTCACCACCGTTGGCCTAGGCACAAACCACATGAATATTCAGAACTTTATGTCTAGCTTTCAGCCTCCAAGTTGGCTGCCAGACTCCATCTGCTGTTCACATCCAGGGATTTTCCTTATGGGACTTTTGATTCCTAGGGACTGAAACAGGCCAGTACAGAAAGTTACTTATGATCGGGGGAGCTGAGAACTAGAGCCCATCCTGACGAAGAGAGGATGGGTGTAACACCTGGGTTCACCTGCAAGGCTGAGAGCAGCCTGCTTGTTGCTCCAGCGGACACATGTAAGAGCGTCTTGGCAAGGGTTGTGAAAGGTGCTAGAAAATTACTTTGAAAATAAACTTCATAACAAATAACACATTGTGGGTTCTCAATTCCTGCTGTAATGAATGAGTTAAAACCATACTGTAAAAAATCCTCACTATGTTTTCTTAATGTTCTTCTCTACACGGTCCATTGTCATGGGATGGTTTGCTAATGAAAATAATATGTAAAAATAGCTTTAATAATACAAAAGATGATACATGGCATAGTTCAGTCAACACGGTTCATTAAAGTTACCTTGATTTACCAAGAAAGAAAAAAAAGACCAAAAGGTCTTTATCACTATTACCTAGACCTTGTTTGTTTGTTTGTTTGTTTGTTTAAGAGGGTCATAGAGTTCATTAATTATCCACCGTTACACTATACACTTGATCTCTTTCTCTCTCTTTAACATTCTTCTTTTAATTGTACAGTGTTGCCTTCCTGCTGTACAGCCTTAGCACAGAAGGAACGAAGGTGACTCCCTTATGGACACCTCACCTGCCAGGAGCCCCTCAATATATAAAACAAACAAGAATGAAAAGGGAACCCCTAGCCCACTGCTTTGGAAGAGAGTGCTCCTTATGAGGTAGAGATCACTCCAAGAATGATCTCTGTCTTAAAGAAATCTTGGAAGCAAGAGAGAGCCTGAGTGATTGATGATGACGTGATTCTGCACAACCTCTAGGGGCCACGCCTTAGAGTAGACAACCACAATGTAAAATATTTTTCTCTGAGACGAGGCTCTTGGGTCAGTGAGTCAGAGAAAGGCCCTGGATGGTGTTGGTGTCTCAGGAAATGAGGTAGTATCCTACTTGTTTCTTGCCCATCTCCTGCTCCACCCTGGAGACCTACGATATACGCTGGAGCATAATATCTTAGTCATGTACTCAAAAGGAAGGTGCACCTGCAAGGCTTACCTTATTGTCCATAATCAAGAAAACACTGAAGGGCAGCTTAAAACTGCAACCAAGAGTAAAACCTTGAAAACACTCTTGTAGGCACAACAGGTCTTCAAGGACTTGCCAAGCCTTCATATCAAAAAATACAAGAGGTGGTCACCTCCGTAGAAAAGAATCCAGGAGAAATCATAGAAATGAGCATCCTGCTGTAGATAGCTGCAGATGAGTTGCCTTCATCTCCTGGTGAACTTATGAGCAATAAAAATACACCATCCTCACAATTGCCAGCATGTTTGATGCTGTCGTTGTGATGTTTGTGCCCGTCCATCGCACAAAGGGTCTCCTGTGTCCACGCTGGCCCTCTGCTCCCGCAAAGGTTAGCTCCTCCAACAACAATTGATCCCTTTTGAGGATTTGTCAGATCATGTTCTGTTGCATCAATAAGGTTTTTCTGGACTAATTTTCAAAAGAGGCCCTCGAGGCTTTCCTTCCTAGTCTCTTGCTCTGGCAGCTCTGTTGAAACCTGTCCATCCCGGGAGCCCTTTCTGGTAGTGGACATGTCAATGGCCTAGCTTCCAGCATCAGAGCAGTGCTACAGTGAGACAATGACCTTGCTAAAAGCAAGTTGGGGAACTCCAGATCAACCCAAGGAATTCATCCATAAGGGAGCAAAAAGAGGACAAAGTAATTCTGTGATGTGGAAATGGATTAAGAAGCTTCAACACCTAGATTCAATATAAGGAGAAATTGGGTACGCTGCATTATAATGAGCCAAGAAATTAAATAAATCTCAATAATAATGAATCAAACTTTGGTTTTGAGCATCTGGAACTAAAATTACAGATGATATCAATATGGGGCAGGGCCATGTAATGCTCAGGAGACTTTATTTATGCATATATATCATATATATGCTAGGTTGTCGATATATGATTATGACTGGATGTTCTTAGAATCATAAATGTTTTTGAGTTTGGGAAATTTAAAAATAAATCACTAGTCAACTGAAAAACTGAAATTTATCATTGTTAAACCAGTAAATGAAAACTAAGGAAATTTTGATGAATCGGTACAACAAAAGTAATGAAAAGGAGATAAAATAAATGACTAGAAAATCTGATAAATTAAAGTTCAAAATCATTATGATGGAGATGAGTCGAAAAATTGATAAATCACAATAAACAGGAATAGGTTAGCTTACCAGCCAACTGAAAGCCCTAGCTAGGTCCATGTGAAGGAAATAGAAATGACATTTAATTAGAGGAAAAGGTTAGAAAGCCCACTTATCTGCATATTCTGATATCCTTTTAGAAAACCAATGATGTTTGACCCATGCTTAGCCACCTTCAAAGGAAAAACTGTCGCCTCACACCATTCCAAGTGATTAATGGCCTGACTGTGGAAACTTAATGAAATACAATGGCAAACATATAAGCAGTGTTGTAAGAAAAGATTGTTGAGCTTAGGAGGAGAAAGACATTCTTTTAAATGTTTCCAAAAACAAACAAGAAGTGTTCATTTGACTCAATTACGTCTATAAATGACAAGCTTTGTAAACAGAAATTAAAAGGCAAGCAGTAGGTGTGGGCAAAGTATTAGGAAAGTTTACAGCCAATAAATACAGCCAATAAAGGTGTATGATAATTATGAGCATGTCAAAAAAACATTGCCCCTGGGTTCCGTATCCTAACCATGTATGGTTTTATTCCAAACGAAATGTGTTTAAACATGTCTTCAGCGTCAGTAGCTGGCTGTAGATGAGTTCGCTCGGTGATTCCTTTGTCTTAGTGTGCATTCAGGTGTCTCCAAAAAAGAAAAGCAGAAAGAATCAGCGCCAAAAATAATTTCGTAAGCTCAGTTAGCATCAAGAGCTGCACGACCAAGGTCAGTGACAAGGATGTCACGGGAAGAACTATAACCAAGGACGGCCCTTGACCCGAGGAGCATAGCGGCTTCTGTGAGCATCTGCGAAGCCAAGCCATTGAAGCCAGGGAGGTCAGCGCAAAAGGTCGTGGCAACTGTTGTGGGACCCTAGAGGGGTCATTGCTAAGGAAAACAGGGGGGGGGGTGGTTCGTGGGGAGAAGTTGTAAGACAGTGGAAAACTGTATTGGAGAGAAAAAACTGAGGAGAGTGGGGCTGAGGACTCTGTTTTCCTATCACAACAGTGTAGCTGCTTGCCCCGTGAGGGTGGCAAAGGTGAGAAAGGGAGGGGAGAGGGGAGAGAAAGGACTGTCGGGGTTGCTTCTGTGAAGTTTCATACTTTTACCAAGAGCATGCACTTGTGTGCTTAGTCTCAGTGTTGAGTCCGCAGAATCAAAGGCTGTCCCTTAGCAGTCAAGAGCACGAGTAGGCTGCCTGTTGGTCCCAGAGTGCAGGTGGAACCCTGTGTCCCTGTCATTCTGCCTCTCCGTTGGGGTGTTCACTCTCTATAATACAAGGAGTGTGTAAGGTAGTCGAGAGGCACCAGAGACCAAATCAGTCGAATTAGAGCAAACAGGCTTTATTGGGGAGAAAAACACAACCTGAGCGAAGTCCCACGGTCTACAGTGTCCTGGCCGAGGGAGTCGCGCCCCAGGCGACAGGGGTGGTGCTTATATGGCCAGGGAACACGTGACTGGGCTGTCTTGAGTCCATATAAGGTAAAGTAGTCAGGGATTGGGAGATACAGGTATGTCTGGGTTTCTGGAATGTAAGGTGTCTTCCTGGCTCCTGGTGTATTCGTGCTGGGTGCAGAGCGGCGGGCCGAGAACAAAGCGGGCACTGAGCCAAACGCGCCATGCCAGGTGCAGGCACTGAGCCAAACAAACTGTGCCCGGTGCAGAGTGGTGGGTTAAGAATAAAGCGGGCCATTGGCCAGCTCTGGTCAGCTCCGCAGGTGTGTGTGGGAGATTCAAGGTCACTCGCTGCTAGTTGTTTCAGCTAGCTCTGGTCAGCTCTGCATGGGTGGAGATTCAGGGTCACTTGCTGCTAGAAGCCGGCCTGGTATTGATTGATCCAGCCTTACAGTTTATTTGAGAATGAAAGGCATGTGTGAAGGTTTGAGCTTGGAAATTGTCTACGTTTATTCATTTTAAATGTTTAAGGTTCTGCAGTTTTCTTGTTGAACACTGAGCTGGTTATCACTTCTACCATTCCGGAGGGCAGAATCTTACAGGGTAAATCAAAGGCACAGTAGTCCCTCCAGCCCTGGTTCAAGTGCCCAGGAAAGAGCTTGTGCACTTAACCTTTTTTAGCTTCATTATCTCAATAGCATTAGATAGCTATAAAATAATTGCTGGTCACAATGATAACATGACACTGAACTTTTATCGATGGCGGAGTCAATTTTCCACTCAAAGGGAGAAGGGGTCTTCTTTATTTCAATGTAAATCCTTCCTCAACACCCAGTTTTTGACTACGTTTTTTTCCCCACCTTCTGTTTGGGATTTCCCCTCCTCCCTCCCACCATCAGTTGTTTGATTTCTTTAGGAAACTTCTTTAAATTATTTTAAGGGAAGGAACAAAGCCAGCAAAGAAACAGATGTGTCCTGTATAAAATATGCAATAAATCTTGTCCCACAAATTCTTTGCTCTTAACCTCCTGACAGAAACTGTCAAATACCCACTTTAATTCAGGTATAAACTGTTCGCCTCGTGTCATGGCGCCCGCTGCCATATGCCAGCGTAAAGTTGGCTGACCAGCAATAAAAACGGCGTCAGAAGCCCCTTTGAAACGAGGCAAGTCATCCTGGGTGAGAGCAACCCATGTAAATCCAAGGGGAATTCATCTCAGCCCGGCTCCTAAGCTGCTGGGAATTTACAACAAGCTTCTCCTCCTGCCCCATAGAAGTAGTCTCACTTTTAAAAGGAAGAGAGAAACAAGGGACCTATGGATCCCCCTACTGAGTTTAAGGGTGGATCAGGGTGGAAGGGGGGTGGCCAACGGGTGGTTGCATGGAACCGAAAGCTAGAGCTTTCCCTCCCCTCCTCAGAGCTCTGGAATCCCCTTGGAAGGACAGACCGGAGCCTCCATTGAACATGTGGGGTTGTTCTTCAGCTCGCGATGCCTGGCTTCACAGATCATGTGAAACCAATCTCCCCAAAGCGCAATCACGAGAAATGACTTCAGCTTCATAAATCATTGTTATCATCCCACAGGAGGCGGGAATGCTATGGTTTTTCTCCAGGAAGACATTTCAGGCCTCTGGTTTCCTGAGCTTCTCCCCCCGCCCTTTTCTGCAATCGGCGCCATTCCATTTGCACAATTAGCTTCACGCCTTTACCTACAGGGGCTGGTGGCACTTCTCCCGTTCACCGAGCAGGTGAACATTTCCACCTCGGATTTCTAAAGAGAGCTATTTCCTATGTGCGTACACACGATGGGATGGACGGTGTGCCATGTATGATGAGTCATATACATATACACATGTGATTTCAAGAAATGAATAAAAAGATTAATAAGGAGAAATGCTTATTCACCCTAACATTAGAGAAGGCTCGGGCTCTCTTTGATATCTTATTTCTCTTTCCCATACAGCCTAACGTTCTACAGCGAACATTCATTTCCTATCAAATCCAGGAGACATATAAAGCTTATTAAAATGAGTCATTATTTTAATTATTGTTCTGATCAATTCCTTGTTGATTTGGTATCATAGCAAAGTGTGCATTCGATGTTTATACAATTTTTTCCCCTAAAAAATATGGCAGGTATTGCTGCAAGGTAGCCCTGAAGGAGCACGCGTCTGAGTCTATAAATTCACCCTCAGCACTTACACCTTAATGGACTTCAAAGCAGTCTGGTCACTTTTTAAACCAAACTCCATGTCTGTGTTTCCTTTTTCTGGTTCTGATTAGGATCACTCAAGCTGTTGATCCTGCCGCATCTTTCCTACTGGTAGAACAAATACCGTCTGTTTTAACTCAGACTATATCTTACGCAGCATCTTCTTTTGAATCCCAGTTCTACCAGTGTTTTCTTTTCTTGGGAATATCTCCCAAGAAAACACCGAACATCTGTTCTTGGTAGCAGATACAGCAATGATAGTATTTTGGGGTATTATCTGCTGATTTATTTTATAGGTATTTATTTCCATGATGTACATTTCAACCTAACTTTAGCCTTCCCATTTTTACTGCTTTCTATTCCGAGTTTTTTCACATACTTGTATCAAAGCACTTCCCATGAAATTCATTGAAAGCATGATCTAGGGTGTGTGAATCTGCTACGTTTGCACTGTCTTGAGGCATTTATTGAAGGGATACATATCTTACTAAAGAAAAACAAGCTGCTTCAGACAAGTGTTACAAACCCCCCTCAAAGTTGGAAAACCAAACATCCTTGGATGACTTAGAAGCTGCTTTGGTGATGGTAGCTGGGACTGTGAAGCGGACACTTGCTGAACCAAGGTACCAGATGTGGTGGCTGAACACCTGACAAGCATCTCATTTCATCGCTACAGAAACTGTCCCACGTAAATCTGACTACCTCTATCTGAAGATTCGAAACCAAGTCTTAGCCAAATTAAGCAGTACACTCAAGGGCACTCGCTAGAAGGAAGGGAGCAGGTCGAAGCTTTGGCTACTACTATGCTGTACAACAGAGAACTCCCCTCGTATGTGTGTTAGAAAGACGAAGTGATTGCAGAGAACTTGGCATGCGCTGAATGTTCGTCGTCACCCCGCCGTCCTCCTTCCCACCATCCAGCTGATGGTTTGTGAGCAGTTGTATCAGGCCATTTCATCAACCAGTAGCTTGGCCTTGGCCTTGGGTCCTATAAGCTGTTGGTGGTGGTGGGGAGGGATATCAAGTCCAGTATACCATTCAATAGTCAGAAAATCCAATATTTGTTAGTTCAAACCCTTATTGTTTAGCTTACGAGCCCTCATAGCAACGTAGGTTAAGCATTCAGCTGCTAATCCCAAGACAGAAACTTCAGCCCACCATCCACTGGACAGGAGACAGATGGGGCTGTCTGCTCCCAGAAAGAGGTGGTTCTAGCCTGTGCTCCGTAGTTCCTGTGAGTCAAAATGGGCTTGATTGCGATGGATTTTGCTCTCTCTCTCTCTCTCTCTCTCTCTCTCTCTCTCTCTCTCTCTCTCTCTCTCTCTTTCTCCCCCCCCCCCCCCAGCTGCTTACCTTAGCTCATTTTTAAATGGTTGCAGGAATGTTAGCCCATGAAAGGTAACCTTTAGGTTGATTCTTGCTTCCAAGTTATCAGGTTTATGCTTTTACCTTGTGTGCAGCTGAGCACATGGAGAGAAGTGGCCCTAAGTCACATGAGTAGTCATCAGCGGCATGACATATAGGAGACGCATGATAGAATTTCGTTTTCACCTTGGCAATGAGTTACTGTCTTTAGCTTTGTTGAGTGTAAAGTACGAAAATGGTTTAACATAAAAACCGATTACAAGAATCTACATGTAACCTCCTCCCTGGGGGATAGACAACAGAAAAGTGGGTGAAGAGAGATGTCAGACAGTATAAGATATGATAAAATAATAATAATTTATGAATTATGAAGGGTTCATGAGGGAGGGGAGGGGGGAGGGAAAGGGAAAATGAGGAGCTGATAACAAAGGCTCAAGTAGAAAGCAAATGTTTTGAGAATGATGATGGCAACAAATGTACAAATGCGCTTGGCACAATGGATGGATGGATGGATTGTGATAAGAATTGTACGAGCCCCCAATAAAATGATTTTTTTAAAGTAAATTGATGAGCCCTTTCTATTTAAGGCTACTATTAAATAGGAGAAAAACAATGAGCATGTAACCTGTCTCTGCGTCGCTCATGAACCCGCTACAAATTCAAACTAACAACATTGTTTGTAGTAATTATCACTAATCAATGGTGCACCATGCACTGAGTGATAAATGCTTGGTTGGTTGTAAGGGGCTCTAGCAACATAGTCAAAAGCCACCAGCAGCTCTGCAGGAAGCAAACCCTGCTCCTCTGCTCCCATTGAGATCACAGGACAGTCGAACCCCACAGGGCATTCTACTCAGAGAGTCAGCATGGATCGGAAGAGACTCTGGTACACAACAACAGAAAGTGTATAGTGTCTGATGTGAGGCACTTTTGACACAATCTATAAAAACGAACTCAGTTCATGTTTCTGGAAATTTTGCACCTTGAGAAGGCCATCGCACATGAAAGTAGCATCAAGCAGCGCGTCAGTGAAAAGGAGGAAGCGCCTCAGTGAGATGGGGTGGAGCAGTGGCTACAGCAAGGGAGTGAAACACAGCCATACGAGAATGGCTCGGCTGGACGGCGTTTCGTTCTGTTGTACGGCTGTGTGGGAGCCAACTCAATACCCCTCACAACAGACAGACTAGTGATGCTCCTAAGAGAGGACAGAAGCCGGTTACATGGAAAGAAAATGTTCTCCCAATGTTGGCTTATTTCAATTTATCACCAAGTGACTGTTTAGCACCCATGAGTCTAAACGTCGTTGTTTTTTGCATTTTACCCAAGGTCTTGCTCAGACAACATGGAAGTGGCCCTGCTTCTTAAAATACAGCTTTCTGGTAATTCCTAATACTTTATAAGCGATGGCTTATTTGGTGTCCCTGAATGGCAAGGGTTCACAATCCCTATATGCTTCCTGAAAGAAATTCTAAAGCACCATGCAATGTATGACCCTTCTCATTGGGAAGAAGAGGGACGGGAGACAAGGTAGACATTACAAAGGAAACAATGTGTGTGAAGTTCTTCCCTCAGTGCAAATCATATTTCGTAAATATGGTGCTTTAGAAAGATCTGTGAAGAATAACTATGAAGAAAATCCTTTCCACAAAAGACATATGTCACTTCTTTCCATGCTGATAAGGTAAAGGTGCATGTGGGCCTTGAAGATGGCATATCTCGGAGGATTTCAGACCCTGTTTGTGAGTGTAGCCACCTGACTCCCATTAATGTTAATGAGCCTCACACCAGCTCATTCAAAAATTTTACCCCTATGGTCTGTTTTCAAGCATGCATGATCAGGAAATTTAGAATGAAAGCTGAAAATTCCACCTTGAACTCTCTCGCTCTCTCTCGCTCTCTCTCTCTCTCTCTGATGTGCATGCTCTATAGAAAACACACGGCGAAACACCTAGCATCACCCTCATGTTGGAGAATCCGAGGGCAAACCAGTCTGCGGATCGTGTCAATGCTATGAGTGGTTGGAAACATATCTGTGAGGGCAAAGTCTCATCTTAGATGAAGGTGTTCTGAGGGGTGTTGGGGGGGGATCATAAAGTGGGTTGACTTGGGAAGTACCCATAAATCTATTTGATTTAGATCCCACTTGTGCTAATAGTCTGATTACCTCCTAGAATTGTGACTTAATAAACTTGCTTTTCCAGCAGTTGTTAGGCAGCACAGACTAGACCTGTCATCTACTGACAATCTAAGATTTCCTTGTAATGCCTTTGAACTACTCTCGCTTACATAAACAATGATCCATGTCCTCACTGAACAGAAAAATAGTTCTAAAAATAGAATAGTTCTATTCACTAGACTTGCCCAGTGAGATTTATTGTACAGCCACTTGTAATGGTACTATTGTACCATTGAGATAGTTTATGAAGACTTTGAATATTATCATGTGTGATTTTGAAATTACAACAACTTACTGCCATCCTGCCAATGCTGGCTCATAACAGCCCTACAGGCCTGGGTAGCCTTGCTCCTGTGAGTTTCCCAGACTGTAACTGTTTACGGAAGTAGAAAACTCCATCTTCCTCCTGAGGAGTGGCGAGTGGTTTTGAACTGTAGACTTTGTGGATCACAGCCCAACACATGACCACTAAGGTACCAGGTCTCCAGGATTTTGAAATGGAGAACGGTAAATGACTTCAAATCCTAAGTCATTTGTATGTCTGGCTGCACCATTGCTCACCTTTTCAGTGGGTGGAGAGAACTCAGTCTCTGTGCTCCCTGGCCGTCACAGCGTGTGGTGACAGGCTGTTTCTTCTGAACATCTGGAATACGAGTTATGGGCAACTCGGGGGAAACAGCAAATAGTCTGTCTCCTCTGCCCAGATGAGTCATCCTGGTGGAGAACAGTTCCGGTGGCCAAGTGAGAGGACACCACTCTTTTGCCTTGCTTTGATGCCTGAAAAGATACTCAAATTCAGTAAAAGAATTTAGAGAGTTCTAAGTCCAAATCCCCCTCGTTATAGTACTACGTGATATAACAACATGCCTCTCAACTTACAGGCACCCCTTCTGCAAGGAAAAATATATTTTATATGCTTAAAATATATTTTATAAAGATATCGTTTATGTCGAGATACCTTTTCTACATACATATGTAAAAGGTTCTTCCATATCCGTGTATTTGTGCACACCACGTAAAAAGGTCTATATGTATCTTATATATGTAGCCCGGGTATATATGTTCCAGTATAAGATGTCCGTGTGTGTTCAGTTATAAAGGGCAACTGAAAAAACGACGAGATCTGAAAAATCAGAACATGAGATCTCAGCTCACACTTCAAGCTAGGTGTCAGATTAGACGACACATAAAACTCGTCCAAGCTGATCTCATTGCTCTGCGTTTGAAAGTTTTCTGACGCAGCTGTAATGGCCTCAAGCAAGTAAGCAGGCAATCCCTTTATACCTATACATTGTGAGCCCTGATAACCATGTCTTTAAATGACCCCCACAGCCAATTTAAAGGGAAAGTCCCTCAAAGGGCCGGCTCCTTACGCTCTTTAACTCTACCAATCTGCCAGACACTGGAAAGGAGAACATAGCATGTTGAACATGGCCGGGTGTGTGTGTGTGTGTGTGTGTGTGTGTGTGTGTGTGTGTGTGTGTGTGTGTGTGTAAGGGTAAGCATTCTCAGTGACTCCATATACTATATACTATATAGTGACTCCATATACTATATTTGCACACACACACGCACAATTAACAATGTGAAAGCCCTCCCTCTACTCTGTGCCAATGTGCTGTCGCTGCTGTGAGTGAAAGGCATTCTTTGCCCCTGGAGAGTGCATGACGGGGCGATTTTCTAAGAAATGCACACTGACTGCTGCAGCCGCATCAGATGGATACCATGTGAAGTGGGGCTCAGTCCCTTTGTTTGCTCATTAGCGTCACCAGCTCCTCCATCTGTAGAGCCGTAATAAAAACAGCTTCTTTACTGTGTGTCCTGTTGGTTTATACCGACCATATCAGCTCCATAAACCATGGTGTATTTAAGTGTAATCGACTGTGCAAAGAATACTAGGGAGATATGTCAGCCCTCCATCCCTTCCTCTCATTTCACCATTTACTACCTCTCAGATGCGTATCCATAAATACAGCTTAATTAGGTTTGGCATGAAACCCCTAGTTTCTCTGAAGAGCAACCTCCTTCTTCAGCCACTCTCGTAGTGTGAATGACACCCTTTTAAGGATAAAGTATTCAATATTTTGGCACATTTCATTGATGGATTGTTCTCAGAATATTTTCTAGAAGTATAACTTTATTAAAAGAGAGAGGGAGAGAAAAAAACATTACTTTTCTCATTGGTAACTTTGGAGCAAAACTCCCAGATTCTAAAAAGCTAGCCAAATAGAGATCAAACTCACGGATACTGCTGTTGGTGCCTCCATGGTCGGCTAGGTGAGGGTCTACATTCTTCCCGTGGACGTGACTTCCTCTCAGACACGACATAACAGGATGAGAGAGTAACTACTCTTAGCCTTTCGTTCTACCAGTCCATCCCATTTTGTGGCAACCACAATGCTTGCAGATTAGAAATTGTGGAAAGGAATGGTTTCTGGTCTTCCGGTGGAGAGGCCATTAGCAGTGGCTCTGTTTTGTTAAGATGGGTGCCTCAATCGCGTGTCAGCCGAGTGAGTAATTGGAAAGCCTACTACGTATTAGTAAAGTGCAGAGACCCGGGGACTGGATTTGGCTGGTAACCCTCCAGAAGCAGTCTAGTAGTCTAGGCAAACGACAGGCAGGTGGCCTCGTTCCAGAGGACACAGGTGCTGGGAGGGGAGGCTGCAGGAAGCAAGTGTTATGACAGTACCACAGAAGAGCAGCTCAGAGGGAGATGCTTCACAGAGGAGGTGGCTATCCAGCTTGATGACTGAAAGCAGAACTTTGTAAGGTGGACAAGGAGGACAAGAAGATGGAAGGGAGGAATAGAGATGGAGATATTCCAAATGGAAGAAACAGTGTGTACCACAAATAGAGACAAGAAAGAGGGAGCTGTGTCCAGGGAAGGAGTCCTACGGGACAGGAGTGTGTACTAGCAACAAGACCAGAGAGTGAAGCCCAGGCCAACATGCGAAAGGTTGACCCAGCAGTGAAAACATACTTCATCCTGCACCCCACCATACATGCCAGTGCCCACTCAGAGCAGCCCCCTTTGTGTCTCACAGTAGAAAGATGCTCCAAAGACTTTTCAGTTGCTGGGTTTTGGGAATTAGATCCCCGAACCCTTTTGCCAAGGCTCTCTGGGTGGACTGAAGCCACCAACCTTGGAAGTTCACAGCCAAGTCCTTAACTAGCCAAACTAGCATTTGTGCCAATGCTAGTCTGGATCAACATTAAGCAGGGCAGGTATGTAATTAAATGTATATGTTAACTTGGCAATTTTTGCACCATCCTCACAGCAAACGGGATTTATTGTGCAGTGCAAGAAACTTGTTATGGATCACTGAGTGGGGCTAGAGCCTACATAAAGTAGCTGCACACATGCGCACGCATACACACACACACACACCACACACACACACACCACACACGCACAACACACACACCACACACACACCACACCACACACACACACACACACACACACACACACACAGCCCAGACAATCTTTCGACTCTGGGCCATTGACTAAGATGTACCTTTTTTTGCTTTGCTTCCATTGGCAGGTCACAGCACCTGTGAGGTTCAGAATTGTTATGGTGGGGTGCTTCATGATAACTAGAGCCCCCAAAAAACCCAGGAAACGAAATCCTAAGACATTAAAGATTTATTCAAAAGTAAACTATCTTTATTCCGTAATGGCTGCATTAAATAAACCCCAAATATTTTCAGTGAACTCCTAAACACCTTCTGAAGAAACCAGATAGAGCCCCAAAACACCAACTCACTGCCACTGAGTTGATCCCAACTCTCAGCAGCCCTGTAGGAGAGGGTAGGACTGCTCCTGTGGGCTTCGGGGACTGCAGCCCTTACAGGAGTGGAGCGCTCAGTCATTCTCCTGCCCCAGTGATAAAGAAGGAGGAAAATAAAATATTGGGTTTTTTTAAACCATCAGAATTTATTGTACTTCCTCGTGTATTAAAACCATTCAATTGCATGGTATGTGAATTGTATGTCAATGAAACCGTTTTAAAAGTATCAGAACCCTACCAGTGGTTAAGAAAAGTATCTGAGTTCCAGCAATGAGAGGAAAATGGCATACTGAACATAATTCACCAAGCGAACTCACCACTCCGCTTTCTGCACACGCTGCCAGAGGCCGGCTCTCCTCGCCGGCAGTCCATGGCCTTGTTGAAGGCGTCGGAAGACTGGGGCCCCTTGGACATCATGTGCCTCCTTGCCCGTGCTCTGATTTGTACTGTCTGCATTTATTATCGCAAAACTGGGACACTGCTGTCCATGTAAGAAGCTATTTTATCCCCTCATTTGGAAGATGTAACTCACTGAAGACAATTAGGTTCCTCGTCAAAAAATAGTGTTATTGGAAAATACGTCACATAGAATACAACTTAATTGCTCTGTCATAGTCCAACAGAGTTGTGCAACAATCACAATCAATTTCTTTCTCGTGTCCATTGTTGCTGGCACCACCACCTCCTCCTCCACCTCCGAACGAGTAAGATAAGTCAAAAAATATTGCTACATAGACCAGGGATGTGAAGAGTCTTGCTAGCTTCATCATACGCCCTCATGAATTGCTTGTGTCCTTCAGGGAAATCCATAGAGATTCCCACATCGGAGTGCCAAAATACAGTTGCTAAAACTTTGTGACCTGTCCTTTCTGCCTTGAATGTCACTGGCCCAGCAGATCCCCTCACTGTTTCAATTCGATTTTTTTTAAAGCTACCATCATGAAACTAAAACAAGTGTGTGACGGAAAGAGCTGGTCTACAGCCATCCACTGATCGCAGGACATATTTGAACACGTTGCATGTGTAATAAACCCATGCATGTGTACACTGAAACTCTGGTAGCAATGCTTCTTGACTTAGCCCGTGTGCTATCCCTGTGACTTTGTAGACTGGCAGTCTGAGTGTGCCTTGTGCATAGATTCAGGACCACTGCTGGTCAAAGTTGCAGGGGAAGGGCAAGTTTTTTTCCCTCACTAAGTCTTGTCATCTTTGTTTAAGCATTGTTTCTTTTCATTTTTTGTTTTTGGTACATAGTGCCTATATGGTATGACCTGACAGCCCAGATAACCCCTTCAGAAACCCACATATGAATCCCTTTCTGTAGACAGCAATCTATGCTTGGGACTATCTTTGCTCTCCCTTATCAAAATCACCTCCACCAGATCTGACTCTCTCTTTTAATTATCCATCTTCCCAAACCCAAATCTAATTTCTCCCGAGTCCTTTGCCCACTTTCTGCACAGGTGGGTCCCAAGCACCTAGATGGGGATGGAGTGCATGGGATGAAAGACTAAGCCAGGCCGTGACACCATAGAGATGGCCGTGAAGGCTACGACGGACATTTCCAGGAGAGATGGGCAGCAGGAATGTTATTTTTGGCTGATGGAGTGTTGGGAAACATTTTTGAAAAGGAAGCATTCATTAAAAAAATTCCTTTCTAGCTTCTCGAGAAAATGGAGATGTGGTGATCATGGCTGCCCTCTCTCAGAAGAGGCATGTCTTCCCAAGTAGCCACCACTCACCATTGGTCCTCCCACCATGACATGTGTCAGTTCCAGAATGGAGGAGCTATAAATAGACTTTCCAAATGGTAGAAGGGTTATTCCTGACCCAAATTCTCTCATTTGTTGGAGGCCTTGGAGATTAGAGTTTCTGGCTCTAGTCTGAAGACGTGTTCTTTGTAGGAATAGATTTATGTTTTTGCTTCGATCGGCTTGAAGTCTTTGAATATATCATCACATGCTTGGCGCTGGCGGCTTTCCTGGTCTGGACGCAGATGGGATCTCGCTGTTTTCCTCGTTTTCCTGGAGGTTGTGTTCTCCAAACCCTAAGACGTTGTGCAATGGCCATTGCCTTTTTCATACCTCTTTTACCTTTCTCCAAATTACCATATTCATACAGTTATTGCAGAATCTTATCGAATGCTGAATTCCATGTGAATCGGTCCCTAGCGATAACTGATATCGACTTGGCCGCAGTCCACCCAGCACAGTGTTTGAGTAGCCCACCTAGTGACGGAGAATGGCCAAGGGGCTCCAGGAAGAGCGCTCAGGCCTTAAAGGACACGTCCCTCCTGTTTGACGCTGCATATAATACAAAGTCACTGGACAAGAACAAGCCACACGTTGGCCTCGCAGTTTGTAACTGTGCCCTTCTGGGAAATTTGATGGCCGATGAGGGACACAGGTCACTTCTCTGCATCTGATTGGCTGAGTGCCAGACTAACTCATAAACATTCCTGCTGGGAGAATGGAGAAAATCATACAGTAAAAGATGACCATGTCTGCGACTTAGCTGTATCAAAAAAAAAAAAGGTGTGCATAGCAAAGCCAAATAGTTTTAATATAAAACAACCAGGCATTTAGTCAAAATATTACATTGAGAGAGAACCGTGTATAATCTTAGTCTGTCTCCTTCCGTTTATATTCATATTTTAAATGTAAAGTTTTATGTGTAGTTTTATGGTAAGTGCTCCTTTTAAGCAGCCTCTATTCAATCTTAAATGAAACTAATTCATTGAACATATGAGCACTTTTTCGCAGTTGAGGCTTCAGCAGAAATCAAACCTGAGACAGCCACCCATCTCCTGGCACTTACATTGTTGTTTATAACAAACCAGCCAGCGAGTCACCCACAGATAAGTAGAGGCCAATCTGGAAAGGGGAAGCACCCTTACTGGCAAAAGAGTTAAGTGGTAGGTTGTTAATTTCAAGGTTGGAGGTTCAAATCTGCTTGGAGGGAGAATGTTCTGGGGATCTACTTGTGTAAAGTTACCCTCTGAGAAACTGGATGGAGCCTTTCTACTCTGTTACATGGAGTCTCTACATGGGGTCTCTGCATGGGGTCTCTATGAATAAAACAGCAACTGGATGGCACCTAACAGGCACAACAAGAAGCCAAGGGACATTTGGACAGAAGCCTGAATGAAGAGAGAGTAGGTCCTGCAGGACAATGGGTGGAACGTTTCACTAAGCAGGAAAGGCAAGTGCAAAATGCCTCAGATGCAGAGAGCAACCTGCCTGACACAGGTTCCCCTCTGTTTGCCTGCCTGCGCCCCTCAGCTCCTTATCACTCTAACTAACCGGGGTGCTTTCTCTCACGTAAGCAACAGCAAGCTGTCCAGGGAGACTGGACGGAGGGGCGTGGCGGGAGGTGGGGGGAGAAAAGAAGATGCTGTTGCCAGTGGCAGCCACAGGTCAGACTCGGGCTCCACAGGGCTTAGTGAAGAGGCTCGATCTTGTGTCAAGGGAAACGGTAAGCTGTTTGCAGGCTTTAAGCAGGGAAGTTCACTTGATGAAGACTGATGTTTCACAATCAGTGATGATGATGAGATGGAAGAGGCACCGAGCTATCTAGCTATCATTTACTGACCATAGTTTATGAGTTAAGTACTTTACAAGAGTCCCTGGTGGCGCAGAGGTTCAAGTCGGTGGTTTGAAAACACCTCCTCCGCCCCCCAGCTGCTCGGAGGGGGAAAGACGTGGCAGTCTGCTTCCTTAGAGGCTCCAGCTCTGGCAGCCCGAGAATGCAGTGTACTCTGCTCTAGAGTGCTGCTATAAGGCCGGATCCACTCGACCCTGTTGGGCAGGCATTTCACAGATGCTAACCCCACCCCACTCCCAAATCCCTCAGTGGCATTGAATTGATTCCAACGCAGACTGGCCCTGAAAGAGAAAGGAGAACTCCATTCTGGGTTTCCAAGGCAGTCAAACTTTTTCTTTCTGATCCTTTTATTGAGGGCTTGTACAATTCTTATTAAAATCCATATATCATTTATCTCAGGCATATTTGTACCTAGGTTGCCATCATTCTTTTCTGGACAGTTACTTTCAGTTGGGCCCTTGGTATCAGCTCCTCAAGGCAGTCCATCTTTACAGGAGCAGAAAACCTCACCTTTCTCCAGCAGGGCACTTGGTGGATTTCAACTGCTGACCTTGCGACTAGCAGCCTGTCTCACAGCAACCAAACAATAAAGCGGCGAGGTTTTAAAATCCTTTGATACGTGATTGCTTTTTCCCTTCGTGTCACACCACTTAGGCGTAAACTAAAAGAATCTTAAGCCCATGTGCATTATAGTGTGACTTGCCTGTTTTTTCTGGATATGTCTAAGGTATAGGAGTGATATCACAAAACTAATATTATCACCTAATTATAGAAAAGAATATATTACATCTCTTCGGTAAATACTCCCCACAGAGCATGGCTTCTTAATCTCGAAGATTCAGCCTTGTATTTCAGTAGCGTTGATTTCGTTATTAATTAGCGTTTGTTTGTTTATTCATTTGTTTGTCTTCCCCCCAGATCATTTAAAAGCATTCTGAGAGATAGTAAGCTTCTCCAAACTGCCAAGGGGCAGGTGGGGGTGGCTGAGGCAGTGCATGGGCCCCTGCTTGAAGCTCAAGGGCTTCCAGGAAGCCCAGAATTGTTGCCATTTAAATGTCAGTGCCTTTCACTCTCAAAAGCGCCTCTCCTGGAGCAATCCATTGTAAGAGTCACTGGAGCTGTGGCCGTTAGCAGAGAGCCTGGTGGTACCAGTAGCACGCTGAGTGATCTAAGCAGGACGCCTGGTCAGATTGCCAGCCCCAAATCCAGACTCACTGCAGCCATCTATGGCTGGGTCCAAAGCAACAAAGTGAAGCAAAGGATGTCACGTAAAAAGATGCTGTTTTAATAATACTCCCCTCTCTTTTCCAGCGAAACAGGAGCATCAAGTGGAAGAAAGCCACTTGGAGGATGCACAGAAGAGGTAAGCCGTGCTGACTGGGCCCCGTTCTCTCCTTGAGTTGGTCCCATTAGGAATCTATATGCATGACTAAGAAAATCCTCCTGAGAGATGGAATGGGAGCATGTAACAGGAACCAGGGAAGCAGGGAACAATTCTGGAGTGAGGGGCCTGCTTCAGACACGGTCCCCAGCACTGTTCCTGTCTGTCTGCCTCTTCGCCATCACTGGGCTCCTGAACTGCTGCCTGGAATTACCAATGTCTGGTCCCCCTGGTGGTGTTAGACTGCAGACTACTAACCACCACTTGCTCTGCGGGAGAAAGATGGGCTTTCTACTCTGTAAGGGGTTACAGTAGAACCTTTTAGAATTACCATGAGTCGCCACCAACTCAAGGGCAGTGAGTGGCCTTTTATCCTTATATCTGATGCAACTAGCAAGCAGGACTGGCCTTTGGGAGTTTCAGAGACTCTAAATCTTTGCCCTAGCAAAGAGCCTCATCTCTCTCCCACTGAGCAACTAGTGAGTTCAAACCGCTGACCTTGCGCTCTGCCGCCTAGTACCTACCCCACAAGGCTGCCAGGGCTCCTCAGTTCTATGACACGAATTATTGGGAACATCTAGGAGACGTCTATCTTTCTCCACATCCTAGAGTCTATTGAAAACAGATCAGGGTGGAAGTAAGGAGAAGGGGTGAAGGGAAAAGAGGGCTCACTGCTACACAGAGAATTCCTCCAAAAAGAAGCCTCTTAAGTGCTCAGCCGCAGTACGCTCCAGTCTCCCCCTCACTGTTCCGCCTCTTGGGAGACACCAGAGTACAGACATCAACCCATCAGGAAGCAAGAGCCAGGGAGGTTGATCCCTTGGGATTTCTCTTACCATCAGCTGACCAATTTAGCCCCCTCGATCATACCTCTCCTTTTTAGAAGTGGTAAGTGGGAACGTGCTGCCTTGGTCTCGGCAGCAGCACAGGGAACTGAGATGGCTGTGGCTAGCGCCAATTCTAAAGGTTCTAGAAGATTAAAAGAGAAGTCCTGATCGGGTGCAGCATATAAGGACCAATGTACCTTACCAACAGGTGGAGTTAGGATCTTTGTTCAGTCAAACAAACCCCAGGAGAGAGCTGTTTTTCTCCTGAAAGCAGAGTGCGCCTTGCCGTGACGTCTGAGAGTTCTAAAAGCCCTGGGAGAGTCTGGTCTACCCACTGTAACTGCCAACAAAGTGAACGTGTCGATGAAAGAAGGGGGGGAGTGACTCTCACACTTGTCTTAGTGCAGATGTATCCTCGAACGATTCTTGTCCTGCTGTCACCATAGTAAGTGATGGCTGAGTTAATCACTTGGCTCTGCTTTTTGTTTTTTACATTTTTATACCCTTTTGTTGGCCCTATCCATTCTGTGGGTAGCACAAACAGTAAACACTTTGGGCTGACAAGCAAAGGAGAGAGACGCTGGTCTACCCATAGGGAAATCTGAAGAGAGAGCTAGCCTTTTACTGAAGGGGAAAAAACACAAAAAACAAAAAGCCACCATTGAGACACCTACATAGAGCACAATGCTGGGCCGACACATCCGGGATCACCATGAGTTAGTTTTGACTCAACACAACTGATAACCCCATGTTAGACTTTCCTTCTCAGTGTGTGACACAGGTGTTTCTCTGTTAGGGAAATAGCCCACCTATAGAGAGGAGATTGCCAACAAGGTCTTACTGGTACCGGGCCAAATAAAAAGGCTGCATCCAGGGAATATGTCCAATTTCCAATATTTTCCCAAGGTTGTTGCTTAAGGAAAGGGGGGCCTGCCTTAGAGGGGTCGCAGCTGCTGCTGAGCATTAGCTGTGCTGAAGGGGGTCATACATGATGGTTGTCAGCATTTTCCGTGGCTTTGTGGGGAAGGGAGTCCAGCTTTCATGGCATACGTGAACGATACCCGGACTCCTCTTCAGTGGGGAAACCACACTTGGGTTACACTTTGTCAGGAGGCTGGTGGTCAGTGTTGCAATATTCGTGTGAGATTTGGTAAATTCTGATGTTTTATCCTCAAGGGAAACAATTTACTCTGAGGCTCAGGACTATTTGCTTTCCCTAAGCAGTTTCTCAAGGCATGCTGGTAAAGCCACCGTGGATGTGTTCACTGGGGTATCCCAACACTGCAAAAGTAAAACCGTCCACTCTGCTATGGGCGCTTTGACAGGATCATCGTCTGGGCTGTAGAAAACACTGGGGAAAATTAAAGAGATACTAATCAAGCAAGGAGGTATGGCGGAGAGAGAGAGAAGGAGTCAGGGGGATAGCTCAGAGTGAAATTAAAAAAAAAAAAGGTTGTCTAAAACAAAACATATTTCTTAGAGATCAATCTTTTAAAAGCTGAGAGCTATTTTCAAGTTATCTGCTGACAAACAAATTTCAAAAAGCACGACTACCCCTTTGTTTCCCGTCTACTGGAAAACTGTTCAGCTGGTCATTCCTTTACGTCTCAGCAATTTTCTTCTCTATGTTTCAGAAGGCTCTCAGGGATTAATCTTCTGGGAGTCGGAGTCTATAGCAGTCTAGACCTGATCGGATACTTGTAGATCCCTGCTCTAGCTTTGGGCTTTTTCTGAAACAAAGGGCTAAGGCTGAAATCCAGTAAGTCACATCTTTGGTGCAACATCGTCTTCACCCAAGCCACAGTGTGCCACCGCCAGGCCGTCCGCTGGAAGTCTGTTTGCTTGGGTTCCTCCTGACAGGTTCACTTGCTTTCCGAGTTTCCAAAACACAGAGGGGGGGAAAGTGCTGAAGTTCGGTATTTCCTTTAGTCTGCCCGCCCCCTTCTCTGAGGGTTCGCAGGGCGGGCTTCACAAATCCCCAGCGGGGAAGGCGGTAAGGGTACAAGGTTAGGCTCAGTTGAGAGCTGGGAAGACTAAGGCCCCCCAGAAGTGACGAAACGCCCTTCTCAGAGCCCGTAAGAAGCACCAGACGGCGCTGTCCTTCTCTGCACTCGCACCCATGTCGGCAGCACGCTGGTCTCACACGCTCAACTGCAGATAGCACCCCACCCCGGGGTGTGGGGAGGATCCAGGAAACGCAACAGCCAGTTTCTCGACTCGCCTCACCTCCTCCCAGAGAATCGAAGAATGTGTTCCTCTGAATAGAAATAATGCGCGCTACACGGGACTGCCAAGTTCTTGTTGCACACCGGCCAGGGGGCTTCAGAGGTGTGCGGAGAACTTGCATCCCCTTGTCGTTCCATTTTCCCACGAACTTTTTGAAGCCCCCTCCTATTTACCACAATTCGAGGGGGCGGGGTGGAAGAACTAATCGGCATTAATGTCCAGTTTGCGGAGTTGTTTTCCTGCTAGGACAGCATATTGAAATGGGCTGCAGCCAACAATTATAGTAATTATCATTGGCTGATAAAATGAATTATGTGTCGGAGCCCTGGTGGCACAGTGGGTAAGGCACCTGGCTGCTAACCACCCGGTCCCCTTCCACTCCATGGGAGAAAGACAAGGCTTTCTGCTCCCCAAAAGAAAGACTGTCTCAAAGGCCCGCAGGGACATTCCACCCTGTCCTGTAGGGTGAGTATGAGTTGGTTTGGGGATTAAAAATCTTATAAGTAAATGGCTTTCTCTCCTGTTAACGCACCCATAGCAATGTATCTGTACAGAAGGTGAACATAGGGTGGGGGGAATGATGTGTCCCAGTGAGGTTAGTGTGTGCCATGTGCGATGCAGAGGATAATTGAATCCACAGTAGAAACACCCAAGCAGAAGATGCGTTTTATTCCTTAAATGCCTGTGTTAGCAAGCAGGAGCGAGAGCAGTGTGGCGCAGATGAACCAGAGGTGTCGTTGGGAACCGTGGCAAGCCCAGCTCTACCAATACATAAAGCCATTTGGTCTCTCCAGCTATCTGTGTTCACATCTCCAAGATGAGGAGAGTATGAGCTGACACGTAGGCCCCTCTTTCTAAAATCGCATGGTTTCTCAGTGGCCTGTGTCCACAAGCTATGATCTCCTTCCTTGCGTGGCTCTGAGCAATAGGAAGGTCACATTACTGTAAGCTCCATTCATATAGTCTGACATGAAGGTATAGGCTGCAGAGTGTAGATGTGATCTTGACAGTAGTTGGATAGCTACAGAATTAAGCACCACATCTGGGGCGGGGAACTGGCCATTGTGCCTTTCTTGCGTGGTGGATTTTGCCCCAACAATCGAAGAATGTGTTTGGAATTATAAGAGAGTCCGCAGTTATTGCCTTGCTCCACTTACACACTCCTAGTCTTTTAATAAGTAGGAGGCAACATTCCCTGACCAGTAGTTTTCATTTGCATCAGAAACAGATTTATTGTTTACAGAAGCACAAAGAATTTATGGGACTAGGAGCCGCTGCTCCAGCTTCAACCTAGTCCAATCATGCCCATGGAATCAATTAACAGTTCATCTGTGACGCGTGATAAAACCTTATGAGATACATATTGCCCAATAACCGAGCGCGAGATGAAAGTATGCTCCAAAATGGTAACGGGGCTTCAGGGTTTTACAATCCCCACTGAATAGAGCTCCCATTCGAAACTCTGCATTCAGGATGGCCACAAACCATGCTGTTAGAAACTCTGCATTCAGGATGGCCACAAACCATGCTGTGTCCCAACAGATGATAGAGCATTAAGTAATAAACCTGGCCAGCCAGCCCTGCTTTGATTAGTTTCCAACACCCTAGAAAAGGGGGTCATTTATTTAAGTGTTCTTGCTCATGGCAAATGAGTTTGCGAGGCTTGGGGTGGGTGTGGGGTGAGGGGAAAGATTGAGTTCAGAGCTATAAATTGCCACAAAGCCAGTGCCTCCGAGAAGGACTGCTTGGGAGGCCTGGGTAGTCTGGTGGGTCATGGGTCTTCGTGGAGGGGATTGGGAGGGTCTTTCCGATGCCTGGGAAATGACTGGGAAGCGTGGCTTCTTTTCAATCCACGTGGGAGAATTAAAAAATAATAAGAAGGAGATGGTCTTTTATCCAACTCTGCGATGCTCATGCTTGTCTATTATTTTATGGCTTGCACCATATCAAAGTCTAGATGGTGGGGGTGTTTTGTGGATTGCCATTGAGTCACGTGTGCCGAGTCGGATGCTGCTCCATCGGGTTCTCAAGGGCACAACCTTCCGGAAGCAGATCTGGAAGCCCATCTCCTGAGGCACCTCTGGGTGCCACCACATTTGGGTCCGCAATTGAACTGGTTAATAATCTGCGACACAGCGGATGCCTTCCCCCACCTTAAAGTTCATCTCATCAGTCTCTTGTCCCCGAGGAAGTGGAGAGTCAGAGATGCGTAGTGGTGGAGGCAGTGCTCCAGGATAGAACCCTCTCTGAGTTTGGGGTTCTTTTGATTGTTCATGAAGCATTCCCCAGATGAATGCCTCCCAGGGGGCCACTCCCTATTCCAGAGAAGCAGCGTGTCACCCTCTCACAGGATGTCATGCAGCATCAAAGGGGGGGCAGGTAAATGACTGGGACATGAGATAAAGCCCGAACTGAAAATCTGTGACCGACATACCCTTGCAGGACACATGCTCAGTTTTACACCCGGGTGGATCCCCATGTAAAGTCGTGCTTCTTGCCAACATGCGTTTGGGCAAATAGGTTTTCTGAGACTGAGGATAAACCTGTCACTATCAGCCGGGGCTCCTGCGCTGGGAGACCAGATCTACAGGAAACGGCCCTCCTGGGCCCTGTCCTGGGCCCGCCACGACTTGGCCTTCACAGTTCCGCACCCTCTGATTCACTGCCTGCGTATCTTCCTCTTTATTGCAGTTTCGAAACAACTGTAGGTTATTTTGGGATGAAGCCAAAGTCGGGTGAGAAGGAGATCACGCCCAACTACGTGTTTCTGGTGTGGTACGAGTTCTGCAGCGACTTCAAGACGATCTGGAAGCGGGAGAGTAAAAACATCTCGCAGGAAAGGTAAGCTTTTCGTGGAGCCCAGGAGGCCACCTTCTCAAGCCCCGCCAAGTGCGCGCCTGTCTTGCTCGGTGTCCGCGTTGCCCTTCAGCCGCCTGGGCCGGCACGCAATGATTACTCCAGGTGCCCTTGCAGGCCGAGCGGGAACGCTTGCTGTCCACCGGCGGCACCATCACGTGACCTGATAAGTTACACTTTCTTAACCCCTTCCAATTACTCGCTAGTAAATGAAAGGAGAGTTGTGCTAATTTGCAACAGATTGCCCCTCTGCGTAGTTTCACGTTGGCCCGGCCTAAATGAGGCCGTCTTGCTGTCGCAGACAGTGCGGACAAATAAAAGTGAATGCCTTTCCCATTAATAGACTGAACTTGCATCAAAGGGAAATCCCCAGACTCGGGCCGCACTTCACACGGTGTCGAAGCCCCGCGCTCGGTTTACAGCGCCACTTCTGCCGCCCCGTATCCTGCTGGGGACATCAAACCTCGTGCCGCTCGGCCCCACTGCAGCCCCTGATTTTATTAGTTGGGGGGCGAGGGGAAACCTCGGCTCTGACTCTGTGTGTGTGTGTGTGTGTGTGTGTGTGTGTGTGTGTGTGTGTGTGTCTGTGTGTCTGTCGGCATGGGTGTGTGTTCTCCTGCATGAGACTGAATCCCGCCCCGTTGGTCAGGAAAAAAGGCAAAAGCATTTCTGCTCGCGTGTTGGTTTGCTCGGGTTGCCACCGTCTATAAAGGGTGTCGTGGATTTAAACTTCAAATAGGTCTCGCCACTACCCCTGCAGAGCTAATGTGTAGGTAGGCGTGTCACTCAAAATGGAGTGGAAGGAGACAAGGCCGGAGTGGAGTAAGGGAAGTGCAGGATATTTAAATAGAGCATCTAGATTTCACTGCACAGCCAGAGGGGAAGTCCCGTCACGCTTGTATTTGTGCCTTTAATTTTGTAATCTGAGCAAGGGCATATGCATATAAGTCATAGATGTATGCGCACACCACCCCAGACAGTCATAGGTCTCACCCCACGAAGTTGCTTGAAAGGGTAGCACCATTTAGAGATGTTGAGCCAATATTACCGAGTCTCTGGATTTCTCTCAGGGAATTAAGAAACTAACCTTCCTGCGTTCCCAAGAAGTTGGAGAGATCTGAAAAAGATGCATCGCCCCATCTTCCAACGGTTAGCTCCTTGGAAACATAGAGAGGAGTCTGGGCATGCTCATCATACAGAGAAACAGACGTGGCGACACTGTTCAGAGAACAGGTTGTTGCTAACAACACGGAAACGTCCCAGAGAGTCTTGCTTCTCTCTCTGCCACTGCTGAGTAAGCCGTGGAAGCAAGCTCCACAGTAGGCTTTCCTGGGATCACTTTGCATCTCACGAGCCTCTGAGGGGAGTGGTTGAACCCCGCTCCTTGGCCTGTAACGGGGAGCCGGGCCTGTCTTGGGGCTGCACACCGTATATTGGGTGTGCCCTGAAACATGCACCCCTTGCTTTAATGATCTTAAGATTGTGGGCTGCCCCTCAGGTTTTTGTTTTGTTTTATCATTTGACAGTTTTATTGGTAAATAATATGAAATTCATACAATTCATTGGTTCAGTCATATTATGATTTGTACAGGCATCACCAGAAATGATGGCAGGATGCTCCCTTCCTCCCCATACTCATTGGTGCTAACGCCCCATGTCCCCCGACCTCCACTGCCTCACTCTCTAGGAACCGTTGGTCCAGGCCCTGCTTCCGTAGACTTTCCTATCCTGGAATTCATAGGCAGAAAAAACATTTTTTAAAAAAATAGTTAAAAAAACGAAACAGAAACACCTCAGTTGAAAGGAAAGCAGGAATTATTAAAACTGAGAACACAACTTTCAAAAGGGTCGGAAGGGCTGTACCTCAGGTTTTAATCACAAACCTTAGAGAATGTGTCCTTGGAGCCTTAAAAATGGTTGGAAACACCCAGAGACACATAAATAGAGAGCAGAGAAGATGATGAACTGTTTCTCTTTTTAATCATCTCTTCCAGTACTGAACCCTGTTCTAAATTAAGGAGTGCTCCCCAATTAGAGAAGTTGGACCCCATGAATTCTGGGTGGGCAGTGGTGGGTGGCTGTGGGGACCCACCGTCCTTCTGAATGGCATGTGTTCTGATTCCCAGTCACGGGCATTTGCAGCCTTGCTTCCTGGGTGCAACTGGCTGATTGCCGGCTTCACACTCCGTAAACCAACACCGGTAAAGGGACATGGCTTCACAGGGCCCTCCCGTTCTTCTCCTTGAGCCATCTCATGCATCTCTGCATTGCGGTCCAGGCTCTGCGAGATGGATCACCAAGGGTTCCAACCTAAAACAACATCCCTGCAAGTTAATGACAGCCAAGAAAAATATTTTTGGAAGCAACATGTTAAGAAGAAAATCTATTTGTTAAAAGTTTTACCACCTTACATATATACCTGTGTGTGTGTGCTTACCCATTTTAAACAAACTGATTCATACCCAGAGTTTTCTTGTGATGTGGGGAATCGTTTTTATTGTACTGTCTTCTTGTGAGTTTTAGCCTTTTGCTTAGAAGAATTGCATATATGCTGTGGTAAAACAGGTCACTGAACTTGCATTCTTATCTTATAATTAAATGAGAAACAAGATAATCATTGCTTTGCTTTCATACCTATTTAATGACATTTGATATTGTGATTTCAAGTTATGTTTTTTCTAGAAATCCAATAAATTTAAGAAGCCCTAAATATCTGGGGGTAGCCTAACATCATTAAAATGAATAGTAAGTACAAAGACATCCTAAAAGACTAAATCCATAACCAAATTGAAACATGATAGCTTAAAATTATTAGAAAAGAAAACTATAGATCTGGATCTCATTAGAAGAAATGTAATCCAATTGATTTTTAAATTTATTTGAAAGCCAACTAAAAAAAGCCCACAAAAGTCATTGGGAAAAATCAAGGATTTAATATAAGTATTTTCAAAGGAACAGAGTCCATCGCAAATGATGCTTTCTTTTAAATTCTACTTCCAAGTAAACGTGTTACAAACTAATTTAAGCCATTCGAGGCTAATGTGAGGTGCAAGAAAATATTACTTCTTTTTCTGCTTGGCATGGTTTCCATGAAAACACATTACCTGAATGCAAGGTTGAGATGGCTATGCCTCCATACAGAGTAATGGCTGCCTCAGAACATTCTCTAAACACACACATTATGGCATAAACAGTTTCAGGGTTACTGTGTCGTGTCCAGATAACAGGCATCATTCTGCACTTGAAGAGAAAAGAAATGTCTTATTGGGACTATGGTTTGCCTGCTGATTACCCACGTCAGGAAAACAGCAACCTGTTAAATGAGTGGGCTTCAAAAGTTCATGAAAAAACTACATTGTGTTTTAATTCAATATTTCCATGTACTTTTTGAAGCCCTTTCTTCTTCTTCTTCTTCTTTTAATCATTTTATTGGGGGCTCTTATAACAATCCATACATCCATTATGTCAAGCACATTTGTACATATGTTGCCATCATCCTTTTCAAAACATTTTCTTTCTACTTGAGGCATTGGTATTAACTCCTCATTTTTCTCCCTCCTCCACTCTCATGAACCCTTGATAAATTATAAATTATTATTATTATTTTCATATCTTACACCATCCGCTGTCTTCCTCCACCAACATTTCTATTGTTTGTCCTAGGAACTGTGGGGGCAGGGAATGATCATTGCCATTTGGTTCCCCCTTTCTCCCCTCACCTTCCCCCTACCCTCATGGTATTGCTCCTCCCACTATTGTACCTGAGGGGGTTATCTGTCCTGCATTCTGTGTGTCTCCAGAGCTCTTATCAGTACCAGTGCACAAACTCTGGTTTGCTGGATTTGTAAGGTGAAAATGGGTCATGATAGTGGGGGGAAGAAGCATTAAAGAAATAGAGAGATGTTGTATGTTTTATTGGTGCTATACTGTCCCCTGGCTGGCTCGTCCCTTCCTTGTGACCCTTCTGTGAAGGAATGTCCTATTATCCACAGATGGGAAGCCCTTTCATATAATAATGTATGACAGCATTAAATTTTCTTTGGCATTTAAACCAATCCTGGGCAAAGCACAGTGCCTGGATGGTGCAAATGGTGAACATGCTTGGCTGTTAGCCCAGAGATTGATGGTTGGATTCCACTCAGAGACAGAACAAAGGCCTGGCCAAAAATCAGCCATTGACAACCCAATGCAACACAACTCTACTCTGAGCACATAGAATTGCCACGTGTCAGAATCAACCTGATAGCAATGGGTTGATTGGTATCTAGACACAAATCCAGAAGGCCTCCTGTTCTTACCTCTTCACCAGGAGCGGTACTGGTGCTGCCCCTAGGACAGGGGTGGGGGTGGGAATGGGACTAATTCCCAAAGAAATGCCTCTAGACAGGGAGTCAAAAATCACATGATTACTCATTAATCTTTAATTTGTTATGCAACCATGAATGACTCAATTAGGATCTGCAGGGCCAAGTTGTCAAATCTGTGAACCGTGTGCATTGGGATGAAGTAGGAAGGAAGTTCTCTTCCACCTCGAAGCTTCCTTAAATCTAGAAGCCACCTTTCAAATACACCCACTCCTCACTTATTGACATGGTTAAGTCCAAAAGACCAGGTCGTTATATGTATGTTGGCATTACACTAAAGTAGTGAGTTGATAACATCAGATCCCCGAATGGAGGAGGGTGACACCATTACGTCACTGAGAAGCATCGTCCAACCAAGTTGACCCATAACTTAAACCACCACCATGTGCACTACACTCTTAATCAGATAGTAAAATTTTTACCGTTGTCGTAAATACAGATTGTTGATAATGCCAATATAGTCACTAAGTGAGGAGTAAGTATATTTTGAGGAACTGTGTGTTTCATTTCTGAGGTAATTCCCCTCATCTCTGTCCTTGAGGTCATTGGAACCCATATTGGAGGGCATTTAAACCAAGTTCTGGCTGATGGGTAATCCTCCGGGGACAGAGAGAATTTTCACTCAGAACGAACTGCTAGATGTCTCCAGCGGCCTGCCTCATTCATCCAACTTATCAATATGAATGTTGGCTTCCAAGGAGCTCTGTTGGCATAGTGGCTCCAGCTGGACTGCTAACCAAGGAACCAGCAGTTCGAAACACCAGCCACGTGGGAAGTGAAAGATGAGGAGGCCTTCTACTCCTGTCGAGTTAGTCTCAGACCCATGGAGGCAGTCTACTCAGTCCTAGAGGGCTTTTATGAGTTGGAAGTGACTCGGTGGCAGTGAGTTTGGGGTTTTAATGTTGATCTTGAAGACCACATTATTTTATTAAAAGTATAAAATGTTTTTTCTTGCTCATTTATATCCAGCATCACAATTACAGTTGATTAGAGTTCATCAAAATTGTAGTCTGCAGAGGCAGTCTTCCCCCAATTTTACTTTTTTCTGCACTTTGGTATTTGTTCTCCAAATATGCCATGAATTTTCAGGCTTACACATTTCTTCCACCTCTGAAATCTATAGATTGTCAAAACATATGCCAACTTCATGGGAATTGCCTTTCCCCTCCCCCCTTTTTGCTGCTACCTTTATCCAATTCTTCACTCATTTCTGCTGTTTTGGTTTTGTGCCTCTTTGGTTACTCTTAGATAGAGGACCATCCCTTAAGATATCTCATCATTTTAAGGATTTTAAGAATGCTCCCCACATGTGCCCACACAGGGAGGCCACAAACCACCACCACCAAACCACACACCAGGCTGTGAATTTGCAAAACGTAAGGAAGTTCCCGGGAAGCCAGGACTCCAGGAGTGGGGTTCTGGTAAACAATTCACCCTGAGCCAAAGCAAACTTCCAGAGTGCCATTTACAGAAGCCGCAATGAGAAAGCACTGAGTGGATAAAGGGTTCCGTGAACTGCATGTGCAATGCAAATAAGAAACTGCAGTGTATACATAGCTGTAATTTACACCAGGGGAAAATGGGTAGTTATTTTTGCAGTCCAGATAAATACCAACAGGCTTTTGCTTCAAGTTACTTGCAACTATTATGGTTTGGTACCAACGGAGCCTGTGACAGCAGATAGCTCAGTGCTGCCGGCGATGTATCTCAGAGGTTCTCCCCACTCTTCAATGGCTCAGGTTACTTTGAGACCAAGAGTCGGGGACTTAGAGAGGCTGTCACTCAACCCACAAAGGAGCCATTGATTGCATTGTACACATTGCAGGAATTCTTTTCTTTTAATAGTGAAGTGATTCCGGGGCACATTTCTATATAGTAAAATATATATTGATTGATTGGGGCTTTTCTAGCAACATATACATTGGATTATTTTTTGACAGTTTCAAATAAATGTATTTCTTAAAATAGACCCTTTCTTTACTTCCTTTCTTCACATATCAGGGAAATGCACACTCTGGAGGAACAATGACACATACAAAATACAAAACCTAAAGCTCACAAAAATTCACTGTCATTGAATCAATTTCCACTCATGGTGACTCTATTGCACAGGATAGAACTGCCCTGTGGATTTCTTTATTTTTAAAAAAAATCATTTTATTGAGGGCTTGTACAACTCTTATCACAATCCATACATCCATCTATTGTGTCAAGCACATTTGTACATTTGTTTCCATCATCATTCTCAAAACATTTGCTTTCTACTTGAGCCTTTGGTATCAGCTCCTCATTTTTACCTTCCCTCCCCACCCCTTCCTACCAAACCCTTGATAATTTAAAAATTATTATTATTTTGTCATGCCTTACACCGTCCATTGCCTCCCTTCACCCACTTTTCTGTTGTCCATCCCCCAGGAAGGGGGTTATATGTGATCGGTTCCCCCTTTCTACCCCACCTGCCCCTTACCCTCCTGGTATCACTATTCTCATTATTGGTCCTGAGGGGTTTATCTGTCCTGGGTTCCCTGTGTTTCCAGTGCCTATCTGTACCATTGTACATGCTCTGGTCTAGCTGGATTTGTAAGGTAGAATTGGGATCATGATAGGAGGGGATGGGGGTGGGGGGAAGGAAGCATTAAAGAAATAGAGGAAAGTTTTATGTTTCATCTGTGCTATACTATACCCTGGACTGGCTCATTTCCTCCCCTCAACCCTTCCATAAGGGGATGCCCAGTTGCCTACAGGTGGGCTTTGGGTCCCCACTCTGCACTCCCCCTCATTCACGATGATATGATTTTTTGTTCTTTGATGCCTGATACCTGATCCCATCAGCACCATGTGATCACACAGTGCTAGGAGCTTAATATTTTGAGGGCTCTTTAATCATACAAAAGGAAGAAAGAGAGGAGAGAGAGAGAGAGAGAGAGAGAGAGAGAGAGAGAGAGAGAGAGAGAGAGAGAGAGAGAGAATCACCCTTCAGTTAATTGGTGGTGCATTATGTTTGGTGTTAGGCTGCAAGCTCAAAGATCAGTTGTTTACAGGCACCAGCTGCTGGGGGGGGCGGGGGGAGGAGGACGAGGCAAGACGTCTGTTTCCTTAAAGATGTACAGCCTCAGAAATCCTATGAAACAATTCTACTCCGTCCGTGGAGTTGCTATGGGTAGGACTTGGCTGGACAGCAGTCAGTTTATTGACAATTTCTGAATTTTCCTAAGTCACATTTGAAAGCAGTTCTCTATAGCTATAGATATAGTAAATGTCCCAGAGATCTAACCATCAAATGGGAGTACCAAACTCTCTAACAATAAACCCTGGTTATTTTCTAGACGATAAATGAAAAACAACTTTTACAAAATTGAAAATAGGCCAGGAATAAGGAAAAGAGATAGGAGAGTAAGAATCATCAGAATTTTAATATTACTGGCTTTTGAAAACCAAGAGCACTATTTGACCTGTTTCTTCTGTAAGCTATTGTTCCATCTCCCCTCCGGTTCCCAAACCAAACTCATGGCCATCGAATCAATGCCGACTCCTAAGGGCCCTACAGGACAGTGTGGAATTGCCCCGGAGTTTCCGAGGCTGTAACGCTTTACTGGAGTAGAGAGCCCATCTGGCTCCCGCAGAGCGGCTGGTGGTTTCCAGTTGATGACCTTGCAGTTAGCAGCTGCATGCTTATCCAAGATATCACCAGGGCTCCTCTCCCGCCTCTAGCTCCTGAAAAGGGGGTTTGTATCTAATTCTTCACTTTCTTTCCCTTCCACATGCTTTCTGTGTACATAAGGGTAAGCTTGACTGTCATAACAAAGACCCAAAGGGATTTTGCTTAAACAAGACCAAATTCCTTTTTCTCTTGCACAACGTTCTGAGGCTAAGAAGAGAAAAGTTACGAACTGGTCTCTTTCATTGGCTGCCACCCTTAAGGTGTACCGGTTCCTTTTTCACACGGGGGAAGATAGTTCACACCACATCCACTACTATCATTTCAGCTCACTTCCTTTTACTGGTGGTAACAAGAGAACAAACCCTTTTTTCCTCTGAAGCGCCTGACCTGGAGAGTTCACACATCACTCCCATTCTTACCTGTGGACCCAAACTTAATCTCCTGGGCTTCCGCAAGGGAGACTGGGAAACGTCGCCTGAGCTGACATCCAGGTGCCCAACGAGTTGTTCATGCATTCCATTATTGAAGAGAAAAGCAGAAACCGGCATTGAGGCCATCAGCAAGCATTTGCCGTTTGAAGCTTACAAGCCCTCCCATCTCCTTGCCACTACAGGCTATTGACACTGTGGTGGACGTCTCTTCTCTCTTGATGGACCTTATCCCTCCGACAGTGGCCAGACTATCTGCATGCGTGACCACCTCCTTGACTACTAGTTCTATTTCTTGTCTCCCCAAATCCGCACATTCTCCTGGGGGCAGATTTGCGTTCTCTCTATTCATTTTCCGAACTCCATCCCATGGGAGGCCGAAACCCAGAGTGACTACCCCAAAGTGACATACGTCTTGGATGCCCAGCCTTCTTCCTCCTCTCAACATGACCTACACAGAATTTATTTCAACAGAGACCTGCTCTTCTCGGGTTCCCTAACTCCCAAGTGCACTACTATCTCCTGTTACTAACACGGCCCAGTTGGAAGCCTGACTCGTCTTTAATGCTTTCAATTCACTGGCTCCCTGGTGCTGAGCTGTCGTGGTCTGACTTCCTCGATGGTGTTCCCTCTGCGCCCTGTATTCTCCGTGACGAAGCCCTCATTTCTGAAGCGTCCTCCCCATTGTTCTCACTGTCTGTACTTCCTGCAGTTCTTCTTTAAGGTTTCCCTAACATTACACCCAGTTATCTTTCTGAAACGAACGCTGGATCACATCTAGTCCTTTTAAAATATGCAGTTTTCCATCGCTGATGAGATAAAGGGAAGCAATTTTATGACAGAAGCTACGTTTACCCATTAATTCATTGAATCCTCACCAACCCCAAACGGAGCAAATAAGCTCACTGCCATTCAGTCAATTCTGACTCATGGCATCCCTATAGAACAGAGCAGAGCTGCCCCTTTGGGGTTCCACGGCCGCAAATCTCACACGAGTAGAAAGCCTCTTCTTTCTCCCTTGGAAAAGCTGGTGGATTCAAACTGCTGCCCTTACGGTTTGAAGCCCAACACGTAACCCACTATGCCACCAACGCACCTTGAGTACCATAACTGCCCCCCGATGAAGGTTTACTGCTGTATCACAGATCAGCGCGGGAGTGGGTGAATGGATTGTCCATGCCCCCCTTTAACTAGTAAGTGGAGAACCTATAGTATTTTTGACTCAAAAAGTTGGGTTCATTCAGTCGTTGCATATTCCTGCCTAAATCATAGAGTGACCCTCCGGAAAGGTGCCCTTAACACGCCTCTGTAGCCTCGTTTCCTGTAGACTCATCCTGTTCCCCACCATCACATTTTCCCGCGCATGGGGTTTTGTGCCTTGGGGTCTCATGGAATCATTTCTTTACACTGCAGGGTCCTCCCTCAGTTCCTGCTACTCCAAATATAGCCATCCTTCAAGGACCACCTCTAAAACCAGCCCGTCTTGACACCTTCTGAAATCCCCCTGAGTAATCACCTCTTCCTCTCATCTCTGGCTTATTGTCCTTCAGGACTTAATTCATTCCAACGTGTTACTTCAGTGGTTTACATGTTTTTTTCCACCTCCAGGACACAAACCCACTCCTTGTTCTACATCTCGTCATGGGGTGCATTCTCCCGCACAGAGCCTGACACATGCCTATTGACATAGAAAAGAGTTCACCTCTCTTTCTAAAAAAAAAAGGTTTCACAGCAGGAGACAAAATTACCTGCGCACTGAAGACCTTGGTGTGATGTAAGAGATTGGTGGAGGAGAGGTTAGTGAGCATGGGAAAGGTACAGACTAGAGATAGCTTTGGGAAGACATTTGGGCATAAGCCCTGGGCAGAGAGTTGTAGAGGGGCTTCAAAGCCCAGTGGTGAGGTGGAAGAAATCGGAATCTCCCAAAGCGGGAAGATCTTCCAAACGACCCGGAGAACTTCATAGAAACTATACACGAGTTCACTGCCGCGGAAGGTTGCCCACGGAGAGGGAAGCGTAGGAGTACATTTTGTGTTTGGTTGACACAGTAAATGCCTTGGCTTTGCCCATTCCCTGGCAGAAGGCATCTGCCAAGTTGAGGAGCTACTGGACTTTAGGTACCCTTGAACCCTGAATCCCTGTGACGTCAGACAGGAGATGAGCTGACCATTGACTGGAACGGTTAGGTAATTCAGCTACTTTGAGATGAAAGGGGGGGAGAGCATTCTGGAAGGTCACATGGTGAAGTTGTGGACCTGAAAGACTCAACTTCCATTGTAAAGGAATGGCCGGTGGGATGATTCTTGGGGCCAGCCTACCCACCCCCAGCTGCTGCATGCACCAGTGATCCTCCTAGACCCGCTCTGTGCCCACCTCTCTGGAATCCTATACAGATCTGCAGCCCCAGACAGGCTTGATTTAAGCACACACTTTAATGTTATTGATGATATATCAAGTGCTGTACCAGTCAGCGGACTCTATTCTGGGAATCCAATTAGGGGATCACCTACTGCCTCCTTCCGGACCATTTCCTTCATCTCGGTGAGCTGTCTTTTCTCCAAAACTCTCCCAAATCCACGAGCCGTTCTGTGTTGGCATTTGCTGATTTGTTTTTCATTCACTTGGTTCTAGCTATTTCCCCCTCTCCCAGAAACCATACCCAAACCAGCTGCTGTTTGAGTCAGTTCGGACTCGCGGTGCATGTGCAGAGTAGAAATGCCCTTCACGGGGTTTCCAAGGCTGTGGCCTTTGGAAGCAGATTGCCAGGCCTGCCTTCTCCTCCCGATTGACTTGGACAGCCAGCCTTCCACTGACCAGCTGATCATGAAATCGCTGGGAGCGCCCTCGCCTCTACAGTGGAATCAACCCCAACTCACAGCAACCCCATCAAACAGAGCAGGCCTGCTTACAAGGGTTGCTGAGACTGTTCGTTTTCATGGCAGTGAATAAGCCGCATCTCTATCCCCTGAAGCTGGCCGGTAGGTTTGAACCATCGACCTTTGGTTCCAAAACCTAATGCTTACCCTGCAGCACTACCACGGTCACGGGGATTCTTAAATAAAACACACCCTTGGCAAAAAAAAAAAAAAATCCTATCATTGTGAATGAGGGGGAATGTACAGTGGAGATCCAAAGCCCATCTGTAGGCAACTGGACATCCCCTTACAGAACGGTCATGGGGAGAAGATGAGACAGGGTGTAGTGTAGCAACAATGAAACATATAACTTTCCTCTAGTTCCTAAATGCTTCCTCCCCCACCACTATCATGATCCCAATTCTACCTTACAAATCTGGCTAGAACAGAGGATGTACACGGGTACAGATAGGAACTGGAAACACAGGGAATCCAGGGCAGATGATCCCTTCAGGACCAGTGGTGAGAGTGGCAATACCTGGAGGGCCGAGGGAGAGTGGGGTGGAAAGGGGGAACCAATTACTGGGATCTGCACATAACTACCTCCCTGGGTGGGTGAAGGGAGATGTCAGACAGTGTAAGACATGACAAAATAATAATTTATAAAGTATCAAGGGTTCATAGGGGAGTGGGAAGGGCAGGGAGGGAAGGGGGAAAATGAGCTGATACCAAGGGTTCATGTAGAAAGCAAATGTTTTGAGAATGATGGCAACAAATATACAAATGTGTTGGACACGATGGATGGGTGGCTTATGATAAGAGTTGTATGAGCCCCCACTAAAATAGTTTTTTAAAAAACATGCCCTTGGAAGACAAGCACAAGTTCTTGTATTTCTTTGCTTTCCCTTTAGTGCCTATATTTCCTTATACATAGTAGGTGCTCAGTTAATATTTGTTGAACAAATAAACAAGCCCTCCCTGTGTTTTCATTTCCCATGTTGAAAACTGATTACAGGACTTGCTGTCTCCTGCTGATAAATGAGACGTTTTATTTATTTGGATTTTAGTGGTAGAATTCCCCAAATATATCCCATATGGGTTGCTTTTGCCCGCGCATCTGAAATCTTAATAGCTCTGTTGAAGCAGATAGACATGTCAGAACAAGAAAGATTAGTCAATGGAGTAAAACAAGCATCTTCTCTGTTCTTGGCTGTGTTGCTTTCAATTTGTTTAAAAAAATACTAAGGAGGGAAGAAACAAAAAAAAACATACCAGGAAATGGAGATCCTTGGGATTCATGAGTGTGCCAAGCCTCAAACCTCGTTGAAGCTCAAATCAGAACCTTCGAGAGCATCTGTCCACACTCTATTTCCCTAGCTTGGCAGAGAGCGATGGAAACCCAAAGTAAGTCTCATTTCAGTCAGCTCGAGCATTATCGGTGGGGCTCATGACAGCTCCCGCCTTGGGCGTAGATGGAGTAGGGGGGCTGCCTGAGGAGCGCGATTTGAGGGGCGCCAGCAAGGCTCCCTGCCCCAGACAATCTCTCGTGCTTCCTCGCCCTTTGTTTTAGTCACCCTGCGAACAGGCTCTGATCAGGCCTGGGTTTCGGTGAGACTTGGATTTCGGTGATACAGGTTTCATAACCAAGGGGGCGGGGGGGAGGGAGAGTCGGCGTCTGCAAGCACACACGCGTCTTCGTTATCGGGACTGCAAGTGTCGTCCCGAGTCTGGCTGCACCTTTCCATGAAATTTGCAGATTTCTGACACGGGGCTGACTGCAGTTCCCAAGCTGTCTCCCCGACGCCTCCCCCTGAGCAAGGACCTACAGTGCTGGTACCTTTCACTCCGCACCTGAGTCGCAGGGTCGGCTCAGGGTGTTATGTCTACCAAGTGCAGAGTGATTGGCTTTAACTGATCATGCATTCCAGGGCAAGTCCAGGGACACTCGCCGCCCGCCCCCCCTTCTCCCCCCCACTCCCCACTCCCTTGTGGCCCCGGAGAAGCTCAGCAAAGGGAAGTGGCCTTTGTTCTGCAATTAATCACTTGAAGTCAAAGTGTGTTTGGGTACTACAAGTGATAGCCCACCAAAACTGCCAAGTGGCTGGTTTTGTAGCTGGTGAAAACTGGCTTCTAGGCAGACTTCCTTAAATTGCAGATAGGGAGATACCCGATTGGAGAGGGGAGGCGGGGGTGGGGGGGTGGGGGAGGAGTGTCAGATTTAGGCACCTAGGGTTGTTAGGACCATTTATCACGGGATAATCCCTGCAGCTCCATTCTGATGGCTAAGGAGCTAACTTCTAAACCTAAAGCGTACAGTGGTTACTTCCCTACTGGTCTGCCTGTCTGTCTGGGCTGTGAGGATCTAGTGGGACTGACCTGGAGAAGAAGGGGAGGGGAGGGTGGACAGGGTCAGAGGTCAAACTGAAGGGACAATGACCAAACCTGGAAGAGTGTGTGTAGGAAAGCCTGTGGCCCTCTTGAGGTAAATGATGTGGGGGTTACCCATTGTTTCCTATTGTCCCCCGGCTCTTTTGTCTTGTGTTTTTTAACCCTTGGGAAACATTCCGCATAGACAGTCAAATGACGTGGTCTTCAAAGGATGCAGTGTCAAGGAGTTCTTTGTGTGGTTTGTTTGTTCTTTTTATTGCCACTAGTCAAGAGTGACCTTACTTATTTCCCCCATGCTCATCATTCTTAACTATATATAATGATCATCCCAAGAATTCAAAAATACAGAGTCAGGGCTCGTTGTCCCGGTGGGTAGAAATAACAAAGGTCCCCGAGACCCCCGGGTAGACTCCATGGTTGCATTTTCTTATTTGGAGCCAAAGGTGACCATTAGCCCCCAGCCCACTCCCGCCCCTGCTAGAGAGAAACGATTTGACTCAGTGGATAGGGAAGAAGACAATTGTCCTCTGCTGAGACTTAGGGAGTGTCCACAACCTTTACACAGACTCCACAGAGCAGATGGGACCATGCTTCTCATAGGCCACAAGCCAGGAGACTGAAGGGATAAGAGGCATGGCACCACATTCAAGGACAACCCGTGTAGTGTCAATGCCGCCTGCTTTCCGGAAATCCTGATGAAGGAAATGTCAAAGTGGTGCTGTCCATCTTTCCATGGAAAGCAGATGATTTGTACCTTTCTTGGGCAGGGAAGCTATCCAGAGTCTCTCTGTATGAGATCTGCGCTTTAGTCTGATGCTACTTAGTTCAGGGCTGCAAGGAGCTCAGAGAAGAGGAGGCTCATCCGTTGGTATGTCATCTTCCTGCCTTCTTTTACCCTTCCTCTGACTCCTCCTGATGAGAGATCCTCAAAGTATGGCCATTTGCTTATCAAAGGGTTCCCTGATACTGAGGGGTAAAGCTGATGAGCCACACTGCAGTCGGATTGGTCGTGGCACGAAAGTCTGGACTCACCCAGTTCCCCACAAAGCCATTAAAGACCAAACTCTGACACCATGATTAGACGAATTCTTCCAGAATTGACTTGATGGCAGTCGGTTTGTTTGTCGGCTTCTTTAACATGTAAAGGCAGGAACCCGAACCCAGCCAGGGATCTCTTCAATGTGGGGACGGCTTGTGGTTCACTTGTTTTGCAGGACTGAGCAAACAGTAGGTGCCTACATCCTTACCAACCCACAAAACCTCATCCGCCATTTAAAAGACTCGCTGGGACCATGACAAAGGTGCATTTTCCTCATATTCCTTGGTATTGGGATCCAGGCCAAGCTAGCCAAAAGTTCAGCGGTTCAAACCTGCTAGCCTCTTCACTGGGAAAAGATAAGGTTATCTGCGCCCATAAAAATGTACAGTCGCTACACAATTGATGCATGTATGAATTGTGATAAGAGTTGTAGGAGCCCCTAATAAAATGATTGGGGGGAAAAAAGTGCAGTTGCAGAAACCTTATGGAACAGTTCTGATCTGTCCTCTGGTGTCGCTGAGTCAAAATCCCCTAGACAGCAGTGGGAATGGGGTGGGGGTGGGGGAGTGTTTGTGGATCTGCATACTTCAGGGTTGGGATTCCTAGTGGCAGAGCCTATAAAAGTTAAACTGCTAACTGCAAGGATCAGCAGTTCAAAGCCACCAGCGACTCCAAGGGAGAAAGATGAGGCTTTCCTATACTCCTATAGAGATGTATCGCCTCAGAAACCCACAAGGGCACGTCTATTTTGTTGTATGTGGTCCAAATGAGTCGGAATTGACTCAGTGGCAGAGAATGTCTCTCAGGCATCCCCAGATTGAAGAGATCCTCTGACTGGGTTCTGGTTCCTGTCTTTACCTGTTAAATAAGCTGACAAGCTAACCACCATCAAGTCAATTCTGGAAGAGTTCGTTTAAACATGGTGTTGTAGTTTGGGTCTTTATCGGCTTTGTGTGGAACTGGGTGAGTCCCTGTGATACACTAACGTGGAAGCACATTGCGGTACGTGTCAGCATCCGGACCCTGCCGGGCCCATTGTCTAGACTACTTTGACCGCCTCTCTTAATTGATGAGTGATTCCAAGTCATGTTTTAAGCAGATTTGCATGGCCTCTGGTGATTTTTTTATGCTTCTGCCTACATGCATTTCATAAGATGGATTCCCTGGAGTGCCTCACTCTCTTCCTTCATCCTCTCAAGGTTTTAAAGCCACCCCCGGACTGTTCTCGATGGGATGTGGACATGGTTTGGGTCAAGAACCGAGAGATATTTTTAGGTCATAACTTGTATCAGATGGCTGGTAGAGCTTCAGTTTTAAATCTAAAACCCTCTAAGCCCCTCTGTGCACCTGCTTGCCCCAAACATTCCAAAATCAAATGGTTTGCTAATAAGTATATCCTGCTATGTTGAAATACATTGTCACTGACGAAAATCAAGTATCAACAATAAGAGTGTTTTTGTTTGTTTGTTTTCAGTAGGATTTGGGTGGGTGGGAGCAATTTACCTGGTGTAAAATAAAATGAAAGAAAGACAAAACAACAAAAAAACTTCTACTGTTAAGAGTATATATAAGCCCCAACCTAAATCATGATTGGAGACCAGTTATGTCTAGACACCAACCTTTACACATAACCTTTCCTAGTTAAAAGTATAAGGCAGCCCCATACTTGAGTTCCTCAAAAGTTCACAGATTGGTGGTCTTATTACAATGGAAACAATGGCTATTTTATTAAATTCAGAATGGGAAATAAAGAAGAAAGGAAAGAGCTGATGACAGCCAACACCCCCCCACCCCACCCCCACCAAAACCAATGCTCCCTACAGTGACAGAATTACATCAGGAAGACCCTTGGGCAGGGTGTGATTGGATGGATCCATTTCATTTTCACTCTGTGGCTTGTGAAAGCAACAGTGAAGGATGTCGCCACGTTTTACGTTTTGGGGATGTGACATTTTATTAGAGTCTGAGAGCTAGAAGCTGCAGAGCTGCAGCCAGCAGAAGAAGCATCTGTTTGGAAAGTACTTCTCCAGTTAACCAGTTCTTCACCTCCAAGATGTGCTTAGACAGTGCTTTAGAAAGAAGACTTCTATTGGTTATTATTCTCCTAAAGAGGTCATTGTTTGGGCGGGGGGGGGGGGGGTTCTGTTTTGGGTTTTTTACTTTGTTCTTTTTTCTCTCTGTCTTTGTTGTCCCCTCTAGGAGTTTCATAGGTCAGTTCAGTTCTATACAGAGTGATTTTTCTAACCTATAAAAAAAGTGGGGTTTGGGGGATGGAATCCTTTTTATTCAAATGAAAACATACAAGAGGGCTTCAAAACATTGTGGAAAAATTCCATCTTTTCTTTCCATTTTTCCATAAACATTCGAAGCCTTCTCATACATGAAGCCCCAAGGATATAAAACAGACACAGGAAAGCTTTTTTTCTGGGCGAAGCAGGGACTTGCACGGAGGCACCTCTCTGGGCGTCAAGGCTTTGGGGAATGTGGTTTTTGAAAACACCATTAGTGACAAGGAGGGTTGAACAACCCGAGGTCCCTCTCTTCCTCAGAGTTTCACTATCTATCTCGCTATTGGCCGGAGTGTTCAAGTCCTAGAGCCAAGCACGAAGGCCCTGTTATTATAAATGTCACAGTGATTTCAGTACCCTCTCTCCTGTGTACCATACGCCCATGATATATTGGATGTCAGAAGGATAAAGGTACACGGTTTCAGTTTCATAAATGGTAGGAGTCTGCGCTGGCTAGGTTGAGCTGCTGGCGTTGAACTAGAGCTTATGGCAAGCCCAGGCTCTCCCAGGGTCTAGTTCTCTGAAAGGGTTCGAATAATTCTTTCAGTGGGGAGATATGTCACCCTTCAGGATGCAGTGCGCTAACTTCCTGGTGGACTCAGCTCTCTAATGGGTTGAATTTAAAACACGGTTTTGTACATGATCCGTGTCCTCGTGCAGCTTCCTACACCCTCGCTGGAAGCACCGCTCCGCCCCCAGGTAGCCTAATGAGAAACCAGACTTACAAGCCACGACTGCAGAGAAAGGAGGAGACGTGGATCTCCGTGGGAATCCTGGCCAGTGGCTAGACTCAGCAGGACTTGCAATTTAGGGGGGTCCCCAAGAACTCCGTAGAGAGTATGTGGATTCAGCTGGAAAACAGGAAAGGGTGGGCTTTTCAAAAGTCCATTTTCTTGGCTTTTTCTCTGGCAGGTTGAAGTTACTCGTCACCTGTTTCAGTTTGGGGGTCTTTGCGAGGATGCCGTGCAGCCTTTGAGGGGAAGGCTGGGTTCCGTCTCTGAGGAGCCAATGAGGCACTGTGGGTGGTATTCTAGAAGCACACAGTTGGAGCCAAAGCAAGCTGCCACTAGTGTGGAGGCCCAGACAGCAGCAGCTCCAGCCGAGCCCATGTCCAGCCCAGCCTTAGCACGTATGTCGCTAGGAATTGTCTAGGGTTCTCGTTGGCAAACTGCAGAAAAGTTATGGCTTCCTAAGTGAAAGGGTGAAATTACAACCTTGGAACAGGTTATGTGATCCCTCTGAGCCTTGGTCTCCTTGGGGGCAAAGTAACTTGGATAATTGTAAGGCTGTGAGCATAGCCAGCAGCCACCCCTAAGGAGAAAGATGGGGCTTTCTACTTCCGTAACCCGTTAGTCTCCGGGACTCACAGACGGGTCACTATGAGTCGGCATCTGCTCCGCGGCAGTGAGCGAGCAATATATAAGCTCACTCATTTAGGACTCTTCCGTTGTTTAGGACTCATCTGCTAATCAATAACTGGAACTAGATTTTTGTTACTTGGTGCACCCACCCACCGATAAAGGTAAAATATAATCATTCTAAAACTCTTGAATATCAACTAAGCATTTACACTTGTTTACAGTGGAAAGTAAAGGCCACCGAGGCATACAATGTATTTGTTGCTTGGATACTGAGCGCTAAATCGTAAGTAGCACAGTGTTGAGTGGAGGAAGGGCAGGGGTCGGGGTGGAGGGGGGGTCAGATATGCCTAAGACATGAGCGCTGTCCTGGAGTAGCTCCAGCGGTGAAATCCGGCACCTACCCTGCTCTAAGATGAGAAGTGTTAAGTGCCTCCAGAGAGGCACAAAGGACCCTTCCGCTTGAGAAAAGAGTGATTAGGTACTTCTGGCTGAGAGGGATGAAGGAAGCTTTCATGACTTCACCACTTAAGCTGAGAATAGAAGAATGGGAAGAGTTTGAGCACTTGGATGTGAGCTAGAAGGTCACTGAAGAAACAGTAAGAGCAAGGCTGAGGGGTGAAAATGAAGTCAGGTGCGGAAAGAAAGAAAAAAAAAGAAACCATTTGGCTCAACGTGGAAGTCCAGGCCCCAGTGAAGTGCGTTGACCACATACATTTCCTGGTGGTAGGGCAGCACTCTGAGATTGCGGCTCAGACAGATCGACTTGTCCAAGGACACCCAGCGAATTAAACAAGGGTAAAGACCATCCCAGAGCTGCCCCTTAAACCTTTTTCCACTCAGGTAATCGCTGCCACAAAAGCCTCGGATGCATTGCACATTTGATTTTATTATTATTATTCATTGTTAGTCACTTTGAGTTCAGACGCCTTTGTGACCAGACTTTTCACAACTCCCCTCCCCCACATCCAGAATGGGGTTTAAGAGACTTTGCATAGACAAGTAAACCGAGTGGAAGAGAGAGACCTTCGGATTGCTGCCTCTGCTGCCGCTGCAGGTCAGCCCCATCAAGCCAGCTCTGGCTGACTGTGACCCTGTGTGCAGCAGAACAACACACTGCTTCCTCAGCATTACAGTGGTTCAGCCCCTGTGGCAGCCACTGTGTCGATCAGCACATTGAAGATGGTTCTCTGTTTCGGTGACCCTCTACTGGACCAAGAATCATGTCCTTTCCCAGGGACTAGTCTCTCCTGATGATTAAGACCAGAGAATCCATTTGGTTACAAGGCTAAGGGGGCTGAGTAGGGTCAGCAAACTGTAGCCGGCAGAGCAAGCCCGCCTGCCATCTGCAGAAAGTTTACTAGAAAGTTCCCTCGCCCGTTTGATCCCGTCTTAGCTATAGCAACGTTAACGCTACAACGGCAGAGCGGAGTGTTTGCAACACGGACTGTGTATAAACTGCCCAACTAAAAATATTTACTATCTTCTTATTAAATAGGATCCCTGGTGGCATAGTCCACTGGTATATTTACCACAAGGCCAGCAGTTCAGAACCACCAGCTACTGCTCGGGAGAAAGACGAGGCTGTCTACTCCCATAAAGGGTTACTGTCTTAGAAGCCCATGAGGCCAGTTCTACCCTGTGTTGGAGGGTCACTGTGAGAATTGATTTGATAGCAATGAGTGAGCTTTCTTTATTTCAAAAGCTTACCAGGCCCTGCTAGAGTTGATTGAGAATCACTGAAAAAAAAATTTTTTCCCTTGATAAAAGAAGTGACTTTCTCAGAGTTATGGTGCATTGTTAATTGGGAATATTCTAATCAGCAGGATGGATTGTCAAGAATTAGATCATGTGGAAGATTATTTCCATTTTCAAGACACTAAGCTCTTCAGTCCTGGGCTATCTCAGGAATCCTCCCACCGGTCTCCTGGTTTCCACAAGAGCTGTCCAGAACTTCAAAGCTTGAAGAATTGAGGCAGGCAGCATAAGTAAATGAAGCACACTAGGTACCAACTAGCTGATGCCTGGCACTGCTGCACAGCCTCGGGGTTTGGGGTACAATAGAGCAGCAGTTCTCAGCCTGTGGGTGCCAATCCCTCTGGGGGTCAAACGACCCTTTCACAGGGGTCGCCCAATTCATAACAGTAGCAAAATGACCGTTATGAAGTAACAATGAAAATTTTATAGTTGGGGGTCCCCACAACATGAGGAACTATATTAAAGGGTCACGGCATTAAGAAGGTTGAGAGCCGCTGCAATAGAGAATGACAGGGAGTGTCCCAAACTGGGAAGTTCTTTACCATATGATTGTAGTTCCCCAGTAATGTCCCTCAGTGCTGCCACACCTTCCAAGAGATACCAGAAATGTGGGTTCTTGCATGGAATCTAAACTCACTAATGTTAGCAACAGAATTTAGGTTTATTTAAACCTCCTGTAATTGATCCAAACTAAGCTCACTGCTCAAACTGCAGACCTCCAGTTGGCAACCATTAGATGTCTGCATAGGCAGGTAGATCGGTAAAATAGGTCGGTAGGTAGGTAAGATACCTGTCCATCTCTCTTCCGGTGAAGGCAGTGTTCAAAACCAATACACATAACAAAGCATTGCTCTTTAAAAAGCAGCAGGCTCTCTAAAGTAAAGGACACAACGAGAATCCTAGTGCAGGTTTGCTGGTGGCTTTTTTGTAGCATCAGTCTTGAGAAATGGTCCACAATTCTCTGCCATGCTTTTGGTTTGTTGGTTTTGATTGATAAGCAAAAGAGGCACTTGCTTCCCACAGCATATTTATCCAGCGCAGCCTGTGAGAGCCGGAACTCACTGGAGCGCCTTGTGTTTCCAAGTCTCTCGGAGTTTCTACGGTTCATAGGGAGCGGCAGTCGGATCACTTCCCTAGTGCGCTGCATTAGTGGGAGCTATTGGAAGGTTTTCTTCTCATGGGCATTTTTCTTCTCATTTCCATCTTATGTAAGGTTTGGTTTTATTCTCTATGAATATAAAATAAGAGCTCCAATTTCTGTTATACATTTTAAACATATCAAGAAAAAGTTATCACAGGCTAGGTAGTTTTTTTCCCCCCCTCAGCATATAGTCAAGACAGGATTGGTCCAGATCATGAAAATGATCAAATGCCAGTATCTGCATTTGACTCTCGGTTCCTGAGAGGAGAGATTTTTGAATGTCACTTTTCCTGCTGGCCCCTTAAACCAATCCTACCTACTGCCATTGAAGCCATTCTGATTCATAGCAGGCATATAAATGCATGACCTCAATATCTAATCAATTAATGCAGACATAGAGAACAACAAAAATGATTGATGTTTTCAAAACATACTTGGAAGCACTATAAAGTACTTCAAATTTCACATGTCATACCTCTAAGAAACTGGAAACTTAGGAGATAGTAGATACGATTTTTTTTGTTTTTAAAGCTTAAGTAGTTTCGCTTATTTAAATTGGTTGAGAAATTTTAGTCAAACTTAAACGTTTCGTGTCTGGACAGGACTTTTCAGATTCTATATCCAATCTGAGCCACGGAAGTGAATTCCTTGCTTTTCCAAATCCCAGGGTACCGGTGTCCACTGAGCCGGGCATCTCCCTGCTGTGAGTGCAAGCAGATCACTCAGCTCACAGCTCCACCTTTTCCATTGTCGTCAGGAACCACTGGCCTGCGTTTTGGAAGCGCTCTTTTCTTGGTGATGACCGATGCTATAATGGCCAGGCCTCCGTGATCACTTGCTCTTTGCCCGGAATGCTAGCTAGTTTAATATGTCCATTCATTCACTCCCTTCCGTGGTTCCACGGCATTTGTGATAACTTGCATTTTTTTAAGAGTTGAAGAGACTAAACTTTGGAGACGTTGATGAGCTTGCACCTCCCGCTCTAATAACTGGCAGTGTTAGACCCCGAGTCATTTCTGCCTGATGCTGAAGTTCTTTACGTACCTTCTCTCTGGGTGGAGGATTTTCCATAGAGCGCTGTGAAAGAGAGCCGTAATCCATAAATGAGAACAATTGAAAAGGAGCGGGAGTGAAGCACTGAGCTGAGAAATGTCTTGGGCGGGGTGGGGGTGGAGTGGGGGCAGGGCGGGGGGGGGGGGGTCAGGGAGGTAGGCAGTGTGGTGGTATCCGCTCAGCTCACCTGCAGTCTGTGGAACAGCCCCTGAGCACTCAGAGATCACAGTGTGCAGCTGGGAACCTGGCTGTAGGTGGACCCCAGTCACATCCCAACCACTGGCCCCGAAATCTCTCCAACCCCCCTTCCAGCTGGTCAGGTGCCACACCACCCCCAGGACTCAGGGAACAGCGGTGGAGGAAGGGAAGGGGGAGACGAGCTAACGCAGTGACATCGAGTTGATTTCGCTGCCAAGCGACCCTCTAAGACAGCAGCACTGTCCCGTTGGGTTTCCCGGACTGCCCATCTGGCCTGGGAGTAGAAAGTCTCTTCTCATTGGTCGCCAACAGCTGACCTGCCGCTTAACAGCCCCACTCATGAGCCCCTCACCTCCGGGGTCCCCCTTCAGACAAACGAAAGCCAAAAATATTCCTTCAAGGCTAGGAGGCCCGGTGCAAAAATCATAACTCCAAGTTATTCCACCGGAATAAGGACTGAAAGAGCCCAAGTGGGCACACTCTCTCTAGAGAAAGAGCTGTGGGGCAGCCGGGAGGCTTGCTGATAAAACACGTGCATCTCCAAGGTGCGCCCACTGGGACTGCGTTCCTTCCGTGCAGCTTGCCCCAGATGTGTCTGAGGGCAGAAAAGCCCGTTCTCAGGCCGGTTTTACAGCGATACCTCTCATTGCGTCCTCTATGTCATTGCTTCCCTGGCCTCCTTTCTGTTGCCTTTGTGATGAGCAAACCTGCCTCTGAGTTCGTTGTAATCACCTTCTGCCTGTGGACAGGGAATGCGTGGGGCTGTGATGTGTTAAAGCAAACTGTGTAAACCTAAGCCATTCAACCACTTACACCTGGAAGCAATTTTGTGATTAATATGGAACAAGAGATTTTTTATTTGACGCCCCGAGGGAACAGTTTGCTAATTGAAATTAAAGGTATATATTACGTGGTTTTAAATATTTTGAAAATATTTTTGGATTTCAACAAAATCCAAAATAAGGAAAATACATAAGGAAAAATGTAAATGCTGTAATAATATGTGCCCATCACGTAGACTGGAAAACTCTGTCTTTTGTCACCTATTCCTTAATGGTGAAGAATTCTGATAATTGCTTAATTAGAAGAGGAAGCATTTGAGATAAAAATGAATTTCTATTGGATATATACACCCAAGCCGAGTCTCCCTTCCCCACTTTCCAGTATGAATAAGTTTCTCATGAAATCAATGTCGTTCCCGTCTGTTATTTTTTTTAATTGTATTGCGGCATAATAAAGAGATAACCAAAAACGTGCATGTTAGCCACGTTAAATGTAAAAGTCCTGTGATATTGCTGACTGCATTCACAAGTTGCACTAGTATCACCAGACTATTTCCAAAATGTGCCGTCACTCCAAATGGAAACTCCATGCATACTGAGCACTAGCCCTCTCTTGCTTCACCAAGAGGTCCGCAGTTTAACTCTACCAAAAGGATGGGCAGGCTACCTCCTGAAAGATGCCCAGCCCTGGAAAGCCATGTCCCTCCCACTCTTGCCCACGGGGTCACTTGAAGTCATCATCATGGACTGCACTGCACAGGGTTTGTTTGTTTGTTTGTAAGATACTTCATATACGTGACATCTCACCAGATCTATGCTTTTGTGCTTGGTTTATTTCACTTAGCATATCTCTCAGGTTCCTTTCACTTAGTGTATTTTTCAGGCTCATCACATTATAGCATGTGTTAGAACTTCACTGACTAATCTCCCATTATATGTATATGCCACACCTTACTTATCCATTTACTTGTTGGTGGACGTTGAGCCGATACCATCTTTTGCTGTTGTGAACTGCCCTGCCATGAACTCTGGAGAAAACGTGTTTGTTTGAGTTCCAGATTTCAATTCTTTCAAGAGTGAGATAACTGAGTCAGAAGGTAATTTTGTATATAACTTTTTGAGGACTGTTCGTCCCTCTGTTTTGAATACGTGTGTGTGTGTGTGTGTGTGTGTGTGTGTGTGTTCGCAGGGAAGTTGGAAAGGAAGAAGGACCAGCAGTTGGAAACCATGACCATGATGATAGAACGTTACAAATACCCTTTGTCTACAACATGATGAAGATCAAGGACTGCAGCCTTCAGTGGAGATTACAACTCAGTGTAAACAAAGCCACAATACTCACCATGGGACCAATAGACAACGTCTTTATAACCATAAAAGATCAACGTTGTCAGTGATTTCACTTTGCTTGGATCCACAGTCAATGTTCATGGAAGTAGCAGTCAAGAAATCAAAGGATGTCTGCACTGGGTAACTCTGCTGCAATAAGGATGTCATGTTGAAGATCAAGTGCACCTGACCCACGTAATGGTATTTTCCTTCACCTCATCGGACATGAAAGTTGGACAGTGAATAAGGAAGACTGCAGAAGATTGATGCATTTGAATTATGGAGGAGGTGGAGAACATTTAATCTACTGTTAACTGCCCAAAAGAACCCAAAGCTGAATCTGTCTTGGAAGAAGTGCAACCAGAATGATTCTTAGAAGTTAAGATATATGAGAGAGCTCATGGTCATTGGACATATCATCAGGAGATACCAGGTCCTGGAAAAGGGCATCATGTTTGGTGACGTGGAAGGTCAACAAACAAGAGGACGAGACCAATGAGATGGACAGACAGAGTGGCTCCAGCAGAAAGCTCATACCTGGCAATGGTGTGAGGATGGTGTGGCCCTCATTGCTATGTTCTGTGGTGCATGGGTCACTCTAAGTAGAACGAACTCAGTGCACCTGACAATGACTTACACACACGTGGACCCTGCCAGGTGCAATCAAATCAGCTACATGTATGGAAAGAGACATTGGAGAAGCTCAGTTCAATCCTACAGAACAAAGCCAGGGACTACTTGCAAAATAGACAATCAAGTGCTCGTGTACGAGTTCAGTAAAGCTGAAGAAAATTAAAGTGAGTTCATAAGGGTGGAAATATGAGCTTGAGTATATTCCACCTGAATTTAGCAACCATCTCAAGAAGAGATTTGATCTAATGGCCAATGGTCAGAGGAGTTATGGCATGGCACCAAGACATCACACACAGAAACTGAAAGGTCTGTAAAAAGAAAGAAGAGACCAAAATGGATGCCAGAAGAGACACTGAAGCTTGCTTGTGAATTTAAAATAGCTAAAGCAAAATAAATGATAAAAGAGCTGAACAGAAGACTTCAAAGGGTGACTAAAAAGGAAAAAATAAAGTATTACAATGAAATGTACAAAGGCTTGGAGTTTGCAAAAGGGAAAAGTATGCTCAGCATTTCTCAAGCTGAAAGAAAAAATCCAAGCTTCCAGTGGCAATATCGAAGGAGTCTATAGGCAAATATTGAATGATGCAGAAAGCATCAGCAGAAGATGGAAGGAATGCAGTCACTGCACCGCCAACAATTGGAACATGTTCATCCATTCTAAGCTATGGTCAAGAGCTTATGGTATTGAAGGATGAACTCCAGGTTGCTCTGAGAGTATTTCAAAGAAACACCAAGACTTAAAAATTTGTGGAATATTAATTGAGCTATTTCAACAAACAGATACATCACTGAAGGTGCTCACTCATCTGTGCCAAGAAATCTTGGAGACAGCCATCTGGCCAACTGCCTGAACGAGATTCATACTCAGGCCCATTCCAGAGAGGGCCAAAAAGATTGAACAGTATCGCAATTTTGTTGAAGATAATTCAGATTCTGTTGCAGCAATCCACTGATGAAACGGCCAGCGATTTCAGTCATATTAAGAACAGAGGATGTAGAAGGAGGGAATCTCATTGAGGATGTAAGATCTTCAGTGAAAAACAGGATACCAGAAAGGTGTTTACTTGTGTGTCATCAATTATGCAAAAACATTCTAATATGTGGATCAGAACAATTATGGATAACATTACAAAAACTGGAATTCTAGAATGCTTAATGATGCTTATGTGGAACCTATATGTAGACCAAGAGGCAGCTGTTCAGGCAGAGGAAGGAGACACTTCATGGTTAAAAATAAGAAAAGATGTGTATTCCGAGAAAATATTCGGAGATGCTTAACTTTATGAAAAGTAGCATGGCATCACGATTAGAGGAGGGCTTATTAACAATCTATGATGCAAATTACACACCTTGCTTGTTACAAATGAAAAGGATTTGAGGCACTTACTAATGAAATCAAAGGCGGCAGCCCTCAGTATGGATGAGGCCACAGCAAAGAAGAGAAAAAGCCTCACAATTGAACCAATAAACAATCATAGTAAATAGAATAGCAAGGTTGTCAAGAATTTTATTTTTACAATATTGCTCATTGAAGCAGCGGTCAAGATACACCATGACGTATTATATTGGGTAAATCTACTCCAAAAGACCTCTTTAAATTAAAAAAAAATTTTTTTTAAGTGAAGTTGTTCTTTTGAAGACTAAGGTGCATCTTACCCAAGTCACGGTATTTTCAACTTCCTCGTGTGCGTAGAAAAGCTAGACAATGATTAAGAAGACAAAAGAATTGGTGTCTTTGAATTGTAGCACTGGCCCAAACTACATCCATCCATCCATCCATATAAAGTATTCCATGAACTCCCAGAAGGGCGAGCAGAATGTTCCTAGCAGTAGGGATGGGGAGATAGCATCTCTTGTGACTTGGACGGGGCACCAAGACCTGGGGAAAGACATCACACTTGATAAAGCAGAGAGTGAAGAAGAAGGAGGCCCTCGATGAGGTGGAGTGACACAGTAGCTGCACCAGTGAACTCAAGCTTAGCAACAAGTGTGAGGATGGCACAGGACCAGGCAGTGCTTTATTCTATTTACTGAGAGTCACTATGACTTAGAACCAATTCTGTGGCACCTAACAACAATGTACATGTATGGATCTGTGGACATATATAGGTAGATGTGCATATATGTTTATACACATCTGTGAACAATGTTGTTCTGTAGATGTGTTTTAAACCCATGGATGCATTGTTGCATACTGCATGCTCTTCTGCAATAGCAGGAATAGGTACCATTTGGTGAGTGCTAGCTCTGGAGCTGTGCTATCTCCATACCTTAAGAAACTGTATAGCCGGCCCTGTTACTATCCCTTTTTAGTAGTTGAGGACTTTTAAAGAGGCCACTTGCCCAGAGGTTTACAGATAATAAACATTAGCGAGTTGAGAATTAATCTCCACCTTTAGATTCACAAGCCTAAGCCTTGAGCATCGTGGTAGATGACCTCTTCACTGTAAGAGTTTACAGGCATCTTCATGCCCACAAGATCATGCTTCTGACAACTGTAGTGGTTGAATCTGTTGGTGTGGTTCATTCCTTCCCCTGCTGTCCCATATTCCGTTGAGTGAATGTCATGCAGAAGCATGGTGATTATAACCTCTAGAGTCGGCATCAGCTCAATGGCAGTGAGTTTGGTTTTAAGATTTATAACCTACCTATACCATGAGATTAACAAGAGTTTCTGACAGATTTCTTGTGAGAAGTCAGTGGTTCCATTTACATGAGGCTGGTCTGGCAGAGAAGCACCCAGTTCATGTTAGCTATGATTATGTGCCATTATCCCTTTACACGACCCTTTTGATACATCTTTCTCTCCAACTTTTCAAACAACAGATCGTACCTAGCTCAAGCCCTGTACCTGCATACCAAGTCTCCATGGGTCAGTCCTGAAAAGAGGAATTGAGGGTGTCTTTGCACTTGATATTTCCCAAGCAGCTGAACTACTTTACACAGGCCCTGTTGCCCTGCGTGGAGGAGCCTGGTGGCACAGTGGGTTGTGCACTGGACTGCTAGCCAGAAGGGTAGCGCTTTGAAACCACCAGCTCCTCCACGGGAAAAGGATGAGGCTTTCTGCTCCCACCAACACTGACAGCCCTAGAAACTGACAAGACACTTGTACTTTGTCCTGTAGGGTCGATAGGGGCTGGAATCAAATCAATGGCCGTGATATTTTCACTCTTGGGCTGCATTATGTGACACGTCCCAGTCTCCCACATCTTCACTAACAGTGGATACTGTCCAACTACTAGATGTGATAGATAAGAACTAACACCTTATTAAATTAGTACCTTTTTGTGCCTGGGTATTTTTTAATAGCTTTATTGAGATATAAGCAATATGCAATAAAATGCACCTTTTCAAAGAATAATATTCAGTCATTTTTAGGACATTCACAACCTATCAGCACTAATTTTATATTTCATCGTGTCAAAAGGAAACACTTCACCCCTAACCAGTTGCTCCCACCCCTCAGCTCCTGGCAGTCACTAACGTATTATGACTATTTCTATTTCTATGAATTTGCCCATCTGAGCACTTCATGTAAGGGTAAGCATACTTTGCTTAGCATAGTGCTTCTAGGTCCATCCATGTTGTCGCATGTACTTCGTTCCTTTTTATGGCCTCATAATATTCCATCGTATCACTTCTGTTTATTCACCTGTCAGCTGAAGGACTTCTTGGTTATGATGAATAGAGTATGTGTGAACAGTCGTGTACAGATATTTGTGGAGAACTAGGTTTTCCATCTGGGGAGGGAGGATATGAAAATACATGTATATATAATATATATATATTACTGCATCACGTGGTGACTGCATTTAACATTTTGAGAAAATTGCCAAACTAGTTTCCAAAGTACCTGTACAATTTTATATTCTCCCCAGCAAATATATGAAGGCTATACATATTTCTACTTCCTCACTTGCAACTTATAATTGCCTTGTTTATTTTAATTGTCCCCATGGATAAGAAGGAAGATCCACTGATCCTGGGGGCTGAGCATCAGGCTGCTAACCAAAGGTTAGCCTCGGCTGCACTGTTGGATGAGGCTGCCCACTCTTGTAAAGAGTCACCACCTCTGGACCCTGGGGAAGAGCTCCGCTCTGTCCTGTGGGGTCAGTACAGTTGGAGTCGATGGTTTCCAGCAGTTGGGCTCTTTATGTTTTGTTTCTGTTTACTTGGTAATGGATGTGAAGTGGTATCTCTTTGTAATTTTTTTCCCTAATGCCTAATGATATCAGTCATCTTTTCTTATGCTTGTTACCATCTGTGTAGCCTCTTTGAAGAGATGTCTAATCACATCTTTTGCCCATTTCTTACTTAATTCCTTCATTTGTCTTTCTTCACATTTGAGTCATAAGACTGCTCATGTGTTCCAAGTACAGATCTCTTATCAAAGCGGTGATTTACAAATATGTTTTCCCCGTTGTTCAGTATGATGTGCATTGGTGAATTCTAGTGTTTGTAGTTTTCCATCTGCCCTCGCGTGTTCGCAAGTGTCCCTGTGCCTGGACAGTGGATCACAAGACAGGTAGCCAGCTCCGCTTCCACGGAGAAAAGAGAGCACACACCCTGCTCTGCTTGTCGGAAGCTCCTCATTCACAGCAACACAAGCTTCCCTGAGGTCAGCCACAGAGTCTCTCAGCAGGAGAAGGAGATGCTGTTTTGAAAGAAAAGATGAGGTCCCTTCAGATCTAATTACAGTTTGAATTTTATTATTTTCTAATTGCTGGTTGGATTATTCAAACGTACTTGAATTTGGGTTTAATCTAATCTTTTCCTTTTTCTTGTGTCCTCTTCCTGTTTTCTCTCTCCTTTCTGCTTTTTCTCCTCTCGCCTCCCACTCCCTGTTTCTATTTCTCTAGGTTGAAAATGGCTCAGGAATCTGTCAACAAGTTGACCTCAGAGAAGAAAGTGGAGACAAAGAAAATCAATCCCACAGCTAGCCTGGTGAGATGCCCTTTGCAGCCTCCCTGGACGTTTCTGATTCTTACTGAGGTGCACTCAGGAGCGTGTTGGCAGGTGTAAACGAGGTGTCAGGACTGAGAACCAAAGTAGCGTACAGCCCAAAGAACCGAACATCACTCCACATTTTCTCTCTGCAAACTTAGCCAAGGTCCCTTCTGACCAACCAGATTTCCTCCCTTGCCCTTCCACATCCCTGTGCAAGTTGACATCAGAGAATAATGTGGAGACAGAGAAGATCCCACCTGCACCCCATGCTCCTTTTATCTCACAGCCCCTGGCCCCTGAAATGTTCCTCCAAACCTAGTGGTTCTCAACCTGTGGGTCGTGACCCCTTTGGGAGTTAACAACCCTTTCACATGGGTCACCTGATTCATAACAGTAGCAAAATGACAGTGATGAAGTAGCAACAACAAAAAAATTATGGTGGTGGGGGGGTGTCACCACAACATGAGGAACTGTATGAAAGGGTCTCACCATCAGGAAGGTTGAGAAGCACTGAGTCGAAGCATTTTCACATCCTGTGTCCTTTTCCCCTACCAAAGAAAGGGGTAGAGATTGTGTCCTCTTTTGAGAGTTGAGGGAACAGAGATGCAGAAAGACACAGCCTACTGGAGATCACTTGGCAATGGGTAATTGCCTCACTAACACTGAAGGGAACTCCTTAAAGTCCATTTACCAGAAAAAGAAAAGCACCGTGAATCTCCACCCATGTGTTACAGCCAATCATTAGGATAGCTCAGTCCTTTGAGTCACATGGCATGAGGGTCTGACACCTGGATTCAAATCCCAGCTTTGTGTTGATTAGTCATAAAGTCTCAGCAAAGTTGCCAGACTTCAGTTCTCCCCGGGTGTGAGAAGAAAATGAATGTGCCTCCACATTTACTAGTCTCAGCAAAGTTACTGGACTTCTTTGGACCTCTATTTGCCCTGGGTCAAAAGAGAAAAATAAGCGCACCTTTGCTGTAAAGCAGAGGTTCCCAAACTTATCTGTCCTGCCACCCTCCTCTCAGGAAAAAAAAAATTCCTCAGTGCTCTCCTGGCAATTAAAAATTTGGTTCTCTATAGCCCATAATCCAAGATAAAGTATAGGTATCTGCCTTTGCTGCCACCGCCTGTTAGCACCCCCCTCTCCCCACCCCTGGAGTGATATCACACACTTTGAGAAACACTGTTATAGAGCAATTTTGAGGATTAACAAAGATCTGAAATTCTCACATATGAAATGAGTTCAGTAAATGTTATTTTTTGTTATTATTTCCTTGCAATGTGTAACAGTGTTTGTCAAATCCTAACTTCCCTAGTCTGTGATATCCCACAACTAGTTCTTTTATCCTTTGGTATGACAAGCACCTTTTTTGCCCATGGCTTTAAATCCTTTGAAGTCCTGAGTGGAGAAAGAATCATGAAGTGAGATTATATGTCAACGATATCTCTAATTACAACCCCATCAGCAACCAAATGCATCTTGCTCAAGGTTGATGCATGAGAGAAAGGGTACAGAGAAAGTCAGGCCATACAGGTGGGTCAGACACAGCAAGGTTAGTGCACGTAGACTGTACCTAAATGCACATGTTCATGGTCACAACCCTGCTTTTTACCTTCCTCCTTCACTATCCTCTCCCCCTTGACCCAGTCCACTACCCTAACCTTTACAGCCAAACATAGATCCCTAAGGAAGAATGGGCGTGGGGGTGGGGACCAGCACTGTAGACAAAGGGGAGACATTGCCATGGTATTCTTCATGTACTGACCACCGCTCTTTACACGCTCCCAATTCTGATCCTCTCTTTATTAGCATCTTTTATTTTGTTTATTGGCTGGTTGGTTGATGTATTGGCTGGATGTTATGATCGTAGGGAAGGGTTGCAAACTGATTCCTAAATATAAGTTTACAAGTCAAAGCTGGGTGTTTCACACTCACTTAAAACTTACATGTAGACTAATGTCGCAAATACCGGCAGCGTTTCTAACATCTGATAGGTCGGAAGTAGCTGAGGCTACGATTCTCTGCCTCTGTTCTCTCCGAAGGAATGTAGGTTTCTCTTTTTATTTTATTAGCCCTCCTCTACGAGCGAGACCCCGTGAGTCAGAATCAGCTCAGTAGCAGTGCGTTCAATGCGTATTTTGATGAGAGCAGGATCCACTTATTTACTAGGCTTAGTATGTTTACTTGTCTGGAGTCGTGGAAAGGGCGATGCTCCGGGCCTCTGTGCGGCGTGCTCTTGCTTGTCATTTTCATCTTACCAACAAACCTCCATGCTCTTCCCCATCAGGACCTTTCTCTGGGAAAGCCTCTCCGAGAGCAGGGAAGACATCTGTAACAAAATGAGAATGTCTACCCTTCTGAGTAGACCAACCCTGGTCACCTGAATACTTTGTGTCCAGTTCTTGGGAGAAGGATGAGGCTTTCTATTCCCATAAAGATTTGTGGCCGGAAAACCCACAGGGGCGGTTCTACCCTGTGCTAAGCAAGTCTACGGCAGTGAGTTTGTTTTGTTTGGAGCGTTCAGTTCTGCCAAGTAGATCCTGTGCAGATGATCTTCCACTCAGAAACAGTGACTTTCCGTGTCTTGGCTCCCACGAAACAATTCCTTAAGGCAGCGGTTCTCAACCTTGCTAATGCCATGACCTTTTAATACAGTTCCTCATGTGGTGGTGACCCCCAACCATAAAATTATTTTCATTGCTACGTCATCACTGTCATTGTGCTGCTGTGATGAATCGGGCGACCTCTGTGAAAGGGTCGTCGGCCCCCAAAGGGGTCGTGACCCACAGGTTGAGAACCGCTGGCTGCCGTAAGGCTTAATCCCAGCAGTGCGCAGGTACTGGGGGCGGTCTTTGCAAGGCACTAACCAATCGGGGTCTCTGTCAAAGAGAAGGCAACAGTAGAGCAGCCCACGAAAGGGAAGGGTAGGGACACTCTCCTCTTTAGGGAGTTTGGTCCGACTCTACTCAGAATTCTAAGCTACATGCTTTTCGAAATTTGACAAGGCTGAAAAATTAGAAGAGTGATACTAAGCTTGTGTTTGTTTTTTTCTTCAAATAACAGAAAGAAAGACTACGTCAGAAGGAAGCCAGCGTGACCCCCAACTAACGCAGAGCTACCTGCAGTGATGGATGGCAGTGGGCCGTGGTGCCCTGCGTGACCCTTTGCCACCAGAGTCCTTGAAAGAGATTGTCAGTCAATGTTTGCTGTGCTCACCTCGTTGAGGCCATGTCAGGAGAGACCTCTGTGCCTTTATCGTAACGAAGTTCCTGGTGAAGTCATAGGAACAATGCAAAGCTATTGAAGCGAGCATTGAAGTAGTGTTTAGAAATTGTTTCTTACACAAGTCCAAAATCCACGCTGCCATAGACTGGAAAAGCACCACGACCTTCCAGACCTCTAAAGAAGTGGCAATCTCAAGCTCGCTAACAAAAGAAGAGAAGAACTTTCCTGGCAGTTGCTTGGTGATATCAGATTTTTAGGCTTTGCTCTTTTGATTATTGGGCTTAATTCTTATTTCATTGCAGCAAATCCAGAAGCATCTTTTTTCATTCCCCCAAAATTGAAATTTTGCTAAAACTCTTTTTTAAGGCATCAATGGGTTCCCCAAACTAGAGACATATTTTATTTATATCATGGGAGGGAAGAAAATGGAATTGAGGGAGAACTAGCCATAAACTGTATCCTGAAAGATGAGTTATTCTAATATAACCAAAGGCACAAACCACTGAGTCTTTATGTCAGGGCAGTGTGGTTTCCCGGACCAACATGGATTCTACACCCCAACTCCCAGATAAAGTGGTGATACCTGAGACAGGAAAGCCACAGGGTCCAAGTTCCTGCTGGACAAGAGATCCAATGATAGAACCGTGTTACGTTTCAGGCCATTTGCAAATGGGTAATTCTGTGTTCGTATACAGGGCAACTCTGTGCACGTCTTGTATTGTGACTGTGCCCCTGTACCTCCGTGTCCACTCCCAAGAGATAGTTTCTAGACAAGAAAGCAAATGAGGCATGCAACCTTGGGTAACTGACAGTGAAGTAGAAGCTGGATCACGGGCCTTGGAGATGGAGAACGTTAAGTTCAGAGAACACATTCATTACATCAAAATGAGAAGAGGTGGTTACTTTGACAATGAACTCTGAGTAGAACACTGTGCATGGGCATCTTTTCCCAGCCCTGCGAACCTGTGTAACCACTGCCAGAGAGGAACCACCCCTGACATTTCCCCCCTTAAGTAAATACTGCTCTTCGACGCTATCATTGTCAGGGGCGATCAAAAGGCTGAAGGGCAGCGCCCAGGCTTTCTCCTCCATTGGTGGGGAGGCAGTGCAGCGAGGAGCAGGAACCTTGTATGGCTTCCCAACATGACTGTCCCATGTGGCCCAGGTTCTTCCCAGAACGTCATCATTTTCCAGTTGTCTGAGTGTCTCCCAGAATATGCCTTCTCATCATCAGCCCCCTCAGGGACCCTGAAACTAGATTGAGCTGCCCAGAGCACCATCCTGCTGATCTCAGAAAGAAAGAATGCACGTGCAGGATTCGGTCCAGTGGTAGAAGCCATGATCATGCAGATGCCTCCACCTCCACCTTCTCCAGCAGTGGAAAAGACCGGAGTGTGGTGGCATGGTTGAGGGCAGCAGGGGTGGTTAATCAGCCTGATTCAAAAGAATGGGAAGAGGAAGGCAAGCGTGGAAAACTGGAATGAAACTTCTGTGATCGGAAAGGCTTATGTTGCTTGGAAGCGAGCTCTCCCTCCTGCTTCTCTGAGGGGTTCTCACTTAATTCCAGACTGGGAAGTAAGCCGAGGGGGTTCATCAGTCAAACCCCTCCAAGGCGAGCCCTGCTACGTCCTGTGGTGGTCCTCTTAAGAGTACCCGTTCTGCCCCCATGCCCTGGAAAGCACCTGCGTTTAATGATGCGAATGGAAATCTAGGTCCTTAGGGGTCCTTGTAGACGGACCTGAGGTGAGAGAACAGCGGGAGGGTTCCGGTGGAAGTGGCATCGTCCACTTCAGGTCTCGGGGTGCTCACAAGATAACCGTGGAAGGTGAGCAGGACTGTTTCCTTTGCCACGTGCCCCTGCAAGGACCCGCTCTCAGGGAACCACTGTTGAAGAAGCTCAACTGCGAATGCACGTTGGCTCTCATCCTAGTTTCGAGAGTAAAAACATGGCAGTAAAATGCCTTTTTCTGAAGGTTTTCCTTTGTCAGGAGATCCTGATGGCTTTGTCGCACTGAACACAGCAAAGAAGAGTCGGGCCTTAAGTCACTAAAGAGACAGAGCTTTAAGACAGTGAGGTGTCCATTATCAGGGGTCTGTGATGCCCTTCCCAACTGCCCCGGGCTTCTGCACCATTGGCACAGCCTTCGAGGCCAACTGAAGTTGGTGCTTAGTAAGGATTCATGAGAATTTGTTCAGGGCGAGCCATCTCAAACGGGCTGGAGACCTTACAAACGGTCCCTCTAAGAAGCCCTTATGCTCTACAGCCGCTGTCTCGACCTTCTTTGTGGACAGGACGTGGTAAGGAGGCCACGTTGGTTACCTCTGCCTTTAACCAGACACACGCACCTGACGTAATAGCAAGACTCTGATACGTTGTAAGTGGTGCACAGCTTGATTTCTTCCTGCCAGGTCGTGAAATCTGAAAGCATAATTTGTAAGTGGCTCAGACCCTTGTCGGAGTAGCTGGCAGCGACCATCGTGCATCCGGGTGTTTGTGTGTGAGTGGTAAAGCGCAGAGAGGTTCACACGTGCTGGGTATGAAAGCCGTCCTGTGAGGGGTCAGAACGCAGGTCAGAAGGAGGTGGGTGACTGTGTTGGAAGACACGGTTGACCATTAACATCAAAAAGGACCGTGTGGCCAGAGAGCAATGGGAGCGTGTGATGCTGACCAAGGAAGATCCTCACCGGTCATGGCCCTGTCCCTCCTGCCCGGAAGCTGCCTCTGGAATCGTTTGAGTTCCCGTTGGTGGTCTCGCTCTGCATATCTCTTGTGACTCCTTAAGAATCGGGGGGAAAACAATTTCTAAAACCTAGGAAGTCGAGTGAGTAGAATGTGGTGCTTTTACATCTTTAAACAGTGGAGCCTAAAACTGCCAACAGTGGAAGAGCTGAATGTCAGATAGAGGGCTTATTATTATCATTATGCCCATTAAGCATAGCCTAAGCTGTGCATCTGCCAAGTTCCTCCTTTTCCCATAAGCTCCACCAGGAGCATCTCTTAAAGGGAAAGCTCATATGCTACCAGTGGGGAAACTGTAACAACTGATCGAAGGAATCCAAGCACACAGAGAAGTGGCCAGTGTGTAGGTCCCCCCGGTGTCCCCTCCCCCTGCAGAACCACCATCGAAAGAAACACTCAGTGTGGTATGCTTGGTAGAGTTTTGCCTGTGGGCATGTGATTGCACCTCTCTGGTATGCAGCCCGCTGTGATGCAAGTCCTGAGCAGATGAGATGTTGAACAGCTGTGATGGATGGCCATGAGCGAAGTCTGAGTCATCTCTGCCCACTTGAGACTTCAGCCTGCACCTGGTAACCTGTACGCTGTGGATTTGAAAGAGCCAAGCATAGCCCGAAGCAGTTTATTTTGCGGGGGGGACCCACGAGATTAAATTCCGAAATGAACTTTCATTCACGTCCATGACTTTGTTCTCCTAAAGAAATCTGTCGCAGTGGTCGGGTAGACAAATCTCTGTGGCCGAAAGGATAGGGTTCATCAGGAATGGGCAGGTTTCACCCTTCCAAACTGTACGTAATGTTCCAAGCCTTTCTCTCTGTCTCAAGCTGGAGGGAGAAACAATCTGGTGGCTTGGAAACGTCTCTCCTGTTGGGGTGCCGAAGTGGCAAGCACCTTTGGGAAGAGGCCTCGGCAGATCTTGCCCTTGGGACTTCACCTAACAGTAATTGTAGCCCCGTTGGCAGTCGACCCCAGGCAGAGCCCGGTGCTGTGGCACAGCTGTGCGTGACTCAGAGGCCCGGCCGGGGCATTTGCACCCGTGGCTCAGGCACCGTATAAGAGGCGTGGGATTTTTGTTTCAGAGTTCTTCATTTCTCCTCCCAAGGAGTTGGACAATTCACCAAGCTCTCTCAGATCCAAACTTGGCTGGAACGCAGTGACGCTCAGAGCATTCTAACAGGTCACCCTTGAAGCCAATCCAGTAGTCCTGTTGCTTCCAAGACTCTTGACACTGTGATACAGATGTAGCACTTTGAAACCTGCGTAGCTAACGGCTTACTGGGAGTCATGAGCACATTAAAGGGGCAGCCAGCTAACGCTGTCTCTTGACCCACCATACGGATGCGAAGGAAGAGATTGAGGAGGCGAATCAAGCTTTACTCATTCAGTCATCTGTCCTCAAATGGATTCATTTCCCCCAGCCATCGCCCAGGGGTGCTGGTGATAACTAGTGTCAGAAAAGACATTGTCTCCTCCTCTTGGCAGTTCCTGGCATGGTGGTTCACGTTGGTCCAGAGTTCAAAGTGAATGCCGCACTGTGTTGCATGTTACATCTCTGAAGTGCCGGATAGTGATTGTCTGCTCCATTCTACCACCTGGAACCACCGATTTCATCCCTATTTTTTATATGGAAGTGACCGATAAAGGCCATTACTTTATTCTTTGATAGTCCATATATGCTTATATAATGCTCTATTTTTTTAATCTCGAAACTCCGTCGCCTTTTCCGTGGATGGCTCTAAATAGTTCCATGGACTATTCTTTTTTCCTCTTTGCCTTGTGTGAAACTTGTGCTAGCAAAATGCCGATGAGTCCACAATTTCCGGCAGAGATTCAACTCCAAAGAATTTGGCATTCCTCATGGAATAAACAATGAGGCTTTGATTGCCAGCTATGCTAAGCCTTTCTCTAAATTCTCCTCGTGCAGATCCTAGGGGCTTCTCTGTGAAACTGTAACAAGAAAACGGGCATTTCTCCTCATATATAATATGCAATTTCAGTGCATAATCTTAGCAGGGTAATTAAGGAATAAAGCAGATGTTATAGGCAAAGTTGGACCTACTTCCCTTCATGAGTCTTTTCCAGGGCTTCCTTACATTCGCATTAGAAGTGCTGTTGACTGTTTGGCTGGGTCAGCTTCTCCGGTCCACCTTTCCAGCACAGGAAAGGCAAGTCCACAGACCACCGAGTGGCTGGAGAGAGTGCTCTCTTCTCCGCATGATATGGCAGCAGAGGAGTCCAGAGAATGGACAACTCTAGACATTCTTGGGGTGGAATTTGGATAGCACATTTCTTTCTGCTGGCTCTATAAGGGGGCATAGGCCATCCAAGAAGGATCCTGTTCTCAGCAAGGGACTAGAAGTCCATTCAAATTCTTACATTTCAGTTAAGTTTGAGTGGATTATAAATAACTCTTTTGACCCCCTCTCCCCTCTCCCTCCATAAATCGTCCTTTCCTATAATCTCTCATTGCTTCAAATCTAATCACCAAAAAGCCATTAACCCAGTTTTTTATATCCCATGAATGCTCGTATAATTTTCTATGAGACACAAAGAAGTCAGTCTCAACCCCACTGAGTTTCTACTCTGCATATTCCAAAGATGTCCATTTTCTTTGGGAACAAATCTATGAAGGATGGGAGTGGTCTAGGGACAATTCACCTGACTCCCCAAGGTGACAAAAACTAGGATCCTTTGGCCCATCAAAGGGACCGTTCTAATTCACTCAACAAATACAGTGGCTTGACTGCCAATTGGCTGAAACTGTAATCTTCAAATTGTATAAGCATTGGAGGAGGCGGGGGGGGGGGTACTTCCTAAAGAAACAATCTAACAAGAAAGGGAGAAATTTTGAAAACTTTTAACGTTGAGTAGTCCTTAATAATCTTGAGAGAAAACATGTCATTTATTAATCACAGTTTTTCCATTTATTGCATTGTAATTTAAATAGCATGGGACGCAAGGGACCCCTGGACTGTGATTTAGGGGATCGTGCTTTGGCCTGGAAACTAAGCACTAGTCTCCATGCCCAGAACCTCAGTGAAGTCACTCAGCATGCTAATATGAATCAGGCCAACCAGAAACGTAAGTTCTTTCAAGTTCTTTCGACTTCAGCTTCCTAAGCATCACCTTAGACACTGGTTCATACGTGTCTTTGACCCATGCAGTCGTTGTCTTCTCTCGGTCTCGTGAGCTTTCTAGCAGTGGGGTGAGGCAGACGACCGGGCAGCAAAGTCCAGATACGTGCAGTGTTTTGCTGACATGACATGTTGGAAAGCTGGTGATTTTTGCCAATTGGGAAGGCTTTCAACGAAACCTCTAAGAATCTGCATTAGGCAAATCGGGATGTCCCACATCCTGTGTTGGTCACTGCCAGACAAGGGGCTGAAAAGCCAGCCCCCCTACAGAAACGGGCCTGGGCTTAGCTGAATGACATCCTTACACTTCACATTCATTGCCAAGGGGCTCGTTGCGCGGAAGCCTTCCTATTTCTCTGTGCCTTTCCAATCACCTTGTGAGTTTTTATCTAGCTTCATTTCACTTTTCCCCTCTCAAGGTTCCGGCGCCAGCCTCCTGCTTCCTTCACAGCGCACATCTTAGTCTCTCGTTACCTGTAGTTTCTCCAGGACCCCGCTTTTTGCTTCTCTCCGTCACAGACAACCAGACGTCTCCCTCTGCCCTGACTCCATCCTCTCACTCCCTCGGCTTCAAACCTCAGTTCTTTGGGCCGCTGTCACCACAGAGCCCCAGTGAGGTGCACTGCCTCTTCCTGCTGCCAGGACCCCCATCACCTAGGCAAAGGAGAAATCAAAAAAATAGGTGGGAAATGCATTTCTCTCTTTTTTGTTTTTACTCTATTATATATTTTTTTACTCTACTCTATTTTAAGAAAGTTGAAGGGAGGTGGTTCTAGTCCTCAATTTCTCACAGAGTCCGCTTCAAAACTGTCTAGTGAGAGGCCATTCTTAAGAAAAATTATTAACTCCTCCAGATCACTAACTATGATGCATATGAATCTCAAATGGCTTTCTATGCTGCTGTACAAATGAACTTAACTCAGTGTACATGTAATCATAAACCCGTTCTATTGCTACCCCCATTGTTACCACCACACATGATCCACGCCTCTCTACAAGCCTGGCTCTGGCTGATGACACTGGGTGATTATTTTCCAGTGAGCTGTCACTGTGGCGCCCTTAAAGCACTTACAAAACAGATGCACGCAGCTTTCTAAATAGTCACTTGACCTGCTCCAATGTTGCCTTTTCCACTTAAGTATGAAACCAGGCTGCAGATGAGGTTGCCAACAACATGGAGCAATAATGCGGTGTGGACCAGGGGAAGGTACTCAAGATGGGAAACCTTTCTGAGGTGCTCTCGGGTTTCTTTGAACCATGATAAGCTCATTTGATTCAGGGGTTTTCCCTTTAAGTTTTTACAAGTATGTATTTCTCATTTGTTTGTTCATTGGAATTTGTCGAAGCAAAGGAATGCCCATGAGTTAGAGTTGTAAATGGCATTTGCAATGAAGTATTTATTTTTTAAAGGAAAGGGTGAAGGAACCAAAAAATGATTTGTACATAATGATATGTGTGTGTATTTTGTTCCTCCTAGACACCACTGGTCTTCAGGTCAAGTGTATTTTTGTACACAATATATATTGGTTAGATAATGTAGATTGTCTATTGAAAGAATTCTATCTCTGTGATAGACTATCTGTATCCTAATCTGTTAATACCTCTTTGTTTCACAAGATAGAACTATATTTTTTTGGAATTTGCAGTGACTTACATTCATGGCTTCCAGATGTAAATATGCTAAGGATATTTTAATAAATCTTGGTTTCATGTCTGTCTGGTGTACAATGCAGATTTGTTTTCAAGAGGCGCATCTTGGCATTTAAAATAACATCCCAGTCATACTCCCAATATGACAATTACTAGTCATTTCTAACTTGCAGGCTCGGTCCGACAATAAGCTTAAATATAAAGACATTTGTGAGGGTGACACAAGACTGGGCAGGGTGACGTCCTCTTGCACACAGGGTCGCTATGGGTCAGAACTGACTCGACAGCACCTCACCGCAGCAGCGCAGTGCTGCGACGGAGCTGCAGGAGCAGGGGCTGAGGAAGTTCCTTGTTTATCATTTCTCTTCCTCTGCTTCTGCTGACTCTACAAACAGCGGGCGATCTGGCTGTGCATTGAAGGCGCACCACCAACGGCCAAGCCCAGAAAGGTACTGTCACCGCAGCTAGGCTGGCTGAAAAACAACTACTGCCCGAACATAAATTTCCCAAAGAGCAGCTCAGGGATTGGGACGCCTAAGAAATGTAAATGGATGTGTTCTGGTGTTAAGTGCAAGATGCAGCTCCAAGATATTATTTGAAGCATGTGGGTGTTTTATGAACATAACATTTAAAAAACACACTTTTCGTTAAATACAAGTGCAATTTTGTGCATGTGTTTTACTGATCCATTGACTCCTTGTTCCTGAATGCCAGGGATTGTTTATTTCTGAGACATCGACTGGAATATGCCTCCGTGTGAATGTGCTTTAATGAGCATTTGGTATCTGGAGAAACTTCAGCGCATGGAAATCATCTCACAGAGCCACTCGCAGCTATGAAGACCTTCAGACACTGGAGATGACCATATCTTTATTTCACAGTAAAAGCAACTGAAGTTCAAGGGCCTAAGGAACTTGCTGAAAGACACACTCAGGGACCACATCAAAACTAGGACCCAGACCCAAGCTCTGCCACTGCTTGACTCACCCATCCCCTTAAACTGTGCAGAGCATCCCAGTATGGAGACACATTCTAGGAAGATCTGCCAACGTGCTCCACCCACCCCACCCCACCCCCGGCTAGGCAGTTGATGCATATGAAATGTATAAGCATTCATTTGTGCCTCTGCATGCATACACTCTGTGTACCGTGGTCCCCACCAACAGACCACCACTTCCTAAATCAAAACGCCACTTCAGACACTAGCTAGCCGCTGCTCACCCTTAGAAAAGACGTTGGCGCCTCTGCGTCTTAAGTCTTCTCCCAGTAGTGTCTTCTTCCTGTCCATTCTTGTGTGATGAATGATACACAAATGTAGCCATATTCGTTATCAGCTGTTGCCCTACCCCAAATCTGAGCAGATTGAAAGAATAATAATCACTTTTTGTCTCGTGAATGCCGCTGGTCAAGAATTCTGGGAGGGTTCAGTTGGGCAGTTCTCATGCGGGAGTCTCTTATAAAGTTGTAGTTCTCTGTCACTTGGGTCTGCAGTCATCTGAGAGCAAAGTAGACAGAGGCAGGAAGGATACAGGGCCGAGCAACTTGGGTTGAGGGACTTCCGTTTTCCTTCCTAAGGGTCTCTCCATAGAGGTGCTTGAGCGATCACGGGGAAGATGTCTTGTTTTTGGTTGAGCAAGGCTCAACTCACACGCCATCATTTCCATCCTGTTCTCTGCCGAGGCATGTCCAAAGGTCTGCTCAGTCCTGGTGGGCAGAGGGCCAAGCCCCTACCTTCTGCTGGAGAGATGTGAAAACCACACGGTGATGTGAGATAGCACAGGTAAGACAGGCTCTGTCAGGTGGAACCACCTTGGGAAAATGCCATCTGTCACAGTAGGTTCCCCTATTCTGTCTCTTCTTCTACCTCCATAACCCATCCCCCTCGTTTTCATTTTTACTTTTGTGCTAAAACAATTTCAGGTTTGTTTTTTTAAGATTTTTCCTTACCTCCTCTCATGAGCTTCCAGAAAGAAATCCTCTCTATCTTGAAGAGTGTGAGATGTAGCCCAACGAGGACTTTGTACAGGCTGGAGCCCTGGTGGCACAGGGGTTACCTGTTGGGGTGCGGACCACAAGAGCATCAGTTCAGAGCCACCAGGTTCTTTCTCCACAGGGTTTCCACTCCTGCAAAGAGTTAAAGTCTTTAAAAGAGGGAGAGAGTTACTGTCTTGGAAACCCACAGTAGGCAGTTCTACTCTGCCCTACAGGATCATTATGAGTCAGGGTTGACTCAATGGCAATGAATTTGGCTTTGGTTTTGGTTGGTGGAGGAAAAGTGGATCCACAGATGATCCTATAATTTCAGTCCAAAAATTTAAGTCCACATTTCTGATCATGTGAGTGGTAGAAAAGCTTCTCCCTCCAAAAGCTGGGTCTTGGCCGATGAGTAAGTGAACTCAGTCCCTGTCCAATGACGGAGCATAGGGCTCTGTTTAACTGTGTTAACAACAGTAGCTATGTCTGGAGGACATGTGCACGCAGGGTGATCTGCTAAGCATTTATTTGCATATTACTTTGTGTAATCCTCATAACACTGTGACATAAAGAGGACGGCTGTGCCCATTTTACAGATGAAAACCAGGCTTGGGGAAGTTGGTAACTTACCCATGCAATCGGTAATGTCAAAATCAGGATTCAGACTTCTCAAAGAAGTGCTGTGAGCCACTGTCCTATCTCTAAATACCATAGAGTTAGCTGATTCAGAAGAAAGAAGGCGATATAGACAAAATAAAGTCGATATAAAGATTATCTTATAATTTCATCTTGGAGGTATGGTGACACTCTGACATTTAACTAAATGCTACTTTTCCATAAAGACTGCCCTGTCCATCCTTAGGGCCCTTTCCCACTCCCCACTCCCCACCAGAAATTTAAATATCCTTAACTCAAGGGTTTGGGAGACAATGCATTTAGGCAAAAAAAATTAATGAACAGGATACAGGTGTCTGTGTGTGTTTTGTGTGTGTGTGTGTACATGCACGTGTATATGTATATACATACAGTTAAAAAATCTATTTCAAGGGAATTAGTACGTGCCTACTAGCATCTTCTTCCTTCCGTAGCTGAGAAGGAAGGTGTCACAGCACAGCCAGAGAGCGGGAAGTAATGGGAGCCACACGGGGCATCCTGTGAGTCCAGGAGGAGCAGTCATCTGGTCGACCTTTGAGTTGCTAAAGTAACCTCCTGAGGAATCCGCTGGGAAATGGGCCTGACCAGGTAGAACAGTAGCCTTCCCACTGAAAAGAATGTCTAAACACACAGTGGATTCTATATGGCTCCAAATTTCCCAGACAGATCTACCAATATTGTGGCTATGGTCATTGCTTTATTTGCAGGCAAATAAGAGCCTAGAGTCATCCAGGGTCATTTTTTTTTAAGATACCTGCTGCTAAATTACATCATCTTTTGAGAGAACCTGTTTTTAATTGTGAAAGGACCATGAATGAGCAGATAGTTGTATTCAATTTTCTTATACTGGTCAGAATCAGACATAAAGGCAAGACCCAAAAAAGCCCCTTCCTCATCCTTCACTTTCTAGAAAACATCAAAAGTGACCAAAATGTCCATCCACTTTACCTGATCTTATGAGATTCACAGCCGAGTTCAAAACATTAGATTGGTTTGTTCTCCTCTTAGAAACCGCTGCATTTAGGGCTTCGTCACACAGAAGAACATGAATCTAAATAGTGGAGAAAGAGCATCAATCTAGAAAGCCAGGGCACCTCTGCTCCTGAACTTCCCTTTCCTGGCTTGGTGTGGCAGATCAGAGGACAAGAAGGATCCACCAGCTCTCCCAGGGACCAGCTTCTCGCCCCCTCAGATAGGATCCTTCTGATGGCATTGAAGTCCCCACCTCCCACTAACTTGCAATATCGCAAGACTCTATGGACAAAATATTGAAGGGTGCAGGAAGCATTAAAACAAAGGCCAGGAATCCACAGACTCACTCGACCACAAAGAGCGGGGTGACATTGAACTACTTCAAGAGGTCGCATATGGTCGAGAACAGAGAGTATTAAAGCTGCTCTCACTGACGGCATTAATTAGCCTAAAACAATGATCCAGGAATTCGTGGAATACCTTTAGAAATGTTTCAGCAATCTGATGCAATGCTGGAAGCACTCACTAGTTCAGGGGTTCTCAACCTTCCTCAGGCCGCGACCCTTTAATACAGTTCCTCATGCTGTGGTGACCGCCCCCCACCCCCAACTATAAAATTGTGTTTGTTGCTACTTCATCACTGTCATTTTGCTTCTGTGATGAATCTGGCAACCCCTGTGAAAGGGTCATTAGACCCCCCCCCCCAAAGGGGCCGCGACCCACAGGTTGAGAACCGCTGCGCTAGTATGGGCCAGGCCTCTACCCAGCTAACCGAGCAGAAGGGACCCATATCTGTGCCCACTCCCCAAAACGGTGGCAAAACAGAATGTGGAAATTATTAAACAAGATCATTAATACCATATGCAAGTAAACTTTTCCTGAAGATAATTCAAAAACAGTTGTAGCAGTACATCCATAAACCAAGCCATCCTCGCTGCCATCAAGTGGATGTCAGGTCAGAATGACCCTATCGGACAGGATAAAACTGTCCCTGCGAGCTTCCAGGACTCTTCATGGGAGGAGAAAGCCCTGTCTTTCACCCACAGAGCAGCAGGCAGTTTCAAACTGTGGACCTTGTGGTGAGCAGCATCAGCATAAACACTCTGCCCCCAGAGGTGCTTAGTACATCCAAAGGGAACTGGAAATTCAAGTTAGATTCACGGAACAAGGCATATCCTTACTGATGCCCAATGAATCTTGTCTGAGAGCAGAGAATATTTTTAAAACGCTTGCTAGTGTGTTAGGAAATGGGCAACGGCACTTACTGTGTGGATCGTAGCAAACTATGGAGAACATTGAAGGAATGAGACGATCAGAGCCGTTCAGGATGCTCCTGTGGATGTACGAGGCAGTGTGCCACTGCATGGTTGCCCACCAGCAAAGCTGTGGGCCGGCTGCATCCAAGAAGCTAGCCTATATGAAGGAGAAGGCAGCATCAGGATTGGAGAAAGGCTCAGGAGCCCCAGTAATATGAAAAGAGCACTGTCTCACTTGCTGAGCGTGAAGAGGACTTGAGCACTCATGAGCATCACAGACGACAGGCTTTAGGACGCAAAGCGGTACTGTGCAAAGCACACACCAATCCTCACCACTGGCCCAATTAAGAACACCGTGATAAATAGAAGGGGAACAGATTTAAGTTTTCAGGGATTTCATTGTACTCGGATCCAAAATCAATGTTCCCCGAAGCAACAATCAAGCAATCCAAGGACATTTACATTGGACACCTCTGCTGTACACCCCAAGTCTCAAACTCAAACTCACTGTCATTGAGTCGCTGCCGACTCACAGAGACCCTAGAGGACAGGCTGGAAGTGCCCCTATGCGGTGGCAAGAGTGTAACTGTTCGTGGGAGTAGAAAACTTTGTCTTTCTCCCAAAGAGCACCTGGTGCTTTCCAACGGTGCCCCTAGCAGACCGCCACCTAAGGCATGGCCAATCCAGGCATGTAAAGTGTTCCAAAGCAAAGACGTCGCTCTGAGGACTGAGTGGTGTCTGCCCTGAGCCAAAAGTACTTTCGATCGCTTTGTATGCTTGAGGCAGATGATGAATCATATCGGATAAGCTGAACAGTGAATGTGGAAGACAAGAAGAATCCATTCAGTTTCATTAGACTGTTAGCGAAGAATACGAATTCCGCTATGGATTACCTGAAGAACCAACTAATCTGTCTTGAAAGGAGTTAAGCCAGAATGCTCCTTAGAAGTAAAGGCTCACAAGACGTGTGTTGTGTCACGGACTTTGGGCATGTTGTCAGGAGAGACCAGTCCCTGGAAAAGGGCATCATGCTTGGTAGAATGGAGCGTCAGAGAAGAAGGGAAAAACCCTCAACACGAAGGATTGACACAATGGCTGCAGAACGTAGGGTCAACCAGAACAACCATTGTGTACATGGTGCCCACTGGGCAGTGTTTCTTTCTGTTGTTCCTCCAGCGTCCGATGGGTCAGGGCTCACCCAGTAGCATCCTAGGAAGAACATTAAGGCAAGGCGTGAAAACACATGACGGAAGGATAGAAGTATAAAGAAAAATATTGTACGAAACAACACCACACTAATCAGTCACTAATAGCTCATACAGGGAAAAAAATAGGAGAAACGAGATTTGAACAATAGGACTAATCAATTGATGCATTCAGAATCTAGCATCCAACGAGTCTTTAAGCAAAGGCATCATATTAGCCCCAAAAACCTGTCCAGATTCTGGGCTAAAATGAAAACCTCAGCAACTTTTAAAGAATTAAATCCTTACAATATGCTCTGTGAACACAATGCAGGTCACCCAGAAATCAATAATGGTTATTAAAAAAAAGTTAACCTTAAAAAGAACTGATCCAAAGCAAAGCACAAGAGCCACAAACTCATTCCAACTCTGGGGGCCCAGGGAGCCCACACAGGTAAGAGGAGAACTGAAACAGACATTAGGAGTCGAGGTTCTGACCCACATCTGCTCTCTGACTTTAGGCAGGTGTAAAAACGGGAGTTGTAGTACTAATAGTAGTGGGAAGGTTGACCGTTCAAATCCACCCACAGGTGGTAACACACACCTGGCAATCTGCCTTCAAAAGGTCATAACTTTGAACACATATAGAGTGTAGTTCAACTCTAACCAACTCTGCCACAACTAGTAACAGTATTCACAATCAGAATGAAGCCGGCCACATCAGCCAATTCATTGCCGTGAGTGAGTAGGTCGGTCTCCATATATACCTGTTTGTGTACAATTCCACAGTTGCTGTCTTCACTAATTATTGTTTAATGTATTTGTTACCGTTTGTGTTTGCAATGTGCTTGAGTATATAACTGTGCCTTGCACTTTCTTCAAAACAGCTCGTACCGAACTTTGTGGCCACTGCAACATCTCGCAGGGAGACCTGATACGTTGGGGAGACCAGTGTGATGAGGGAATTGCTTTTCCTCCTACGTCCCTCCCCCTCCTGACTATATTCCTTCTGGTTTCCGAAGAGCCTCTCTGGGGAGCCATCATGATCAGACTTAAAAGCTTCAGCTGTGGCCACAGTTCATATTTCAGAACCATAAAGCAGAAAGGAGTGCTTTATGGCCTAATACCTGATATCCAAGGAATTGATTGAAAACTTACTGGAACATCTGATAGGCCCTGTGGACACCAAGGGCCAGCCCCAGCCCCACTCTGGAACCCTTGTTCCCACGCTTTTGCAATGGCATCTCCCTACCCAAGGCGGAAGGCAGACCAAGCATCTGCAGCCCTGTCTTCTCATGCCTCAGCTAACTCCATGCTCCATGGCTTGCCCTTCTGCTAGAGAATTTCGAAGGAGACTCGGAGTCTTGCTGTAACGGTTGCATCTCACAGACAAACACCTCACATGATACAGGTAGACAGGCAGGTAGAGAGGTCAGGAGATCTAGATGCTGGTCTTACCTTTTTCTCAGTGAGGCTTCAGACAACTGCCTTGGCATTGAAGTCTGCTTTCTCATTCTGAAAACAGAGGCCAGAGCTGTTGGTCACTGTGCCGGCTAACCCGCAGCTGTGGAGATCAACCCGCGGCTGTGGAGGGCGTTCTGACTCTTGTCGGGCCCTTGTGTGTCACTTGAAGCCTGTGCTCCCTGTAGTTTGTCAATAGCTAAGCATTTGAAAGCGAATTGCGGAATTTTTCTTCCCAAATACCTCTGAGCGGAGTCACACCTCCTTCTTTTGATGAGAGCCCAAGCAAGTTCGTGGGGTGACTAGTAGCGTGACGACCTTGGCAGTATCGTAGTCAATGGAGGAGGTGGTTCTTTCAGTGCCAGGGAGCCAGCGCTGACTCAAAGCAACCCTCTATGACAGGGTAGAACAGCCCCTGCGAATTCCTGAGACTGTCGCTCTTCATAGGAATAGATAGCCTCATCTTCTTCTCACAGAGTGGCCGATGGCGTCGAACTGCTGACCTTCCAGCCCAATGTACAATCACTATGCAACCACGATTCTGTATAACATGGTTATTAGGCTCAAATCTGATTCAGACGGTGGAAGGGCTATTTAATTTAACAAAATGCTAGGTAATTGTGAACGTGCCCAGTAATCCCAATGAGGACCTTGACATGAGATAAAGCCAGAGCTTCCTCAAGGTGACATTGCTGCCATGAAGAGCAGGTTGAGCCTTGCCCCCCCCCACCCCCTTTCCTGCCTTTGGATGGATGTTCTTCCCAGGGCAGGCCTGGGATGTCCTGGTGCTGTACCCTGTGGCCTGAGCGGCTTACAGATAGGAACGGTGCCAAACATGTTCACCCACTTAATTCAGTGCCGAGCTAATACTTATTTCCTCACTGAGTATCAGTTGGGCTGCTAACCACAGGGTCAGCAGTTCAAAGCCACCAGCCACTCTATGAAAGATGAGGCTTTCTATTTCCGTTAAGAGTTATAATCTAGGAAACTCAGAGGGACAGTTCTACCCTGTCCTATAGGCTGGCTCTGAGTCAGAAAAGACTCACTGGCAGTAAATGAGTGAGTGAATGAGTGAGTGAGTGAGTGAGTGAGTGAGTGAGTGAGTGAGTGAGTGAGTGAGTGAGTGAGTATTACTTGAAGGAGGTCCCCAGATGCCACGAAGCTCATGTCACCAGGCTGAGGTTGGGTTCGGACATTTGCATCTCCACCATCCACAGGCCTGAAGAAACAAATTCTGGGGCTGATTCCCCCAGCCAGACCATGTCATAGAGCAGGACAGAAATGAACCGTGACCGGGATGAATATTAGAATGGGCTTAGAGAAAGACAACTTTGAGACTTAGCTTTCTTCCCTTCAACTGATCTTTCCACTTTAGCGTTTTGCGAAGAGGTTTGTTCCGTTGGAATTCTGTTCACAGGCCATGCTAGAATCGAGAGGGGGAAACTTTTTTCTGGAGTGAAACAGCTGAAAGAGAAAAGGCTCCTGCCCCTAAATAAGTCAGCTCGGGTGCCGTGCCGAGAACTGAGCATGGGGCTCTGCCCAGCACTCTCAGAAGCTACTGGCGTTTTCTTGGCCTCTGTTGAACCAGCCAGTTGCCTATATATAGCCCTGTCTTGTGTAAAGAATTTAAAAAGCATTAGAATGCAGAAATCAAAGAGACAATAAATTTAAAACCAATCTTATTGTCTACAGCCTAAAGTGTTATTCAGATCAAAGGGGTGGGGACATCTGGCTTCTGGCTTGCTACAAAAGTCAGATCACATTACCTACCAATCGCCGGGTTCAGCCACTCTCGTTTTTCGGGGTCTAGAGAACATAGGTTTCTGAGCTCCCGGTGAAGTATACACTATGCACATGAGTAGGGCAAGCCTCCTAATTCTTTGGGCAACAGAAACGCTCTATAAGATCCTTTAGGAGTGGGTAGACTGGTTCTGCCGCCCTGCCTCTCTGGGCACCAAGGAGGCCTTGCCGAGCCCCAGGCCATGGCTACAGTCTCATCATGGTCCAGCCCAGTGACCACTCCTCTCCAGCCCCACCCCCCAGAGCGCCAAGCTTCCTACTTGAGGATGCACATCCGTCTTAGATTATTTGAATCTGTTTTTGCCTGAATCACAGTTTGGGCCTGAGTCACTCACTGTTTAGTTGGAAACTTGTGTGGACTCCTTTCCTCCATTCTGGTCATAACAACAAAGATTTGGCTTACCACATTTTTTTTTTTTGGTCATAACAGCAATTTTGGAAAAAGGAATGATTGTGCTTTGGGACTAGCTATGTACTTCAAATCATTACAGATCCCATACATGGGTCAGCTTTTATTGATTTATTTTTTTAAATCATTTTATTGGGCCTCATACAACTCTTACCACAATCCATATACACATCAATTGTGTAAAGCACACGTATACATTTGTTGCCCTTGTCATTCTCAAAACTTGCTTTCCGCTTGAGCTCCTAGAATCAGCTCCTCATTTTCCTTCCCCCCTCCCTCATCCCCCCCTCAATCATGAACCCTTGATAATTTATAAATTATTATTTTATCTTATCTTACACTGCCCGGCATCTCCCTTCACCCACTTTTCGGTTGCCCATCCCCCAGGGAGAAGGTTATATGTAGATCCTTGTGATCAGTTCCCCCTTTCTACCCCACCTTCCCTCCCGGTCTCACCACTCTCACCACTGGTCCTGAGGGGTTCTGGTCTAACCAGGTTTGCAAGGTAGAATTGGGATCATGATAGTGAGGGGGAGGAAGCATTTGAGAACTAGAGGAAGGTTGTGACTTTCATTATTGATATACTGAACCCTGAGTGACTCATCTCCTCCCCACTACCCCTCTTCAAGGGATGTCCAGTTGTCTACAGATGGGCATTGGGTCCCCATCACACGCTCCCCTCATTCATGATGAAATGACCCCCCCCACCCTTGGTGCTTGATACCTGGTCCCCTCAACCCTTCATGATCACGCATGTTGGTGTGCTGCTTCCATGCGGGCTTTGTTGCTTCTGGGCTAGATGGCCGCTTGTTTACTTTCAAGCCTTTAAGATCCCAGACGCGATATCTCTCTCGATAGCCAGGCACCATCAGCCTTCTTCACTACACTGACTTATGTACACATTCATCTTCAGTGTTTATATGGTCATCACACAATGATGGTTTTTGTTCTTTGGTGTCTGCTACCTGATCCCTTCAAAACCTCTTGATCACACAAGAGTGTGTGCTTCTTCTCTGTGGGCTTTGTTGCTTCCGACTAGATGGCTGCTTGTTTGCCTTCAAGCTTTTAAGACCCCAGATGCTGTATCTTTTGATAGTCAGGTACCATCAGCTTTCTTCACCATGTTGGCTTATGCACACATTTGTCTTCAGCGATCATGTCGGGAAGGTGGGTATCACGGAATGACCATTTAGCTGAGCAGAGTGCTCTTGTATTAAGGGAATGTGTGCGAGGAGGTCCAATGTCCACCTGCTACCCTACTACTAAACTTATAAATACATGCACATAGGTCTATTTCCCCCATAATCATAAATATATTTACATATGTACATGTCTGTATTTAGGCCTCTATGTATGCTCTTTTCCTCTATTTTCTTATGCTTTCCTCCTGTCCCACTACCATGTTCAACCTTCATTCTGGTTTCAGTAATTCGTCTCAGTTACATTGCCCTTTATTAGGGGCTCTTACAGCTCTTATAATAATCCATACATAAATTGTATCAAGCATATTTGGGCATATGTTGCCATTAGCACATAGGTGAATGCTTGCAAGACCAGAATGAAAACAAAACCAAACCAATAAAGACAAAATGAACCAGATTATTCCATAACCCTTGAAGAACTATGTAAATAGTGACAGAACTCAAATTTTGAGAAGTTAATTACCTGGTTGGACTACTGAGAAATTTGTAGAGCAGAACCCAAACAGCTCTGCCAGCATCAAAGCTTGAGTCTTTGGGAGTCACTACAGGTGATACACCTTTATTTTTTTAAACATTTTATTGGGGGCTCATACAACTCTTATCACAATCCATACATACATCAATTGTGTAAAGCACATCTGTACATTCTTTACCCTAATCATTTTCAAAGCATTTGCTCTCCACTTAAACCCTTTGCATCAAGTCCTCTTTTTCCCCCTCCCTCCCTGCTCCTCCCTCCCTCATGAGCCCTTGAAAATTTATAAATTATTATTTTGTCATATCTTGCCCTGTCTGGCATCTCCCTTCACCGCCTTTTCTGTTGTCGGTCCCCCAGGGAGGAGGTCACATGTAGATCTTTGTAATTGGTTCCCTCTTTCCAACCCACTCACCCTCTACCCTCCCAGTATTGCCCCTCACACCCCTGGTTCTGAAGGTATCATCCACCCTGGATTCCCTGTGCCTCCAGCTCCTATCTGCACCAGTGTACATCCTCTGCTCTATCCAGACTTGCAAGGTATAATTCGGATCATGATATTTGGCGGGGAGGAAGCATTTTAGGAACTGGAGGAAAGCTGTATTCTTCATCGGTGCTACATCGCACCCTGACTGACTCATCTCCTCCCCTAGACCCCTCTGTGAGGGGATCTCCAGTGGCTGACAAATGGGCTTTGGGTCTCCACTCTGCACTTCCCCCTTCATTCACTATGGTAAGATTTTTTTTTTTATGATGCCTTATACCTGGTCCCTTCGACACCTCGTGATCGCACTGGCCGGTGTGCTTCTTCCATGTGGGCTTTGTTGCTTCTGAGCTAGATGGCCGCTTGTTTATCTTCAAGCCTTTAAGACCCCAGACACTATCTCTTTTGATAGCCGGGCACCATCAGCTTTCTGGTGATACAGCTTTAAATCCCATGTCTACTACCAAGAACTGCCAAAGGGGAAAACCGTAGTCTCTGTTAAAATTTAAAGCAAATAATTTTACTGATAGACTACAACAGTTTTGACCAAGAAGATTAGGCTACAAAGTGAAGCTAAGCATTCCAAAGAACAAGGAAGCAGAGTAGTTCTTTATAGGGCAAAACTGCAAAGTGTCAGCTTCTTCTGTGTAAGCATTTGGTTGCATGTCACTCCCAAAAGCTTTTTCAAGTAATTCTTTTTTAAAAAAATCATTTTATTAGGGGCTCATACAATTCTTATCACAATCCATAAATACATCCATTGTGTCAAGCACATTTATACATTTGTTGCCATCATCATTCTCAAAACAGTTGCTCCCCACTTAAGCCCCTGGCATCAGCTCCTCATTTTACCCCTCCCTCCCTGCTCCCCCCTCCCTCATGAACCCTTGATAATTTATAAATTATTATTTTGTCATATCTTACACTGTCCGACGTCTCCCTTCACCCACTTTTCTGTTGTCCATCCCTCAGGGAGGAGGTTATCTGTAGATCCTTATAATATGGCCCCTCTATCTACCTCACCTTCCCTCCACCCTCCTGGTATCACCACTCTCACCACTGGTCCTAAAGAGATCATCTGTCCTGGATTCCCTGTGTTTCCAATTCACATCTGTACTAATTTACATCCTCTGGTCTAGCCAGATTTATAAGGTAGAATTGGGATCATGATAGTTGGGGGAGGAAGCATTTAGGAACTAGAGGAAAGTTGTATGTTGCATCATTGATACCCTGCCCCTGGCTGGCTCATCTCCTCCCCATGACCCTTCTGTAAGGGGTGTCCAGTTGCCCACAGATGGGCTTTGGGTCTCCACTCTGCACTCACCCTCATTTACAAAGATATGATTTCTTTGTTCTTTGATGCCTAATACCTGATCCCTTTGACACCTCGTGGTCACACAGGCTGGTGTGCTTCTTCCATGGGGGCTTTGTTGCTTCTGAGCTAGATGGTCGCTTATTTACTTTCAAGCCTTTAAGACCCCAGATACTATATCTTTTGATAGCCGGGCACCATCAGCTTTCTTCACCACATTTGCTGATGCACACATTTGTCTTCAGCTATCGTGTTGGGAAGTTGTGCATAATGGAATGCCAGTTTAATAGAACAAAGTGTTCTTGTATCGAGTAAGCCCAATGTCCATCTACTGCCTTAATACTAAACCTATAAATATAGGTGCTTAGATCTATTTCCCCACTTTCCTATATAAATAAATTTACATATGTACATGCCTATATTTAGACCTCTATAAAAACTGTGTGCCTCCTATTTCTTTCCTCTATTTCCTTTTACTTTCCTGTTGTCCCACTCTCATGCTCAGCCTTCATTTGGGTTTTAGTAATTTATCTCGGTTACATTGGTCTAGCTGCATCCCTACCAGGCCTCTCACACCCTCCTTGCCACTAATTTTGGATCACTTGTTGCTCCCTTGTCCCTGGGTTGATCAACACCACTTCCTTTCCCCCGCATCCCCCTTTCCCATGTCCCCCGGGACCCATGGACCATCGGTCCCATTGTTTTCTCTTCCAGACTGTTTATCTAGCCTATCCTATCCAGATAGATCTGCAGAAACAATAATATGTACCAAAAAACAAGGCATAGCAACAGAAAATGACAAAAAAGAACACAATGATGACAACAACTAAAAAAGAAAACCAATGACCCAGAGAAGAATAAATTAATTTTTAAAAAAGAAAAAATTTTAAAAAGAAAGAAAAACCTGTAAAAAGATCAAGGTCTGATTTTTGACCTCTAGGTGTGTCATCCAGCTAAGTCCAATGGGGTGTCATGCTCTGGCCCGAAAGTCTATCCTTTGCACTCCCTCGGGAGCTCCCTGCTCTGCTCCCCCAGTTGCTCTGCCGCACGCCTTTAGTGTTTTGCCTTGGTGTCACGGGGTCTGATCGGGCCAGTGTCCCCTGTGGGGCCATGGGTCAGCGAGGGTCGTCATGTCTCATAGAGGGATCAGCCATATGGTCCACTCTGTGCATTCGCTGTTCTGAGTGGGGATATCTTCATCCAAGCCTGGTGGGCCAGGATGTGCTCCACTCTCTTCCTCCCCATTCATTTGATCCCATGTGCTCTGATCAGACATGTCCCTCCTCCCTAGCTGCAGCTTCAGTGGCTTCCTCCAAAGTAAATCCTGCTGGGGGGAGAGGCAGTTGTCCATGTAGCTGGTATGGGGGCCGAGCCCTCAGACCCCTCCACTGGCTCCCCTCTCCATGCTGGCATGCTGCATTCACATCCCGGAATGCTGATTTAAGTCTGATCCCTTTTTCCCTGTGAAGACACAAACAATACCCTCCCCTTGGGTGGGTCAGTGCCTTATTCCCCCACCACACATCTCTCTTTTGTTCCCTTTCCTCCCCACCCCCCTGCCCTTTCTAGTTGGCTACCATATGTACCCCTGGATTTGTTCTGGCCCCTGCCATACTACCTGGACCTCACCCCAGGAGTGTTTGTATACAACAGCTTTTTCCCTGTGCCCCTTTTACATTTGTCTTTTCTTTTTTTATAAACTTGCCTCAGCAGACTCATGTTATACTTGTCCTTTTGTGCTTGGCTTACTTCACTTAACATAATTTCCTCCAGTTCTTCCCATGCGACGATGTACTTCATGTGTTCATCGCTGCTCTTTAGCAATGCATAGTACTCAATTGTATGTATGTACCACAGTTTTTTAATCCATTCGTCTGTTGATGGTAATTTGGGTTGTTTCCAACTCCTTGAGATTGTGAACTGTGCCGCAATGAACATTGGAGCACAGATGTCTGGTCATGTTTGTTTTTTGCCTCTTCTGGGCATATGCCCAGTAGGGGGATTGCTGGGCCGTATGGTAGCTCAACTTCCATCTGTTTCAGAAATCTCCAAATTGATTTCCATAGTGACTGTACGTAGCTATAGGTCCACCAGCAGTGGATGAGAGTTCCTATCTCACAACAGCCCCTCCAACACTTGTTGCTTTCTGATTTTTTGAATTGGGCTATTTTTGAGGGTGTTAGGTGGTACTTCATAGTTATTGTAATTTGCATTTCTCTATGGCTAAAGATCAGGAACATTTTCTCATAGGTTTGTTGGCCATTCGGATTTCTGCCCCTGTGAAACTTCTGTTCAGGTCCTTTGCCCACCTCCTCAGTGGGCAGTGAGTTTTTCTCTAAAAGTCAGTTTTTAATCATGCACCTAAGTGCTCCCTTATTGTCTAGATCAGTGGTTCTCAACCTGTGGGTCGCGACCCCTTTGGGGGTTGAAGGACCCTGTCCCAGGGATCACCCAATACATAACAGTAGTGAAATGACAGTGATGAAGTAGCAAGGAAAATAATGTTATGGTTGGGGGGTCACCACCACATGAGGAACTGTATGAAAGGGTCGTGGCCTTAGGAAGGTTGAGAACCCTGCCCTAGATGGAGGAACTATAGCAATTAGAGGGCCTGGGTCCCAAACTAGGAGCTCTCTGATCCGTAGACCCTCTGACTTCACTGATTCGGAGGTGGACATCACAGAAAGCCCCCAGCGTTATTCTGAACCATTGAGGAGCTTCATTCGAGTGAACAACATTTCTACTGAAGTGTCCCCACAGATTGCTGGGTATTGTCAGTCTCCCACTTGTATCTTTCCCTCTGACGACAATTTCTTTTCTGAGATGGGTTTTCTCGGAAAACGTACAAACCAAACCCATGGATCCCGTCGCCCCTCTACTTTCTTTTCTCCTCAGCTCTCCTCACCTTCCCCCAATCCTTCAGATGAAACAGTCTCCACCAGCCAAGAGCTTTCCAAAGAAAATCCCCAGGAAACTGGACCCGATCCCAGCTGTAGCCTCTTCTCCCAGAGCTGGGATTCGCTTCCAGTGTTGCCTTCCTTTTCCACTCGCCATCCCCACTTGGTTGCTCATGAAAAGCCTATTACTCACAAAGGAAGAAGAATCTTCTGTGAGAGGCAAGATAAATGTGTCTTGCTTTTTTCCATTGTATTTTGCTTTTAGACCTCGTGTTGCTTTGTTTTCTGTTAAGAGGTTCATTGCTGTGCCGCTATAGACAGCATTTTGGCAGCTCGTCATTTTTCCAAATACCATTCAGTGGGATCAAGCACATCACCCTGTGCAGCCATCACCAGCAGCCTGTGCCAAGTTGTCCATCTCCATAAACCACCTCAGTGCTGCTTCCCAAACTGTGATTCCCCTGCTCCCATTCTCTCTCCCTCCTGCCTCGGATAACCACTTTTAAACGCTGATCTCAGTATAGTTGCCGATTCAGGTACTTCGTCTGTGTTCCCTGCGGCACTGTTAGCAAAGGCTGTAAGATAGACACAACCCAAATAACCACCAACAGATTAATAAACAAAACGTGGTTTATATCCAAACCTAGCTATTATGTGTGGCCAGGAGCCCCGCTGGCGTAGTGGTTATGCGTTGGGCTGCTAACCCCAAAGTCAGCAGTTTGAAACCACCAGCCACTCTGTGGTCACCAGCAGCTTGGTACTTCTGTAACGATTTACAGTCTCCGAAACCAGCAGGGCAGTTCTACCTAGTCCTAGACATAAATCTGAAGGACTTGGTGGAGTGAGTTTGGTTTTCTGTGAATATACAAAGAACTAGTACTCTTAAAGAAAGACACATGCAGGCTTTAATACATGCCAGAATGTGGATGAACCTTGAAAATAGTGTGCCGAGGGAAAGAAATGCGCCGGCAACTCTTTATTTGATTATATGGCCAAGTCTCAAAGGAACGGTTCTTGGAGAAAGTTGTGGTAGTTGTCGTGGTTGCTGTTGTTAGGTGCCATCAAATTGGCTCCGTCCTCCGACCCATAGCGGCCCTGTACACAGCAGAACTAAGCACTGCTCGGTCCTGCACCATCCTCACCATTGTTCCTGTGCCGGAGCCCACTGTTGCAGCCGCTGTGTCCATCCAGCTCCTTGAAGGCCTGCCTCTTTTTTGCTTCCCCTCCACATGACCGAGCACGATGTCCTTCTCCAGGGACTGGGCTCTCCTGGCAACATGCCCAAAGGACGTCAGGCCAAGTCTCACCGTTCTTGCCTCTAAGAGCACTCTGGCCGCACTACTTCTGACCCAGATCAATGTACCCTTTCAGCAGTTCCTGGTACTTTGAAAGTTCTTCTCCTGCACCACCATTCACACGCACCCATTCTTCTTTGGTCTTCCTTGTTCAAAGGAGGAAGTAAGACTTATGCTATTTTAAAATCTAGCTAGAATTTCACAATACGAATGCTCTTTGATTCAATTGTGTGAGTCGTGCCAGTTTGTAGTGAATTATGGAGGAGCAGAAGCAGTGAGGATTTGGCACAGGTGTGACATTCAGGGGCGGACAGTGGGTCTGGAGAGGAGTTGACACTCTGGAATGTTTAGGGAAACACAGGGAGGCGACCAGAGACTACCAAGAGACTCACTCTTCCAGCCTTGCTTCCAACAACTGAATGGCAGTATTTTTTCCGTGTGGGATATCAGGGCAAGGAAAACAAAGAATATCTTCTTTTACATCCTGTCATTATTTTTCTGGGTGTGCCTGTGTGTGTGTGTGTGTGTGTGTGCGTGCGCGTGTGTGTTGAATTCCCAGCTTCTCTCTAGGGCTCAGCCCCACATCCCAGAAACTCTTTTCTGGGTGCCTTTCTGCTCTTTAAAATGTTGGAGAGGTGCAGTTGTCCACATCCCAACTACTAACCACAAAATAAATTGTTGCTGCTTCACTTAATATTGGTAGCAGAAAACAGCCTATGACCCAGGAAAGATCCTGGAATGACCACAAACCAGCTCTGTTCATTCCGACATGTCTGTGCATTTATGGCATCTACAATGACAAACATGTTAGGTCTTCCTCCATTAGGGAGCCTAGGTTTTATTTTCAAAGACTTATAAGTTCTCTCAGATTTCTTAAAAGTAGGCCTTTATTCCACCCCTGCCCTCTCTCATCCATCCAGAAAACAAAACCAATAAAGCCAAATTTTGGAAGAGGGGATGGGGGGGGGGGGTGATGAAGCACAGAAATGAATGTCTAATAATTGAAAGCATCATGGAGCCCATTATGGTTTATGGCCTTGTTCTAGGGGCCGGATGAGCACACTGTAAAGAATGTGGCACTAAATTTATTAGCATGGTTATCATCTTTCAGAGAAGACATAAAGCGGAGGGGACCCACTTCTTACACCACCTGCCATCACTATAGATCCCCTGGCACCTTCTCCAAGAAGAGGAGAGTTATCCTGGCCCTGATCCAGATTCAACTTTCCGAACGACTTATATTTCCTTTGTAGTGGGCCTGGGAGACATTACGGGTGCGTCCTCTTTGAAACCTTGTCCCCACCACAAGCACAGCCAAAATCAGCTCCTGCAAGGGGTTGTGTATGAGAAAGAATTCTCACAATGCAACATGTGGACCGAGTGAGCAGAAGGAGCAGTGTTGTCTACAGTAGGTGAATGAGCAGGAGGCGTGAAGTCTGGTGTGTCACTGGATAGGTTCCCGACCCGTCCACCACCATGGCTCGTTGATCAATTCAGTCCCAGATGGTGGACGGGCTACTCCAGTGCTGCACAAATTCTCATTTTTCTGAACTCCAGGTGCGACGTCACTCCGGCCACTCCTATCAAAGGCAGTAACGTTCCTCCTTCTCTTTGAGTGGCCCTTGTCCTCTTGGGATTTAATTCCAGACCATTTCCCCAGAGGATCTCCAAGAAAGCAAATCACTCGTGTCATATTGGCCCACATCGTTTTATCTCTGATTGTGGGCGGCTCACCTGTAAAGCAGGGATCATTGAAAGACCTGTGCTTTCACTCAGACGTGTTGAAACAGCAAGAGGAGACATCCTTGCTAGTCCCTGATGGTAAGGGAAGAGCTGTCAGTCTCTCAATATTAACTATGATGTCTCATAGACATCCATTTTTTAGGTTGAGGAAGTTCTATGCCTAGTGTGTTGATTATTTTAATTATGAAGCCAGGTTGAATTCTGTTAAAGGTTTTTGGGTTGTCTTTTATTTTCTATATTCCTGGAGGTGATCACAGATTTTTGTCCTTTACATATTGATTGATTTTTGCATGTTAACTCACATTTGCGTTCCTGGGGGAAATCCCATCTGGTCATGGTGTCTGTGTTGCTGGATTCAGGCTGCCAGTATTCTGATGAGGCTTTTTGCAACTTTATTAGTTAGTTATGTTGTTCTCCATTAGTTTGTAAAGGACTGTTGCTATGACCTTTTCAGCATGTGGTTGCTATGACCTTTTCCACATGTGGTAGAATTCACCAGTAAAACTATCTGGTCCTGGGCATTCTGTTGTGGGAAGGTTTTTTGGTTACTAATTAAGTCTCTTTACTTGTAGATTTATTCAGACTTTCTATTTCTTCTTGAAACAATTTCAGTGGGGTTTCCATGAGAATCAACTCGCTGATTGGTTTGGTGTCTGGCCACCTTCAGAATTTGGATGAATCCCCACCTAAATTTAGTTTGCATGTCAAGACTGATGACACTCATATTTTTTAAAGTACAAAAAGATTTATTACTCACGTAATAAAACTTTGGATAGGACAGGATTTTGCAAACTGATCCAAAAAGGAATTGAGAACACAGAAAGGACATTGGCTTTGGTTAATGGTGGTTAGAAGGTGGGCCGTGATGAGGGTTCCAGCAATTCACCGTGCCTGGCTTGATCCTTCTGCCTGTGTTGATGGAGGGTGCCCCCAGGCTTTGGGTCAGCTTACCTCGATGTGGGGTAGTGAGCGGAATTGTGGGGGAGCTTTGCACTCAAAATCCATTTGTTTCATCTAAGTTGCCTAATTTGCTGACATATAGTTAGTTGTACAGGGTTCCCTTGTAAACTTTGTAATAACGTCTCCTTTTTCATTTCTCATTTTAGTCGTTTGAATCGTATCCCTAGTTTCTTGGTCACCTTAGGTACAAATTGGTCAGTTTTATCGATCTTTTCAAAGAATCAACTTTTGTTAGTCTTCTCCATTTCATTTGCTCCTCCTCAAATCTCTATCTTCTTCATGCTGCATGTTTGAGATGAGGTTTCTTCTTGTTGTTGTACTTTCTTAAGGGAGAAGCTTAATGTATTGATTTGAACTCTTTCATCTTTTTAAATGTAGGTGTTTGTAGTTCTAAATGTTCCTTTAAACCAGTGATTTTCCGCCTTCCTAATGCCATGACCCTTTAATACAGTTCCTAATGTTCTGGTGAGCCCCCCATCCAAAAAATTATTTTTGTTGCTGCTTCATCACTGTCATTTTGCCACTGTTATGAATTGGGCCACCCCTGTGAAAGAGTCGTTGGACCCCCCCAAAGGGGTCACGACCCACAGGTTGAGAACCACTGCTCTTGATTTCACTGATTTCATCCACAACTTCCATCCACAAGTGTTGGTTTCAATTTGTTGTTGGGTTTCAATTCAATTCAAAATATTGCTAGTTTCCTTTGTGGTTCCTTCTTTGAGTCATTGATTCCTTAGGGTGTGTTCTTTAATCTCCATATATTTCTGAATTCTCAAAAAAATAATTTTCTGTTACTGATTCATTGTTTCACTCCACATGGTCAGAGAACACACTTTGGGCAATTTCAATTCTTTAATATTGCCTCCCCATACTCTTATGGTCTTGGATTTACCTACTTCATTAATCTTGTTTTACCTGTGTATGTTCATTTGAATAATTAAGATTGTTGGAAGCATGAAATACAAGATAGATAAACGCTTCAGAAACAGTAATGGGAGTAATAATTCCCTGAGGGTATGGGAAGAGATGGGGGGAAGGAGGGAAAGGAGGAACTGATAGCAAAGATGAGGGTATAACCCCACTCTAGGGGAATGAATAACAGAATTGTGGGTGAACGGATACATTGGATGGTCTAAGATCTGGTCAAAATAATAATATAATAATAATAAAGGTATTTTAGGGGTGGGGAGGGAGGAGATAAAGGGGAGCTGATATCAAAGAATTCAAGAAGAAAGAAAATGTTTTGAAACTGGTGAGGGCAGAAATTGTACAATTATACTTGATCTAATTGAATTATGGATTGTTATAATATCTGTAAGAGCTCCCAATAAGGGCTGGCCCCTGTACCAAATACTAAGTGGATACCTGCCCCTCCCTCCAGAAGAATTTATTTCAAAGGACAGCATAGAATCTGCAGCTCGGAGAGGGAGCACATGAAGGGGGAGTAGGAGAGAGTGGAGCACATCCTGGCTCACCAGGCCTTGAGGACGATGACCCCAATTAGAGGAGCCAGTTGACAGAGAGGACCACATGGCCAGTCCCACTATGAGACATGACGCCCTCACTGACCCATGGCCCAACGGGGGAAAGCACCGGAGACAAAATGTAGGAATTACACCCAACCTGATCCCGCCACACCAAGGCAAAGCATTGGGAGAGTGCAGTGGAACAGCAAGGGAATGGAGTGGCAAGGTCCCCAGGGAATGCTGAAGGTGGATTTTGGGGCCAGGGTGTGGTGCCCCAACAGACTGAACTGGAAAATACTCTTAAAGGCCAACAAACAATCCTTAAACTACAAGCTTTCTTTCTTGTTGTGTTTTGTTTTGTTCATTGTCAGTGGTTTGTTGTTGTTGTTGTATATTGTTGCTTGGTTTTGCTCTGTCTTGCTTTTTTTGCATGTTATTATCTCTGCAGATCTGTCTAAATAAGATAGGCTGGATGAACAATCTGGAGGAGAAAACAACGGGACCGACAGTTTTGGGGGGACATAGGATAGAGGGAGTTTGGGGGAAAGGAAGTAGTGTTAACAAACCCAGGGACAAATGAACAAGTGATCCAAATTGGTGGTGAGGTGGGTGTGAAAGGCCTGGTAGGGCATGATCAAGGGTAATGTAATGAAGAGGTATTGCTGAAACCCAGGTGGGGACTGAACATGATAGTGGGACAGGAGGAACGTCAAGGGAAATAAAGGAAAGAGCTGGGAGGCAAAGGACATTTATAGAGGTCTAGATAAAGACATGTACATATGAAAATATATTTATACATGAGGATGGGGAAATAGGTCTATGTGCCTATAGATTTAGTATTAAGATAGCAGAAGGACATTGGGCCTCCACTCAAGTAAGAGTGGCCTCCCTCAATGTCTTACTCAAGTAAGATATTGGGCCTCCCTCAATGCAAGAAAGCTTTCTTCTATTAAACTGACACTCTATGATGCTCACCTTCCTGAAACAACCGCTTAAGACAAAGAGGGTGAATAAGCAAATGTGGTGAAGAAAGCTGATGGTGCCCGGCTATCAAAAGACATAGCATCTAGGGTCTTAAAAGCTTGAGGGTAAACAAGTGGCCATCTAGCTCAGAATCAAAAAAGCCCACATGGAAAAAAACACCAGCCTGTGTGATCATGAGGTGATGAAGGGATCAGTTATCAGGCATCAAAGAACAAAAAATCTTACCATAGTGAATGAGGGAGGAAATGCAGAGTGGAGACCCAAAGCCCATTTGTAGGCCACTGGAGATCCCCTTGCAGAGGGGGCTAGGGGAGGAGATGAGCCAGTCAAGGTGCGATGTAGCACCAGTGAAAAATACAACTTTCCTCTAGTTCCTAAATGCTTCTTTCTGCCCCACCCCTCCACTATCATTATCTTAATCCTACCTTGCAAGTCTGGCTAGACCAGAGGATGTACACTGGTGCAGATAGGAACTGGAAACATAGGGAATCCAGGGCAGATGATACCTTCAGGACCAGCGGTGTGAGTGGCGATACTGGGAGGGTAGAGGGAGAGTGGGTTAGAAAGAGGGAATCAATTACAAGAATCTACATGTGACCTCCTCCCTGGGGGACCGACAACAGAAAAGTGGGTGAAGGGAGATGTTGGACAGGGCAAGATATGACAAAATAATAATTTATAAATTATCAAGGGCTCAGGCGGGAGGGGGAGTGGGGAGGGAGGGGGAAAATGAGGAGCTGATGCAAAGGGCTATAGTGGAGAGCAAATGTTTTCAGAATGATGAGGGTAATGAATGTACAGATGTGCTTTACACAATTGAAATATATATAGATTGTGCTAAGAGCTGTATGAGCCCCTAAAAAACAATTAAAAAAAGACCTCCCAATAAAATGAATTAAAATAATAATAATTTTTAAATAAAACATGAAAACAGACAGGAAAACTGTTTGAGATTTGTCTTCTGACCCATAATATGGTTTATTCTGGGAAATGTTTCATGTACACTTGAGAAGAATATGTATTCTACTGTTAGGTAGGGTCTTTTATGTATGGCTATTAGGATTATCCAGTTTGAGAAACAGAAAGAAATCTGGTTTTTGCATGCTCAAATTGATTGTTGAGCACCTCAAGTGAATTTTTCCTATCAGTTCTAATATATTTCAACTCCATTTCTTTTAATCATATCTCTTTACAGATATTTTCTGTTTGGCAAGATATAAATCTCATACTTTCCTTTAGTTATGTAGAAATTATTTCACTTAATCCTTGAACTAATTTTAAATAGTTGACTTAAAAATCTGACTAGTAAGTCAAATATCTGGGCTCCATCAGGGACAGCTTTTGTTGTTATTATTGTCTTGTTTTTCCTGTGTATGAGCCATACTTGGTTGTTTGTCTGCATGTCTTCTATTTTGTTGTTGACAATTAGACATTTAAAATAGATGAGTCAAATCTGGAATTCAGTCCTTTCTCTTCTGTGGCATTTACATAACTTCATGCCAACTTGATATATAAAAGTGTAGGTGGTAAAGTCTAACCTGTCCATCAGGTCACACCGGATGTGTACTGGGTGGCTCCTTGTGGGTGTGACTTCTCCTAAAGGAAGGTCCTAGGAAAGTTCCTCTCTCTGCCTTCACTTACCTGCTGATGAGCCAAGCTGAGACCTTCGAGAGCCCTGTGATGTTTCCACCATTGGATCCACCAGATTTTTCATCTACTTCCCCGGTGATGTTTCTGCATTCTGCATCATTGCATGTGGCTTCCTGAGTCTGAAGAGGGACTTGTGGACTAGAATCATACATATGGATTTGAATTGGACTGGGCTGGAGTGTTTTCTTGATAAATAATGATTTCTTGATAGAAAGCTCTTTCATACACATGTATGAATGTCCCTGGTTGTGTTTCTCTAGCCATCCTGGTCTACCACACCTTCCTTCCACCAACCTCCTCCCCGTGGCTTCTCCAACGGATGTTATTGTTGCTGTTTATTGTTGTTTGTATAGTTGTTTCTGTTTGGTGAGTTTTCTGAGTGAATTTTGCAAAGTCGGTATCATTTGTTATTTGGGGCCACTGGAATCTCTGCTTGGTTAGCTTGGTAAGCAGCTAATGATTAAACAGAGATTTCCTTAATACTAGGAACCAATACGTCAACTTGTCTTTTCCAGGGGGCTCTGTGTGCATGCTGGGGCATACGTCAATAATTAGGCAATCGACAACCCAACCGTTGCCTTTATTTCCTGAGTGTGCTGAGCCTCAAGGTCAGCTCAATGTGAGAACATAGGGCCTTCCCAGGTCTTTCTTAAGGGATTTGCACAGCTCAGAGAATGCATACTGCCCTATTCATGTGTTTGGTCTTGTGGGTCTCCAGTATCACACTGGAGTTTTTCAATGCCTCTCTGCACATCTCATCCCCCAGCTGTTTAAGCTTTTTGGATAGCCTGCTGTTTACCCCCACTGTTTTTCACTGGTTCAGGCAACCCCAATGAAAATAACTTCCCTGTGTTTTCAATGAGGTTTCCCACACTCATTGCCAAGTTAAGTCAAATAGATAGCCTTGCAAGTATAACCTCTGAGGAAATCAACTCTCACTGCCATCAAGTCGACGCCGACCCATAGCAACCCTATAGGACAAGTAGAACTCCCCCTATGGACTTCCCAGACTGTAACTTTATGGGAACAGAAAGTTTCATCTTTCTACCATGGAGCTCCTAGTGGTTCCGAACTGCTGACTTTGAGGTTAGCAGCCCAGTGTGTAACCCCCTGTGCCATCACATCAAATCATGAGGAAATGAGGTCCCTGGGAAGGCATTTGCCTCCGCTGGTGCATGGAAGGCTTTTTCACTGCAATTGTGGGGGTTTAAAGGCTACTTGGGCTGCCGCGGAGGAATCGAACAGAGGAACTATAGTGCTGCCGCAAAGTTCCGTGTTCTGATTGATATTCAGAAGTTCTTGCGGCAAGCACTCATTAAATTTCCAGAGTTCTGAGAAAACGGATTCAGACCATTTTTGGGGGGCCAGATTTAATAATGCTTCTCATGGAGGGAATTTTGGAAGTCCTCGCTCAATTTTCACAGACGTCTCTCCAAATGCCATTCTTTTCATCTGGAAACCCCTTCGCATCAAGTCCCACTCAGCTTTCAGGCCCAGTCCCAGGCCACAAGTAACCTTCAGACTGTGTTTCCCTGGGGGCACTCTTTCTCTAGTTCTTACTGAACTGTCCCCTGCGGGCTTCAGGAGGCCTTCACACGAAGGGAAATGGCCACGAGACTTTGATGGATTGCTCCAGAGAAGGACTTCCGGTGGCACTAACTACAACCTTTGTTGTTGTTAGCTGCCTCAAGTTGTCCCCCAGCTTGTGGAGACCCAGAGAGCCATGGAGTCAAATACTGTGCAGCCCTGTACTGTCCTCATTACTGCAGACTATTGTGGTCCATACTGCTTTCAATGGCTCCTATTTGGAACTGAGTAACCATGCCTTTCTTACTAGTCTGACTTAGCTGGAAGATCCACTGCAATCTGTTCAGCATCATCGAAATGCACATTGTCAGAGGGTGGGGTCTGCATGTGGGGTACATTGGCCAGAAATTGAACCCAGGTCCCCGGCATGAAAGCCAAAAATTCTATCTTCTCCAACTCACCCATGGCCTCAATGACAGCCTCCATTATTAGAAGTCAATAACCAAGAGTTGGAGCCGATTTTTAAAGTGCTGAGTTCTGTCCTTCAAAGAATGAGCTGATGGCAAAGTAAAAATCTTCACAAGTTAACATCGCATTTAAGGGCACAGGCTCTGTAGAAAAACCGTCTGAGTTCACTGCTTCCTAGCAGTGGTAAGACTAGTACCCACCTCACCATGTAACCCAGAGTGTTAAGTTAGAAGCAGTTCAAATAAAATCCCTAGAACCCTTCCTGGCATAAATACACCATACATAGTTGCTGGGATTTTTATCAATAACAGAGTCATAGTACCTAACACAAATTCTGTACTGAACGGTGTTTGCTAAGGTCAGTGATAAAAACAATCCCAGCAATTATATATGGGGTCTTGGTGCCAGATACAGCGCTAAGGACTTTATTTGAATTGCTTCTCACTTTACACTTGGGTATCTACATGAATTGGGTAAACAAGGAGTCCTGGTGGTATAGTGAATTACAAGTTGGACTTCTAAACTACAAGGTCGGCAGTTCCAACTAATCTGCTGCTCCTTGAGAGAAAGATGAGGCTTTCTACTCTGGTAAAGATTTAAAGCCTCAGAACTCTGTAGGGTCGCTATAACTTGGAAATAACTTGATAACAGTGCAGTTTTTATATTGGAAAATAACCTCAGAAATTCAGAAATATGCACCCAGAGCAATAACTGACTCAACCCCTATCAAATTATATATAGTGTGGATATGTGTTTAAATATCTCAAAACCAAGGAGCGATCACTGAAGATATAGGTGCTATAGCAAAGTGTGGTGAAGAAACTAGATGGTACCTGGCTATCAGAAAGAATAGTGTCTGGGGTCTTAAAGACTTGTCAGACAGGGCAAGATATGACAAAATAATAATTTCTAAATCATCAAGGGTTCATGAAGGAGGGGGTAGTGGGGAGGGAGGGAAAAAATGAGGAGCTGATGCCACGGGCTTAGGTGAAAGCAAATGTTTTGAGAATGATGAGGGCAATGAATGTACAAATGTGCTTTACACAAGTGATGTATGGATGGATGGTGCTATAGTTTATTGTGCCAGCCTGCTGATAAACACAAGTAGGATTAACTGAAGGGCAGAGGGATAAATGGCTCGGTGAGCCTCACCTTGGTTGTTCTGTGCCTCAGTTTAAAGGGGTACACTACCTGTGGGATGCCTAGCCTGTGGACTGTGTCGCTGTAAGTTGAGGTCCCTTTAAGCCCACACGATTGGAATGTTCATCTCTGGAGCTGGGGACTGACAGTTGATGACAGTTGGGGACCTGCCTTGCTGTTTGCTGCCTGGGTATATATAGCCCAGCTCTCTCTACAGAAGGGGACTGGCAACTGACAGCTCTCAAGCCTTGAAGGACTGCTAGTGTCTCACTGCTTTATAATTTAACTGTTAATTTCTTGTATTATCTATCTGTATATAATTTAACAGTTTATTTTTTGAATTATATATCTATCTTTATAAATATGTTTATATATAATCACTAGCAATCTGGTTTGTCTCTCTAGAGAACCTTGTCCAATACAGATGGTGATGAGTTGTATGAACCCCTAATAAAATGATTTTTTTTTAAAAAAAAGACTTGTTTCAAACAAGCAGCCATCTAAGTGAGATGTCAACTAAGTCCACATGGAAGAAGCAAGCCAGCCTATGTGATCCAAGGATTGTAAATAAAATAATCCAAATCCAAAGGAGAGAATGGTATCAGAGCTTAAATTGTGATCACTTGGTTTGTAGAGGGCTGTGGATGACAGTGGGATTCCAAAATTCATTGGCGGGGCTACACATGGATTAAGCCTCTGGTGACTCCCCTCTGATCATAGTTCAGTGATATGAATAGTCATGTTAACAGACAGAGAGAATTGTAAAGTCCACTATGGCAGATAGAGTTCAGTTAACATGTAACATTTTCTCATTTGATCTCCCTTCTGACCACTTTAAAATGTTTCCGGTTTTTTGTTTTTTTACAAAGTGAAAAGGAAATGCACTTGAATTAAGCCTCTGGTAAACCCCCTCTGACCATGGATGAGGACGGGATCACCTTGCTAACATGCAGAATTGATTGGAAAATGGATGGCCGCAGATGCTGTTAGGTTAGAATTTAGCACCCTATCACTCGACAGCCCTTATGATCCATTTTTAATTTGCTCTGGTTTTCAATATTTTCTGCTTTCTTTTTGATTGCTGTTTTATGTTGTACTTTGTTATTGCTGTGGCAGAGGAGGTTGCGGGGGAAAATGGGGAGTTAATAACAATGAGTCCAAGAATGAAGAAAATGTTCTAAAACTGATGGTGGTGGAAGACCATACAACTCTTCTTGATGTGATTGACTGTTGACTTGTCTGATTTGTGAATTATATGCCGATAGAAGTGTTGGGGTGGGGAAAGGTTAGGCATGCGACTGCTAATCAAAATGTGGCAGACACCACAGAAGGTGGTCCTCACGATCTGGCTCCCAAAGCCCACCGCCCCGGAAACTCTGGAGGAGTCTGACCCTGTGACATGGGGGGTCACCTGAGCTGAAACAGACTCCAGGACAACTGGGTTGGTTTTGGTTTTCCTGTGACAAAGGAAGTGTCGTGTACCCTTGCTCTGCGATCACGACCAGTTTAAGACAAAAGAAAACCGAGAAACATGGAAACAAAGAGAAGAGTCTGATTTATTGGCTGCTCTTTGGGAAAGAATATTTAGCATGTTACTGAGGTGAGAATTAAATTCTAGTTACAGATGTATAAAACTTTAAACCAAACAGGCTTTTATGAGACTATCAAATCCCCTCTAAACCTTATACAAAGCCAGGGACCTCATCGTCTAAGCAATGCTTCGTTATCCCATGGTTAAAGCATGCATAATACACAATGCAGTTGATATGAAATATCTCACGGGAATGACAAATCAATAGTGAGCTACTTTCACTCTTCAATATTATCTGGTCATTTAAAAATGCTCTGCACATACACCTTCCACGTCTCCTTAAAAGGACTTCAGCTGTGCACTATTTTTAAGTATGGGTTCTTTGTGGCCACTCATCATACGTCTTCCCAATAGCTTTCAACATTTTCCTTACGGCTTCTTTAGAAATGGTACCCTTTAAGGCACATTCGATTAAAAACTCGGGTCTTCCCTCTGTAACACACGTTCGGGTCATAAACAGTTCAGTACACGAACTGTCAACACGGACTGTTCCCTTACCTGAAGTCCCAGGTTAAAAGCCTCTGACAGCATGTGAGGGTAAGTAAAAAAGTATTGCTACAAAAATCACAGAAACTTTTCTTAAACCGCAAATCTAAATGTGAAGCGATTATTTCTCAACATATCCTCCACTTAGGTCTATGCACTCCTGAAGGTATTTCCATCTCCTTAATCTTTTCCTCTCTGATTACACTACATCAGAACGGCAGTTTGGGCACCCCAGGGGACTCTTAATTGTGTTCCTTTTGAATGTCCTTTGAGTTTTAGTAACAAAAAGAAGTCTGAAGGGGCACGATCCGAGATGCGGGGTGGACGAGGCAAGGATTCCCAGTGAATGTCTCACCGGCTGTCACTGCTGGCCTCAAACAATAACCAGGTGCTCTGTCATGATGGCAGGAGGTAATTCCTCTGTGCAATTTTCCCGGCTTTTGACTCACCCACGCAATTTTCCATTTTCTTAAAAGTTGTTCTTAATAAGCCCCCATGATTGTCCTGTGTCCTTTGAGAAATCCTGTCAAGAGAACCCCTAGGGGATCCCTCACAAACCATGGCTATAACTGCCTGAGCTGCCTTCTCTGCCTCATCCCTACATGGCCCGGCAGATTGCTTCCCAAGCCCGTCGGGGTGGGGCCTTTTGTTTACCAGCCCCCGCAGACTAGGACGACCGTGTGACCAAGAGAACTTGTGTGCAGCTGTCCACCGATTGCAGACACCTGTCTTAACACGTTTCACTTGGCATCAGCCTGGGCACGAGGGGCTGGAATCACAGGAGCAGTACTTCCCGCCTTTCCCTCCCACCGGGGCCAGCATCCTTGCTCAACTCCCAGGAAGCTAGGTAGAGGAGGTCAAACAAAATGCTGGACATCACAGTGACCAAACGCTTTGAATAATTACATTAAATAACCATAACTTTTTTAACTATTCACATTCCACACAGTGGAAATTATCCTTTCCTTCAGATTTTTTTTGCTTACATTTTCAACTTTGAAGAACGACAGTAACAAAGAAACAACTTACAGGCTTACAAAATGTGTTTCGCTCTTTTAATGCCAAGCCCAAAGCGTACATCATAAAATTCCTATCTGGTGTTTGGCATTAGTTTGACAGGAAAGATGGAGATCGCAAATATCTTGCCATAAAAAAATATCCTACTATAATAACGAGAAATATATATATCATTACATCATCGGTGACTCCAATACAATAGGTAACAAATATGGCATTTTCAATACATGTTAGAAGACACGCCATACTTGTGCCAGTCTTGAAAGAGACACAGTAAGCAAAGCAGGCATTTCTCTCTTGGGCAAGAGCTTCACTGCAGGGCAGTGATGCTGCTGATTATCTCCGTACAGTTAATTTTGAGGCAATTCTCTTTACCCGAGCCAAAGCTGACTTACATGCAAGCCTGTGGGACAAGCTACTAACAGAAGAATCCTGCTGCCAACTTCAGTCATCTCTTTTAACAAAATCGCCTGCGTGTGGCAGAGTGACATCAGTAACAGAAATGCAGCGTCTGCTGGTGCCGAGTGGCATTTCTCCTCTCTGGTGTGGTTTTGTACGTTCAGCTCGCTCCCTCTGCCCAACCCTCGCAATTCCCAGCTTAGCCTTTGTGTGCTTAATTAAATCCATTCCGTGCTTTCGAGTGGGGGATGTGGGCGGTACATTGATTTGGGGGCAAAGACAGGGGCACACGGGGTAGATAAGACACACAGACTCAAGTGTTAGCATAGATGTGCCTGATCTAGAACCATCCCTTGTGCGTTCTCAAAGGTTCAACATTGGATTCGGCCCCTTGGTCTCGAAGCATGGCGCCTGTTTAGTTGTTAGACGGGAAAGCACTATGGGACCAAAATGAAAACAGCATCTTCTTTTCGATGATCCTTGGCCGGTGGTGCCCAGGAGAGGCAACTGCATCTCAGGTCCACCGTGTTTGTTTCCCATTTGACTCGTGACTGGGACAGCGAGGGGCTGTGAAGAGACAGGGCAACAAGAGCAGCTGTGGGAGGTGTACCTAACTTGGACTGGATCAGGAGAGGCTAGGCAAATCCAGAGGGCAGTAAGGTTGGTGACTCGACTTTGCTTTGGACTTTGGGTAAATCCTCAGTTGCCCATGTCGAATCAGAGGCAAGTGCCTATCAGAAAACACTGAAGAGTCACAAAGTTACGCCAATCCCACCAACGGGGCAACTCATCCTCCTGAGTGGCCAGCTTTTGGAGACACTGCAAGATCCCCGACCTCTCCTCCTGGTTACTATGAACTAACTATACTCCTTCGACAGAGTTCCTAGAGAGTACCAATGGTTAATAAACTTATCTGCTCACCACGAGGTTGGAGGTGCTGGTTCCCCTAGAGGGGCTTCAGAAGAAAGGCCTGGCACTCTAGGTCTGAAAACATAAGCTGTTGGAAGCCCCGAGGGACAGTGCTACCCTGCCGTATGAGGTCTCTGAATCAGAATCCATTCCACTGCAACACATTCGCTGCAGTAATCATTTCCTTACTGTCTCTTTTGTCTGGTTCTCTCTCCACTACAGCTGGAAGGCAGGAAACATCACAGGGCAAGACCTGGACTCTGTCATCGCAGATGGGTTCTTTTCGATCAGGGATACTCCCAGGAGGTAGAGCCTCTAGGAGACAAGGTCATGGCTCTCAGAAACATTATGCAGATTCATAACATGGGAACGAGGGGATTTTACCCAAGCGGAGGGATAGCTATTAGGACCTTTGGTCTAATAGGACTGTATCTTTGGGGGTTCTGAGCTATAACTCTTGCCCACCTGAGGAGCCATTGGGTTTGACTTCTTTACCTGTTTCTGAAAATAGGAGTGGCCAATGCTTATCATACCTTATGTTTGGGGCGGGTGGGTGACCGTTTGTCTTAGCCGATCACAGTGTTCCCCAAGGTTTATGATTTGTGGGTACTCTCGTTTCTCTAGGGCTCTGGCTAAAGACCGAAAGGGAAAAAAGCCAAATAAAACAAAACAGAGAAACAACTCTTGCTTTACCATGGGTCTCCCTGTTGACCCAAATTTGGGCCCAACTAGAGCTCACTCTCAATCCCTTCCCTCCTCCGCTTCTCTCTCCTCCTCCAGCCGCCTTCCCCAATGTCTGGAAGAGCTTCACAAACGGAACACACATCCCCACCCCAGTCCATCCATTTTGAGACCAAGACGGGCAGCAAGAACGCAAGCCGGAGCACAGTGAGGAAGGGAGAGGAGAGCACAGCTGGGTGGAGGGCACTTCTAAAGCAGGTCCCTGGCGCCAGCAGCATAGCCTGCTCCAAGAGTGCCTTCGGAAGGGAGAGGCTGGCCCTCTGGAGGGGAGACCCAGGCCCAGGCCGAGGGAGATGGTGCTCCCGCCCTTTGCCTGGGCCTCCGAGCAGTTTGGGCTTCTGGATCAGCCCCAGCCTGGTGGAAGCAGATCCGTGGTGTCCTTGGAAGTGCCCTCCAGGAAAGGATGCTTTGTTTTAGTTCTTTCTGTCCGGCTTCCCGGTGTCTCTGAACCGCCCACAGGCACCATACACACCCGCGCACCTCCACTACCGACAAGCAGGCTCCTGCCAAGAGGCAGCGGTGGTTCTTCGTGCCCTTAGGTTTAAGCCAAGTGAAAATCAAGTTGTGGTGGGTCTGGCTCGGCGCCCGCCTGGGGCTGCAGCCCCCCCCGGGCAGGGCAGGCGGGGTGTGGCGGCTTAATCCAAATCGATGGAGATGCAGCGGCACTGCTTCACCCGGGTGACCCGCTTCTTCTTGGTGGGCGGCTGGAGTTGGGGGCAGTTGAGCGTGACCATCATGGTGGTGAATTTCTTGGGCTTGCAGAAGGAGCAGGACTGAAAGGAGCCCTCCTCCTTGCGGATGTGCCGCGGGATGTAGAAAGAGTTGCACTGGCCGTAGCAGAAGCGGTTAATGATGGTGCGGCTGCTGCAGCCCTCCTCGTGGATGGTCTGCTTCAGCGGCTGCGTTTTGCACCAGTCTCGCTTCAGGTACTTGCGCTCGGTCACATGCAGGGCCTCCTGGCTGGACTCCAGCACCTCCTCCCCGGGCATGGCGGTGCCCCGGCCCTGGCCCCGCCCCCGGTTCCTGGAGCCCGGCTGCTGGGGAGACTGAGTCTGCTCCGAGTCATTGTGCTGGGCCTTGTCTGGAGGGGGGATGGCCCCTTGGGAGCCCTTCTTTTTCCCTTCGGCGGCCGGCAGCAGCGTCCCCAGCAGGAGAAGCAGGGCTCCCACAGCGTAGGCGGTGCGGCTCATGCTAAAAAAAAAGGGGGGGGAGCACGGGTAGGGGAGACAGGAAAAATGGCAAGGTCAATTCATGACAAGACAAGCGAGAGCCGCGAACATCTATCTCAAACTCCCAAAAACCATTTAGACCCACGGCGATCCCTCCTGCGGCAGAGTCGAAATGGTGCTCCCGCGAGCTTTCAATGACGAATGGAGGGAGGGGAGGCAAGTGGTAGATCACCAGCCCCTTCTTAGGAGGCCCCCTTACTAGACAAAACCTCCAAGTCAGCAGCTTTACCCAAAGCCACCTCCCCCTGTCCCTGTGCACCTGTTAAACACCTGTTAATCAAGGTGGTGTCGTGCGTTAAGTGTCAGACTGCCAACTTCCAAGTTGGCAGCTGCTCCGAGGGAGGATGATGATACCACGGCTCCCAGAACGACTGAGTCTGGGACACAGGAAGGAGCTGTTCTATTCCCTCAGAATCAGCTCGGTGGCGACATTTTTGTTACTGTAAAGCATCGTACTTTCTGTAACATTTCATTTGCCCTATTCATATTTCCTCGCTGCCCCCCAATCACTCCAACTCATAGCGACCCTGCAGACAGAGTTCAACTGCCCCTGTGAGTTTCAGAGACTAAATCTTCAAGGACCAGAATGCCCCATCTTTCTCCGGTGGTGCAGCTGATGGTTTCGAACTGTGGACCTCAGAGTTCACAGCCCAACTTGTAACCCACTGCATCACCAGGGCTCCCCTACTGTTCTTATTGTTGGCATTATATTACTGCCACTGGATCATTAAGCTATGCCGTAGCTTGACAAGCAAATAAACCAGCTGACAAAGAGTTAAATGAGTCAGTGTTGGAACTCAGTCAAGGGCTATCTCTCCAATGTTTGAAATCCCACGGGAATTTCCTTTCTGGCTTTGACTTTGTATTAAAGTATATTCCAATAAGTGTATTCATTCATGTGTTTGACAATATCTAGTGAGCTCCTAGGAGACCGGTAGCATAGTGGTTGTGTTAGGCCGCTAACCAAAAGGTCATCAGTTCAAAACCACCAGTGGCTCAGCATGAGAATGGTGGAGCTTTCTACTCCGATAAAGAGTTACAGTCTCAGAAACTCGCAGGAGCAGTCAGTCTACCCTATCCTGTCGGGACTGGCATTGGTTCAATGGCAGTGGGGTTGTGAGTGAGTAAGCTCTTGATACATTGGTGTGGAATTATTGTTACAAGTTTAGGGGAGAACACATTGTCTACCTTTTTTCATGGTAAATATGCATGTAACCAAAACAATCTGACATGTCAATATTCTTCATGTATCCAATTCAGTGACAATAATCATGTCCCTCGTGTTGTTCCGCCATCAACCATCATTATCCATTTCCACATTTGTTCAGTACCCTGAACAGAAATGTCCCTTAAGCAATGAGTTCCCCCTTTTCCCCTCCTCCTGCCCCACTCATGGTGTCACCACTAATAAACTTTGGGGTCCGTCTATAATTGCCTATTCGTGACATGTCACATAAGTGGGATCATACAAAACTTGTCCTTTTGTGACTGACTCATTTTATCCAGCAAAATGTTTTCAAAGTTCATCCATGTTGGGGTTCATAACTTGTTTCCTAAACATGCTGAGGGGCTTCCTTCTCCAAGCAAGGCTTGCCCTTCCTCCCCAGCAAGCCAGAATGTTTCTCAAGCTGTGCCTTGCTGATGTGAAGCCTTATGAGGCGTCTCCTTACTGCCAGGCATTGGAAGGGAAGGACAGACCCAGGACCATCAGGAAGCATTGAGCAGAGGAAGAGCAACTTGACAGAAAGTGAGAACTGATGTCCCAGCCGCTGTCTGACCTTGAGAAGTCAATTTATGTCTCAACAAAGGCTTTCGTCTAAGCAAAGGCAAGCATAATCCCCTCCCACGCCCACCCCTAGTTTGGTGGTACAGACCATTAGATGTAAAAGTGAGAGTCACATGCACCTGAGAGGTAGCCATAGGGGAAGGTGGGCATATTAGGACGATCCCACCATTCATAAGACCCTTTGGTCCTTCACATAGTCTCATGTTGGATTCGGCACAGGAAGTCACGAGATTGGACTTTCCCTATCCTATGACCCACAGTGTTTCTAAGGTGCCCTGCTGGGGCTAGGCATGCGGCTGCTAACTGAAACCTCAGTGATTGAAACCCACACGTTCCTCTGCAGGAGGAAGCACCTGGCGTTGCGCTCTCAGAAAGATGCCAGCCTGGGACACCTTCGTCTCTGTCCGGGATTCCTCGGAGTGGGAATCTACTCAACGACACATTTTCCTACCATTTAAATCGTGCAATCTATCATTCAGTGTGAAATGTCTCTCTCTCTCTCTCTCTCTCTCTCTCTCTCTCTATATATATATATATATATATATATATATATATATATATATATATATATATATATATATAGAGAGAGAGAGAGAGAGAGAGAGAGAGAGAGAGAGAATGGGCAGAACTGGCTGGGCATAGGCAAACTGTAATGCAGGCTGTAGCCATGGTGAGTAAAGGACTGAAGGAGAGACTGAGACCTGGAGCTACACAGGGGTCAGAGAGGCCAAGGGAACATGAACAATGAACAAAGACAGGGAGAGGTGCAGCTAAAACTGGGAAAAATCGGGAAAACAAAGACAGAGAAAAACAAAATGGATAGAATGTAAATAAGAGGGGGGAAATCAAGGCCATGGCCAATTCTAACTCATGGTGGCCCCATATGTTCCAGGGTAAGTGGGATTTTTTGTGTGTTTACATTTTATGGTGCCTTAGGTGGGGGTGGAAGATGTCATCTCCTCATGTTTACTTTCAACAACTTATCAAGCCTCCCCGTTCCATGGGATCTTCTTGGCTGTGATCTTATAAAACCAGATCACCCTGCCACCGGGTGGATTCACACCCCCGGGCCTCAGAGGAGTGGAACGCAGTGTCTGCCATCCAGGTACGATTGTAAAGTGGGGAGTCTTCAGGAAAAGGATAGACAGAGGAGGGGAACCAGGAAGAGAAGCATGTTTTTAAGGCGGGGGGGGGGCGGGGGAGAAGTGTTCATACTATGCAGATTCTCCTAGACCAGTGCTTCCCAAATATGCACAGCAAGCTCATGGGGGTGACTGTGAAAATGCAGGTTTTCCTTCCGTAGGCCGACTTTCCTAGCAAGCAGTTGAGAAGCCAGGCCCGTAGCACTTCCAGGGGACTCAGAGGGAATGACTGAACCATGGACCGAGCCGGTCAATGAAGTCAGTTTCATGTTCCTCACGGAGCCTCCCTCTTCTGGATATCCCACCAGTCTGACTGGTATCTGGACACCCCCCACCTCTTCCTCCCAGGGTTGCCAAGCTAAAGGCTGCAGCTGTAAAACTGTCCTTGCCCTGCTCTCTTGCTGCACATCAGCATGAGCAGTCTGCATGGTCATCACTGCTCCTGCGGTGAGCGCCTTGGCCTACTCTCGTCAACCCTGTAGGACATCGGAGAACTGCCCTGTGGGGTCCCCTGTGCTCTCGCCTTCATGGGAGCAGACTGCCATGCCTTTTCTCCTGAGAGGCTGATGAGGAATTTAAAAAATGACCAACCTTGTGCTTGGCAATCACTTAGCCACTGCACGACCGGAGCTCCTTTGCATAACCTCTCAAAACTCAAACCCACTGCTATCGAGTTGATTCCAACGCATAGTGACCAGCTAGAACAGGGTAGAACTGCCCCAGGGGTGTCCAAGACCGGAACTCTTTACTGGAGTGGTAAGCTTCATCTGTCTCCCTCGGAGTGCCTGGTGGGTTCGAACTGCAGACCTTGGGGTTAGCAATCCATGGAGCCTACACCACCAGGGCTATATGATAACATCTAAGTGCCGTTTATCATCTCAGCCTCACCCCAGCTGTCCAAGAAGTTTGCATTACTCACTAGAGCAGCGATTCTCAACCTGTGGGTCGCAACCCCTTTGGGGGTCAAAAGACCCTTTCACAGGGTTGCCTGATTCATAAAAGTAGCATGAGCTAGCAACAAAATCATTTTATGGTTGGGGGGTCACCACCACATGAGGCACTGTCTTAAGGGTTGAGGCATTAGGAAGGTTGAGAACCACTGCACCGAAGCAATTATCAAAAGGCAAAGGTTACATTTAATCGACCTTCTCTGAGGCGCAGGTCCTGGGCAAGCCAGACCATTACACCCAAGAATAACGAGGAGTGAAAAGAGTCGAGCATTAAAGTTAAAATATCCTTAAAAGGCACCATCTTTCCAACATTCCCCTAGCACTTTGGGGTGAGGACGAACTTGAGCTGATCATGTGACAATTAGCTCCAGCTCTGACTCTTCGGCTCCCTGGCTTCTCTCAGTTTAGGCCAGCCTCCCTGTTCTTCAAACAGAGCCCTCTTTGCCCCCCACAGCAACAAAATAATTCCCCGGCTTTGTCTTACAAAAAAAAATCACTTATTAAAAAACGTTCCGTTGTAAAACAGTGTTGACTTTCTCCAGAGACCAGGATAACTTGAGCCATCTTGTGGGCAAATACAGTGTAAATGTTGGAAGCTTTCACAAGTTTCTCTTGTTTATGCAGTCAGGCCCAGAATCTGAAATAGAACTCAGCCACTGCCCATTTTAAAAGCGGAGCCCAAAGCTGTTCATGCTCCCATCAACCTCCCAACAAATACCTAGTCTGGGCCACGTGAAGGCCTATTCATCCCCATCGCAGGAGGCTCTGGCATGGAGCCTGGCACTCATTGAAAGGAGGGTGTCTGTGTGCCACACTAGTGTCCAGGGACCCCATTCTTTGCTTTTAGAGATGACATCCCACATGCCAATAAGCAGTGCAGCCAAATGCAGGATTTGGGGTTTCTGGCCCACACCATCTGACAAACTCCTTTTAGCCCAGGGGAGTTTCCTAACACTTGCCTTTCTTTCACTAGGAAAGCTCTCCAGCGGATGTCTTGGGTTTTGTCTTCCGATTGGAGTTATCCTCACCCCCCCACCCCCCACCACACCCCCTACGATGTCCATGGCAGAAGCCAACAAGAAAGCAGGGAATTCAGAATCAGTCAGGGGTGGTTTTCAGTTTTAAGTTGGACAGACTTCCTGTTCCTCTGGGAGCACAATATCCCATAAACCAAAGGGATCCAGAAGGGCAAGCTAGTAGGTTTTGTTTTACAAAAATTAAAATTTTTCTCAAGAGAAGACTTATTAGCTCTGCAAAATATTACAAAATGCTCTTTGTGTGTTTGTTTTTTAAATGCCTACCCTTTAGTGATCCTCCATGATGAACGCCAAGCCATTGAGTCCTTCACCATCCTAAACAGAGAGGCGTAGAGGCCATCTTCAAGAATCTCCATCTACAGAGGCCTCAGCGTCTCGGACAGAACCCCGTGCTCTGAAGGGGGCTGGTTATTTTAACAAGAGGGAGGGGAGGAGGAGCACTCACTATGGTTAAGCCACCCTGTGCTCCCCACTCTCAAAACTGGTCTTGATGACTCAGGGATGGAAATGGCAGCTTTTGGCTCTGAACATCCCTCCTGTTTTGCCGCTAAATAGCATCGGCAGGAAGAAAATCAAGGAGATGGAAATTCTTGGAGGGCAGGGGCTGTCTTCTGTTTGACACATCCACGCCTAATAGGAGTCCCCAAGAATATATTTTTTAAAAATTCAAATGCTGATCCAGATTTAAGCTGCCATGAGTCGTCACCCAGGAGCAACCATGAGGTGCAAATATTTGCTGGTAGTTTCCATTTAGGAAACGGCCCGCACGTCATTCAGTTAAAGCTGCATCCTAATGCTCTATTAAACCCTCCCTCGAGTCTCCTTTGCAGACAGTAGTATCCTTCTTTTTCAAACCCTGACTCAACTTCCCCTTCATGCATGTGTGCATCTCCAAGTAAAACGATCCCATTTTCATGCCCAGCTTCCCCCACAGGTATTCTCCGCCAGCATGTTTCACACCACCATCCCACTCCTCTTTCTTCTGTGCCACCCTGAACTCAGGCAAACCCACTGTCACCAAGTCAGTTCTGACTCATAGTGACCACAGAGGACAAACCCTTGCAGAAGCAGTCTCCTCATGTCCCCCTCCCGCAGCAGCTGGTAGGTTTGTCCTTCCAGTCCACTGTCTCAGAGGCATACGTACTCTCAGAGTCTGCCACACCTGACCACGTCCACGGTCATCGGTGCACTGGCTAACTGTACTGCATAAGAGCAAAGATGTCGGATTAAGAACGAAGGTGCACTTGACCCAGACCATGACATTTCCAATCCCTCATATGCTTGTGAAAGCTGGACAGTGAATACAGAAGACTGCAGAACGGAAGCATTTGAATTTTGGTACCAGGAAAAAAAAAACACTGGCAGTACTGTGGACTCCCAGGAGAACAAACAAATCTGTCTGGATGCAGTGCAGCCAGATGCTCCTTAAAAGTGAAGATGGTAAGACCGGGTCTCATGTCCTTGGGCCCTCCTGTCAAGAGAGGCCGGCTTTTGGACAAGGGCACCATGCCAGGTAAAGCGGAGCATCAGCATAAACGACGAGTTGCCCTGACACAGCGGCTGCAACAGCAGCAGCGGGCCCGAGCATGACAGTAACTGTGCGGCACCAGGCAGTGTTTCATTGTTGTACATGGGGCCTCTATTAAGAGTTAGAAGCCACTCAACAGCACCTAACAATAATCAGAAACATCGAATAACTAAACATGGCTAAGGTTGCTTCACAAACATCCAACAAGAACGAATGCTAGAAAGGATGTGGGGGGACTGGAGCCCCACCCACTGTTGGTGGGAATGCGGATGGTGTGACCTGTTGTGGAGTTGTGCACAAACTGGACACAGAACTAGCGTGTGTCCAAGTAATTGCACGTCTAGGCATATTACCCAAAAGACAGTCAAAACACCAAGCCAAATTCATTGCCTTCCAGTCAGTTCGCCTCCTAGCGACTCTACAGGACAGAAGGGAACAGCCCCTGTGGGTTTCTGAGGCTGTCAATCGTTATGGGAGAAAAAGCCTTATTTTAGCCCAGTATATAAACCATGAACCTACCTGGGCTCTACTCAAAAGGCAGCAGACACTAAAAATTACCCCCAAACGATGCTCCTTGTAGTCCCAATGGCCAAAGGGGGAAGAACCTAAATTTCCATCGGCGTGTGAATGGACACACAAAGTATGGTACACACATACAATGAGATAGAGACCACACAGCCAGCAGGGCAAACAGAGTCAGGATACACGCTGCAGTGTGGACAGAGCTTGAAGACATTTGCTGAGTGAAATTAGCCTGTATCAAATGGGCAAATACCGTATGACCTCACTTATTCTCAAACAAGAGAATCCAAATGTACAGAGGAAAAAGTTGCTTTCCAGATGTGGGAAAGCGGGGTAAATGGTGGTGAGAATGTTGCATTGATTAAGGGTAGATTTTCCACAGCCAATTAATGGAATTGCTCTCCATAAATTATATACTTATAAAAAGAATTAGCAAAGCCTGTGTGCTAGATATATTTACAATACTGACACCCCACCCACAAAGGAGTTGCCATGGCTGCTTACGTATAACCGAACGCCTCGAGGAATTGGGTTCCTTCCTTTGGAAATGGAGCTCATGGTTTCGGCAAACATCCCAGCTAATACCGTGCTCAGTGTCCCTGTCCTACTTCCTAGTGCATTGCGCAGTGCCTGTGGTGTTAAACGTGTGTTTAAGTGGCCATCCAGGGCACAGCAGTGGGTTTCTATTCATCTGAAACAACAGGGGTAAAGGAACAGGAATAAGAGGAGAATATGCAATGTGGGACTGATGGAAAAATGGCCTCCTTGATCGGGAGACCAGAAGAACTAGCTGGTTCCCACTACCATTATCGGACATTTCCAACACCGTGTATCAACAGGAAACGCTTGCTCAAAATACAGAACAGAATCACAGACTCTAGACTTTCTGCAGGGTGGATGAAGCCCTGAAAACTATTGTCCTGAGTTCATCTTTAAACCTTCAGCCAAAAATAGCCCCTAAATTCTTAAACCCCGAAAGCCAAACAAGAGTTTAGTTTCACTGGCAAAAAAAAAGTCTGCCTCCAGCATTGTTCTTTCAAGCACTCTCTCTATGGGAACAACTTGATGACAGCAATTTGAATGATTGGATAGGAAACTTAGGGGACATGGAGCAGTGAGTTTATGTAAATGAAGGAGGAACAACCCAGAAAGGAGAGTGAAAGTGACTGCACAACTGGAAGAATGCAATCCTTGCTGCTGAGCTGCCAATCAACCGAAACTGTTGGATCAGTGTCCTTCATTTTTCACACACAGTGCAGCCACGCAAGTAATGCATGCGCATGCCTCGTGCGCACAGACAACCAGCATGGCTGGGCGTGCTCGGGGTGCCAAATTCATATAACACATACGTAGACCCTGTGTTATTTGCATGAAATGTGGAGTGTTTTCCTGTGTGTATTCTCAGCAACAAAATAACTGAAGTGTAGAAGGGAAGCAAGTAGAAATACCAGGCAAGATAACCGACTGTCCTTGCACATCTCATGGATCTATTCCATCCCTCACAGTGGCTCTGAGGACACCATCTTCTAATTCTGGGGAACGCGGGGATAAAAATAGTATGTGTGAGCTGTTTTCAATGTTCTTGACTCCACAGGGGTGGGAGCTGATGTCTTCCGGAAAGCTTACGCCAGTCCCTTTCTGCGCTGTTCTCATCCTATTTCTCATTTTAGCCAACAAACCCGCACAATCCAATTCAAAGGAGTTCTGCGTGGATTTCCAGGAAAGGGAATGGGCAGGAAGCCAGATGTCTGCACCTGAACTTGTGGTTGGGCTCTCCTAATGAATCAAATTTTTTAAATGACTTCAAGCAATTATGCTATAAAATTATCCTTCCAATCTAAAACATAATGGACGTGACAGCAAGTGCCCTGGGGGTAGACGACCATGTTTTAACATCATCGTTCCTTTTTCCAAGGACTAAATCTTAGAGAAGCGCAAAATAGGAGATAGCAAATTGGTTGCTTTTATTTGGACCACTAACTTTTAAAATGATAATCAACTTTTAGAAATGAAGTGGAGAAAGTCTTTACAATATCCTGGGTTGATTTTTTTTTCCCTTCCCAGACAAGGTAATTTTTTTTTGAAAGCTAATCGTTGGTACACTGGTAATGGTGGAGAATAAAGTCACATTCTTCCAGCAGACCTGAGTACCTTAACCACAGGCACAACCTTCCTATTTTAAAGACCATTCAGGCTGAATCAGGCTGGGATCCAGCATCACACAGAGAACAGAGAGGACCACCTGGTGGTTAATTATCTCAGGAGCTCTATGCTCATTGACAGATTTTTGTAGTGAATAATGATTGATTGTATAAAATTCTTAAAGTCAACAGGAAACGAGTTAGAAGGTCATAGTTATTAAATGGTCACTGAATACTACTATGTCAGGGCAATCAACTTCTAGGTCTGTAGCATAACACAAGATTTAAGTTAGTCGTTGAGTGGATGAATTCTAGGCTTCAATTCCAGAACCACCCTGCAAGTGCTGTGCACTACTACTTTTACCAACACCACCTCCAATAAGAAACACTAACCATTGTTTTTTGAGCCTTGCCTGTGTCCGGCATTATGCAACAATTCAGATCGCATTGTCTCACTTATTTTCTCACAACAGCCTATGGGACAGATAAAATGTTCTCTCTTTTACTTATCGGGTCATCTAGATTCAGAAGAGGTTAGGAGTACGTCGAAGGTCATATTGCGGGAGAGACAAGCAGTCTAAAGAAACATCTTTATGCATGCTCTCGACACCAGCACCATCTCTAAGAAGGGACACAGGGATTGGTTTTCTAACGCAGCGGGCTTGTAGAATACTGTAAATCAAATAATGATCGATTTTGTAGCTATGTGAAGAAAGAGACTTCTCTCCTGTCCCAGGCATTCCTGTTGTATTTTGCATTTCTAAGAGCATATGTTAAAACTAAAGAAAATCCCTTTCAGATGTAAGGCGCGGGCTGGCGGTAACACTTCCCTCCCTCCGCTGGATAGCGCCCTCCCCTGGCCTTGCCTTTCTCTGTGCTAGCGCCAGCGCCACAGCTTCCTAAGCACAGATTTCCTTTTTTTTTCTTCCTTCCTTCCTTCCTTCCTTCCTTCCTTCCTTCCTTCCTTTCTTCCTTCCTTAACAAGAATTTCTTGGGAGAAGGGTCTGGGATATAAAAATTCTCAGCATTTTATCAAGCTTTACACTTAAATGAAAATTGGGTTAGTCTTGAACTCGATTTTATCCCTTTCATGTGTAATCACTTTTAGGGAGGCCACACCAGGAGGGTTGGGTCTTCTGTTCTTTCCTGGGTAGCCACTGGGGTGAGGAGTACTTTGGTCAACCAGGATTTCCTATGGAGGGTGGGTTACCAAAACATTTGGTTCAAAGGAAACTTTAAAGAAAATAGAAAACCTGTGAAATTACAAAGTTTACAAAAGACTCTAATTCCGACGGTGACCTAGAGGTTAAACACACACACACACACACACACACACACACACACACAGCCACTGCAGTTCTAAAGGACTCTTAAAATAATTTGTTAATGCTAACAATTTGGAATCATCGACCCCATGACAACTAAGTTTGTCCAGTGACAGTAATCAAACCGCCTACTGTGGTCCATTCGAGGTGTGTGCTGAGGGAGATGAGACTGCCGTTTTCATAACAACGTTTCTGCCTCCCTTTGAAAGCCCGGCTCAATTGCCCCTTCTTGCCTCCTTGCTGAAAAGAAAAATTACAATGGGTGGGGCGAGCCCTGCGCGCGTGAAAGGGCACTCCTCACCCTGAGATGATCGGAGTGATCTTAACCTCTTCTGGGTTATTTATTTAACTTGTGTGTACCGCCGGGCTGGGGGGATGGGGGGACAGTCACTATTCGGGGGTCCCTGGGACAGCTTAAAACCCTTGCGACCCACTTGACACAGCGATTGTTTTATTTAACTCGTGTCCTGGCACCATCTCCAAAGGGAACATAAACAGTGGCGCACACCGCTCGGATTTGCTCTTGGCAGCGGGAGATCCAATTACCTACGGGCAGGCGGCAGCCTCTCTCGGCCCCCTCCCCCGAACACTGTAAGACGCGATTTTAACCCCTAACATCGACATTCGATTTGCGGCGCTCTCCCAAGGGCCCAGATTCCCAGCTGGCCGCGGAGAGCAGCCAGTCTCGGCGAAGGGCGCGTAGGCAAACCCGGGATGGGCGCGCAGAGCCTGCTCACCCTCCGCGTCCCAGGACCCTTAGCGGACGCCGCGAGGAGGAGAAACGTCCCCGGGCTAGGGCACCCCGCCGCGGCGCCAGGCCCAGAAGACAGTACTGCCAGGCGCTATGGGCGAACTCCTCTGTTCAGCGCAAGCCTGGCGGCTACAGACGTCTCCAGGGCACCAGGTGACAGCCCGACCGCTGCCCGGCCTGGCCCCCACCCGCGGCAGAGCGCTCAGAGCCGGGGAAAGCATCGCGGTGCGTGGGACCGCGGCGATGGGGGCTCCGGACCCGGACACCAGCCTCCTGCTGCCAGTCCCGCGTCGTCCGTCGTGGGCGCTGCCCTGAGAGGGAGGCGAGGCTGGGCCTCTAGGGCAGACGTTGCGTGCGGAAGGGGCACTGGGCGGGTGGTCGCTGCCCGGTGCCTGGACCTGGCTTTCCTGAGGCGTTCGGCACAGGCACTCGGGGAACCGGGAGAGGCTCGGCCCGGGGAGGGAGCGCCCCTGGGTACGCTGCCTGCAGGGTGAGCCCTGGGCGCGCGCAGGACTCCCGCGTGCCCGCTGCGCACCGTATTCCAGCGGACCACACACCACCATTGGGGTCCTCCGCTCTTGGCGGCGCGCGCCCACCCGCGGCTCCGTCTCACCCCGGGCACGAGAGAAGGGGCCAAACCCCGATTCCCAGGACCCGGGGCGCACCGCAGGATGGCCCCTGGGCCTCAGAAGAGCACCCCGGCGTCACCAGTGGCCGGGCAGGGCCTTGGACATCTGGGCCTCTCTCCGAGGATCTTGCCCCTCGGTAGTGGCGCAGCGGCAGGTTCTCACGATCCTGCTCACTCGGGGCTGCCCCCCGCCACCCCGCTCCCAGCCTCGCTGCGCTACCCCTCTCACGGGCGCGGCTCCCAAGGGCACCAAACGCCAGCGAGGGGGGCTCCAGGGTTCCAAGTGAGACGGGGGCTCAGCCCGTCCCGTCTTGACACTCCTGCCCCTTCCCTTGGCTGCAGACCGAGCCCCGCGAGGTCACCGCAGGGGCGACCTCTCCGGCAGAGACCCGGCGGCGCCGCGCGCGGCCCTCGGGCGCCCTGCACGGGCACCGGCGCGGGAGGCGGCGTGGGCGTTGGCGGGCCCCTGCCCGGCGCCTGGGCGCTCACCTGTCACTGCGGCGGGTCTTCCGGGCCGGCGCTGGGGACACGTGGCGCGGGGTGCGGCCGCGGCCGGAGCCGCCGGGGCTCAGCGCGGGGTCAGCTGGACAGGGAGCGACGCTCAGGCTGCGCGCTGGGTCGCCCGGTCCGCGGAGGGCGCCCCGAGTGCCGGGCATCGCGCCGTCCCCCGTTTAAATGCCGGCGGCGGAGCGCGGCGCCCGGGGCCGCGCCTCTCCATTGGCCAGGCGCCGCCTCCGCCGCCGGACCCGCTATCCGCCCCCTTTCCCGGGACTGCCCCCGCCCCCCGCACCCCTCCTACTTCCCCGCGGGGTCCCCTCTCCGCCCGCCTCGCCTCTTTGTCTGCTCCCCCCGCCCGGGCCGGCTGGCAGAGGTCACCCCAGGGAACCGCGCCTGGAATGCACAGCAAATCACATTTTCCGCTCCCGTTGGAGGGGGAAGCGAGGGAGGAAATCCCCCCGGCTCCCGGCCCCTCATTCCTCTCCGCCCCAGGCCTGGGCTGCTCCTCTCGCCGCGCCCGCGCCGGCCCCACGACGCGCACTGTCGCCGAGGCAGGATCCCCCGTGAGATCGCGAGCGAGGAGGCGATCGGGCCCCCTGGAGGGCTCGGTGCTGCCGGGACCCTGCCGTCTGGAGGGCACCGCGGCTCCGGCGCGGCTCGGCCCGAGGCCCCCAACTTCGAGGTCGCTGACCTGGGCGGCCCCGCCCTTAACCCCTGCAGGCGAGCCCGCCGCCAGCCGGAGCCCTGTCGCCAACGTGACACCCTGCTCCCCTCGCCGCCCGACAGGGTTCTTTCAGCTCCCGATGCAGGCGGTCTGGTCGGCGGTGTACAGAGGGCAATAACGGGGGGCGATTCAGCCTAAAAGGATGCTCAGAACAATAAAGCTTCTCTTGCTAAAAGAACCATCGCCGGGCGAGCAGCGGTTTTCTGGTGAATGATAAACTCAAGCAGCCTGAAAGTCCAAGGAGAAAATAACTTTCCAGAAACTTCGGACCGAACCTACCTACGTGCGTCGAAACCAAAGTTCTCGCCCTGTGCTGCTTAGGAAGACGAACAGGGTTGACGTCTGAGTATTTTTCGAAAGACAAACGAGCGCTTTCGTTTGTTCTCTGAACGAGGAGACTGCTTTCTGGAAGAGGCCGCGGGTGTTGAGGGAGGAAGTCACTGTCCCCGCAGAAACCAGCGCATCTGCAAGGTCAGGCGCTGACTTTGTAGAACATTTCCAGCCGAAGGAGATTTGAAGACGCCTGTCCTGACGCCCGCAAAATAAACAGAACCGTGAATCCCAATCACAAGTTACTTGTGAAACATCGGGTGATTTAAGTGCTTGGCCAAAGGAAAACCAAACCAAGCAGATTTTCTCTTTCGGGAGGCAACAGGGAGAGAGGGCCAACAGGACATTGAAATGCTTACTGGACGCTGTGAGGGACACGGAACAGGTTTTTTGTTTTGTTTTGTCTTTCGAGTGTCTGAAGGAAGAAGGAAGTCTGTGCTAAAAAGAACAGCTAGAAACAGCCGTTTTCATCGGCGAGCTCAGAGCTGCACTGTACTGCGTGTCTCAGTCCCTAAGGGGGTAGGTACATCATCCCTGGCTCATAGCTTATGGATGCCTGCAGGACGTGAGCAGTCAATCAGAGAAAGATAGTTGCTTGGGGTGGACCCCCGCGGAGGGAGGGAGTTAGAAATACACAATTTAGCCCGTGCCCACCACCAAGTCTACTGAGCTGTCCCATCAGTGGGTAAACTCTTCCCCAAAGAGAGCATGTTGCACAAAGTCGTTAACGTTGTCAGATGGTTCCTATATCATAACTCGGTGTTTTCATGAAAAAATGTCTCAAGGCTGATATAGTGGCTCCAAAGGGAGGTTTGGGGGGTGGGGGGTGGCGCAGAAAGAGGTAGCTCGCATCTCCTGAGCTGGAAGTGAGTGGGAACTGTGGCTTGGGTTTTATACATCTCTATTCTGGAATCTCGAGGTGACCCAGGTTCAAAGTGCCCTGCTGCTAACGGAAAGGTCTGAGGTTTGAATCTATGGGGAGGTACCTTGGAAGAAAAGCTTGGTGGTCTACTCCTCAAAAATCAGTCACTGAAAATCTTATGGTCCAGTTCTAATCTGCCACAGGGACGTAACACAGCTGTGAGTGGGAAGTGAGTTAAGGACAATTGGTTTTCTCTCTGTGTCTGTCTATAGGCAAGATGGATCATCAATATAATAACCCCTGTTCAGGAGGCTGCCGGGACTACAGCTCAACAATAGAAACAAACGCACTCAGTTGCCCACTTTCGTTTTCCCTTGTTGAGCTCAGTTTTCACTGTCACCCACACTTTAGTTCCATGAGGCCATTTTCCATCTTGACCATCTTGGTGACACCAAGATCATAGGGTTATCTAATTCAAAATTGGAATTCAATGAGCACTTATGGACAGGAAATGTTCAGCATGTTCCTTCTGAGTATTGGATCCTCAACTGAGCCAAACACACAGAGGATAAAAGAAACTCCTTGAGTTCACAGAGTTAGTTCACAGTTAGAACATTTGTATTTATAGAGCTGTCTGCCTCATATTTGCTTTTCCACAATTCTCAATCAATAGAAGCCACTATCCAAACTGAAAAAGACGTGAGTACGATCTCCACAGACCTAGTTCAGCATAATTTCATAGAGAACCCTGCACTTCAAGATGTAGAATGACCAACTGGTATCAACTTTCACATTTTAAATCTGAGATGCCTAAACTATGATCAGGTTATTATACTTAATGAAACTACTTAGGGGCTATTGTGAGGCTTGTAGATCCCGCCCAGCTACTGGTTTTTAAAAGTAAAGTCCGTTCTTCTTGGTTTGCTCATCTGTGTATAGGATGTATTTGTGTCTGTCTAACTCACAAGGGCATGAACTCTGAAGGCTTTTGAAGGCCTTTGTAGAGACCTTTTTGCTTAGATCTACAGAAGCTCTTAAACCTTGTTCACCCAATGTTGAGACAATATGTGCCATCTTGCATGGGAATAAGAATACAGTCTCAATACTTTTGTAATTGACCTTGTACATTTTTTCGAAATAAAAATAAACAATTACTTTGACAGTTAACGCATGTGACAGTTTAACAGTTCATGTCTACAATGTATGCCTCTTATAAATGAAACACATGAAAATATGCCAGGAGGGGAAAATATTGACAAAGCCTGACAATTCACAAGAAATAAAAGAAAGCTGAGCCACACACACAAAAAAAAAACCGTATGAGAAGATGCTCAGTCATACCAATAATTTGGAAAAATTCTATCTGAAATAAGATACCCTATCAGACTTAGCAAAGATTTAAAAGTTTGAGAGTATCTTGCATTGAAGAAGGTGTAACTTACTGCGATTGGGTGATTCCCAACCTGCAAGGATCCTAGAACACAAAGTAGAAGTACCCTGTGGGCTTCTGAAGCTAAATATTTTCAGAAGAAGAAATCCTCGTATTTCTTTTGTGAGGCTGCTGGTGGTTTCAAACTTCTGACCTTGCAGTTAGCAACCCAACACATAACCCACTACACTACCAGAGCTCCTCTGAAAAATTCATGGAGAACATATACTCAAATGCATCGGTGGAGTTTTTTAACTAGAGTGTATATCAGTTTTACAGAGTAATTTGTCAATTGATGATCAAATTAAACTTACCCCTAGTGTACTACCCAGGAGGCCTGATGGAGAGTGTGTTATGCATTGGACTACTCACTGCAAAGTGAGCAGTTCAAAAGCACTTCATGCTCCAAGAAAGAAAGATGAGGCTTTCTATTCCTATAAAGATTTACAGTCTCGGAAACCTACAGGACCTGTCCTGTAGGCTTGCTGGGGGTCACAACTGACTCAATGGCAGTGAGTTTACACTTTGAGTGTACCACCTAGGATCCCAGTTCTAGGGAAATGCCTCACAGGAACAGGAACATTTGCAGGAAGGCTAGAAACTCGTGTCACCACCTCTATTGCATATTATTTTTAACAATCTTCTCAGCCATCAACAGGAGTAGGAATAGCCATAGAAAATTATTTGATTTGCTTAACAAAATGCTATACTGCTTCTAAACAGAATCCAATGGGTCTTTGTATTTTAACCCAGAGTTCAGAGAAGCTGTGATATGAAAAATACAGTGCAAGTTGTAGAATGGCACGGTTCTGCACATTCTATAAGAAACACAAACAATACTGTACATTTTCATGAAAACATATCTGTTCACATAATTGTATAAAATAGTGGATTGGAAATCAGACCTTTGATGGTGTGTATTGGTATGGAGTGAGTAGATGGAGTTTAGGGGGGATGCTGGATCATTGGTTTGTTTGTTTCTAATCTTGAGACACATAGGACAAAATTTTTATTTCACTTTTCATTTCTGGGTGATGAGTATAAGGCGTTACTTACATTATTCTCTTTGCATCTTGTGTGTGTGTGCGTCTATGCGTGTTCCACTTGTCAAATTAAAACAGAATCTGATCTTCCTATCATAATTTCAAGAGTCGTCCTGATACAGATTATCGTCGGTACTTTGGGGATTTTTCTGACTGCATGTTTTCCATGGCCAGCTCCAGTCTGGGAAGGCGTCTTTTCAGGACACATGCAGGCCTTCCCTGGCATTTTCATGTCTCCTGATCTCGCCGAGGCTGTTTCCACCTTGCTGTCAACACATTTAAGTCGAAACCTTTTCCAGTTTCCTAAATACGAAAAATGCGCGTACTTGTGAAAATACTAAACGATGCTTCCAAGTACAAGTAGGGAAATGAGGATTCCATCAGACCACTTGGAGCCTGGTGCCATACCAACCTTTATTTTGCATGCCCCATGTGCAGCCCATTATGCAAAACATCGGAGCAAAAGCGCGGCCATTCGTAGCCAATATGCAGGCACAGTGGGGAAAGTGCCGGACTTGGATCCAGAGCCATGAGAAGAAAACCGTTGACTCTTTCTCACAGAAACGGTGTGCCGTTTGATATTTGAATGCTCTGAGCCTAAACTTAGCGTCTGTATTATAAGAATAGTAATAATTCCAACCTCTGAGCAGATTTCAGTAATTAAGCTCAGTGAAAAGACCTAACCTACAACAGATACCTCAGAAATGACAGTATCTGTATGGATACGTGGGTCCCATTGGAAGCTAAAGCCAAGACAATGAAGATATGGTATCAGCATGTCTTATGTACGTTTATATTCACAGTGCAGAAGGCAACAAATCATACATGGGAGGTACGTGATAAAGTCCTGAGTGCTTACACAGGTGAAGGCATGGGGTGGTGGAGCGAGGGAGAAAGGAAGAGAGGGAGAGCAGAGGAAGGACTGCAAAGAAAGGGAGGGAGGGAGATGGGCGTGGAGGAAAAAAAGGAAGGAAAGAAGGAAAACTCAATGCAACTTCGTGATACCATTCCAGGAAATGGCGCAGCAAACAGTTCCCATTGATGTGACAGCAGTGGTTGTTAGCTGGCCGTGGAGTCGATCCTGACGCATGGTCACTGAGTTAGTTAGTTTATTGGACCAACCTGGCTGATAAACGCATGTGGGGTTAATTGAAGGGCGGAGGCATAAATGGCTCAGTGAGCCTCGCCTTTCTAGTTTTTTGGTCTCTTGCTTTGTGATGGTCGCACCAGGGTGCAGCTGCCTTAGCCAGTCCCCTGCTTCAGCTGGCAAGGTTCACTTCCTGCAAAATATCCCCGAGGGGAAGCCGCGTGGACTTACCCGATGCAGCCCTGGGTCTGGAGCAGCCCTGTGGAGACCCCTGCCAGCGCTGAGATGCTTACACATTCACTGACTCAGCTTTCCTCCTGCAGTCGGTGTCATTGCGTCTGCTTTGTGAGATGGAGGAGGACTTTGTGGATTGGTGTTGGACATATGGGTTAGTGTTGGACTTGTGGGCTTGGGCAGCACTGGGTTGGGATGTTTTCTTGATGCACATTTAACCTATATAAAAAACTCTTTCTTATACATAAGTTTCTGTGGATTTGTTTCTTTAAAATACCCAGACTAATACAGCCTCCCTATGTGTGCACAGGACAACTGCCCGATTGGGTTGTCCAGGCTGTAAGCTTCCAAAGCAGATCACCAAGTCAGCCTTGCTAATGAAGCCTCTGAGTGGATTTGAACTGTCAGCCTCTTCTCTAATGGTCGAACAACAGACTGGTCGTACCCAGGAACTACTTGTGCTCCCCAAGAACTCCATTAAAACTAGTAAGTAGGTGTTACTTCCGTGGAGTACAGACAGCCGAGCAAAGGCTCTGGGTCTCGTCTGCCTGCACTGTAAGCATCAATTTACAGATGACGATGATGAGGGCAAGAATGAAGACCGTGTTCTAAAGCCGATTGTGCTGATCATTGTATAACTCTTCTCAGTGTGAGAGAACCATTGAATTGTATGACACGTGAATTACATGCCAATATTTTTTTTTACAAGGGGCAGGGGGAGAATCACTTTAGCCAAAAGTTTGTTGTCAAGATGTTTCTGCTACAGTGACAGTACATGAGAGAGGGGAAAATCAAATCAAAAACAGTATGTCCGGACATGTAGCAAAGGAGGCTGGGGCTCTTATACGGAGACCCAGGAGTGAAACAGGACAGACAGACTGCATGAGCTCTGCAAAAGCCCGCAAACCGGTGCTTCCACATAATTGAAACTGCTTGTCTTAGGCTGGTTCTCTACAGAAGCAAAACTAGTGATGTGTGTACTTGGGGAGAAATTAAAATCAAAGAGATGGTGTTCACACGGTTGTAGAGGTGGGCAAGTTCCAAATAGAAAAGAACTCCGTACTCGACCGCATCAGTACTCGATACAATTGGATTTTGACGTGAAATGTCAAGAACGTTTTGCACCGGAGCTCGAACAAAACGTGGGACTCTGACCCCACGCACAGGATTTTTGTAAGCAAAAGAAGTTCATGCTTTGGTCACTCGGTGTTAGTTGGTGTTGTCGAAGCACATTGTTTGAACCTTTTGCATCTGTGTTCCCAGCATTTTACTATATTTTTCTTAGCTTTTGTGGCCTTTTGAATTGTTTTAAAATAAAAACCATGCGTCCTAAGAGTTTTTTTTTAAAAGAATCATCATGATAAGGAACTGATTAGCCATGCTATCAATATTGTTGATGATAATTTAGTGAACCCTTTTAGAAAACAGTTAAGGAAATGCCAACAGCTGACCACATTAGACAGATTTTTTTTTAAAGAGAAGCCAGCCAGGTCCTAGTGAAAAAAGGCAAAGAAGGGAAAAAAACTCCTCAAAAGAAGCTACCAGTTGATTTTAGGGAAGGATATTCCCCTTCCAAACAATGACTCTCCCTCCATCCCTCCTCTCCACATCCGTGTCCACAGCTCCAGATCTTCATCAGTCTCAAGGTATGGGCCATACTGCAGTTGTTAAAAGCTTTTTTTAATGTTGTGTTTCTTACTTAAATGATATATTTTAACTCTGAACTTATTTCCTCTGAAATTTCTGGTAATGTTTTGTATAAAAAGGCAAGGTTAGGGTAAAAACTTGGGGGCCAAGAACAGATTAATCTATTTTCAGTTATTTCTGATGGGGAAAAAATTGATCCAGAACTCAACGCTCCTTCTAAAATGGATTAGCGTCAAAGTCTGGGGTTCTACTGTATGTGGATAAGATGTCAGATTGGAGGCTTCTCCTGACTGGAACTGCTGCAGGGGCAAATGAACTCAAGATTGACAGACCCAGCTTCCAGGTGCAGGGGCACGTGAATACAAGGTGGACAGGTAAGGCGACAATCTGCTGACAACTCTCAGGATTCCCACGCCTCTGGCTCAAGTCCAGAGAACTAGAGTTCGGGGAGTTAGATGTGATCAAAAGTCAGCAAAAAGCAAGCAAGCTTTTCCACAGCATCAACTTATGTTGGTAGCAGGTCACAGCCTTGAGGAGAAACCTGGCCAGCCAAGTTGACATAATACCTAAGTATCATACTACTTGGCATAAGATCTCCAGCCTGGTCTGAAAACTAGGTGAATCTTGGTAACTCTGGAAATTTTCTATACATTTCATGTTCTTCGAGGTGGCTTTGCTCTTGAAACACATTTGATGGGACTTAAGTTATTGAGTTCTTGCTACCTCTAGATCTTGAACGATGATAGTTCTTCATTATCTAATCTTTTTAAAGATACTTTCCAAGAAAAGTGTACTGTAGCACAATTTTAAAATAGCTGTGTCTTGGAGAGCTGCTGAAAGTGCATAGTAAATTGAAAACTTCTGGGTTTTACCCAATTGTCTTGGCCTGAACCACTTTTATTTTGTGCTTATTTTGGCTTAATTCACATGCAATCTTTTCAGGACTGTCTTCTTCGCTACGAGATGTTTTGCGATATATCTTTCACTCTTCTGGTCTCGTTTTGTAAGCCTAGAAGCATGCATGTGATTTTACACTTGCTGTAATTGCCCTAATGAGTCCCTGGTACTGTCTCCTTGCATTTTTCCCAAAGGTTTGATTGAATTTGAAAATCAATACTAAAAAAAAAGTTAAAAAAAGAAAATCAATACTCGAGATTATAACCTCATCTTAGAAAAGTTATAAAATTAATAATATGTATACTGAAAATGAAAATCTCCTGCAACCCACAACTCCAACATAACCACAGTGTGTGTCTGTGTGTATATATCTGCATATGAGAGAGTGAAAACACCACAGCCTAGATCAGGTGTCACAGCCTTCAAAGTGACATCCTTGCTCTTCAGTCCTTTAAAGAGATCTCGTGCATATTTTCCCAATTCAACATCAATTGATTTCTTGAGTGCTGCGTCCATGCGCTTTGTTTGTGGATATGTTAATATTGTCTCCATTTATCATGATGTTTTCTATTGGTCCACTTGCAAGGATTTGGAGTTTCTTTACATTGAATTACACTCCATACTAAAGGCACCTGTCTATGATTTTCATTAACGAGGGTTTCAAGTCTTCCTCGCTTTCAGCAAGCAAGGTTGTGTCATAGGCATCTCTCAGGCTGTTAATAAACCAATCCTGATGCCACATTGTTCTTCGTATAGTCCAATTTCTTGGATTATTTGCTCAGAGATTAAATAAGTATGGTGAGCGGACACAACCTTCACACACCTTACTTGATTGTTAAACCACGGAGTAGTCTTTTGTTCTGGTCATATAACTGCGCGTGGCCCGTATACCGGTTGCGCACAACCACAAGGAAGTGTTCTGAAACTCCTGTTCTTCTCAGTGCTCTCTATAATATGTTATGATTCACATGGTCTGAAGCTTTTGCATAGTCAATGAAACACAAGTAAGCGTCTTTCAGACAAGCTTCACCTCTTTCAGACAAGCTTCACCTGGCGTCAGCAGTGATATCCCACAGGCTGCAGCCTCTTCTGAACCCAGCTTGAGCGCAGCCTGCTTCCTGACAATAGATTCCTGCAACGGTTGTTGAATGCGAGTCAGCACAATTTTACCTGCAGGTGATATTAATGATTTGTTTGATGTTGTACGCATTCTGTTGGGTCACCTTTCTGAATGGGTCCAAATCAGGATCTCTTCCAGTCAGTTGGCTGGTCGCCATCTTGCAGATTTCCTGGCTTAGCGAGAGTGAATCTTCCCAGTGCTTCCTCAGCTTGTTGAAGGAATTCACCTGGCATTCTGTCGGGCCCCGAAGCTTTGTGTCCCTGCTGACGCCTTCAGGGCAACCTACACTTCCTCCTTCGGTACCATTGGTTCTTGCTCATGTTACCTCTCGAAATGATTGGACATTGACGGACTCTGGTGCAGTAGCTCTGTGTCGTCTTTCTATCGTCTTTTGATGCTTTCTGCACCGTTCCACATTTTGCCCATGGAATCCTTCAATATTTCAACTTGAGGCTTGAACTTTTCCCAAGTCTTTCAACTTGAGATATGCTGAGAATGTTCTTCCATTTTGGCTTCCTGTATCTACATTCCCTAAAACTCCAAGAAGGAGTAAACATTAAAAAACGTTATACCTTATTTGCATAAGGGAATATGATACAACTGCTAACTAATATTTTTGAAGAATTTTAATGATGCCTGAGAAAAGGGAATTGTATTATGTTAAGTGAAAGGTTTAAATGAAGCTCTTTGTTCTATACAGTGTGATATTTCTCACATGCTTATACCCACACACTCCATATATAGCCACTGTATGAAAGTAGGTGTGTATATATGTTCACTGTTACAGTCACTAGGTCAGTACGTCTCATTGAGAGTCTTCCTCTTTCGCACTGACAATATATTGATTGTCAGGATGACACAGGACCAGGCAGGGTTTGCTTCTGTTTTGCATAGAGTCATGAGTGAGAACCGACTCCACGGCACCCAGCAATAATATATGTGTATGCATACATATATTAGATATTGCACATGGTTCACCAGGCAGTTGTGTGAACATTCATGATTTAAAAGCACTTGATGAAGATCAAAGATTGTAATCTTCAGGATCGATTACAACTCAATGTAAAGAAGACCCAAATCCGTGTAACTGGACCAACAGGTCGCATCATCATCAATGGAGAAAAGGCTGAAGTTGTCGCGGATATTGTCTTGCTTGGATCCATAATCATTGCCCACGGAGGCAGCAGTCAAGAGTTCTAAAGTGTTGCCTTGGGTGAATTTGCTGCGCAAGGCCTCTTTAGAGCACTTAAAAGCAAAGATGTTACCTTGAGGATGAAGGTGCACTGACCCAAGCCTTGGCCTTTCCATTGCCTCATCTGCACGTGAAAGTTGGACATTGAATAAGGAATCCCAAAGAAGAATCAGTGCGTTTGGATTGCGGTGTAGGAGATCATCGAATGTACCATGGACTGCTCAAAGGACATGCTGCTCTGCCGTGGAAGAACTACAGCCAGAGTGCTCCAGGAGAGACCAGCCCCTGGAGAAGGACATCATTTTGGCAAAGTAGAAGGGCATCGAAAAAGTGGAAGAGCCTCAAGGATGGCTGCCCCCATGGCATACGAACAGTGCGAGGATGGTACAGGATAGGGTCGCTGTGAGTCGGAGCTGACTCCATGGCACCTAACAACAACGTGTGTTTGTGTAGATACACACACACACACACACACACACACACATATATATATAGGCACACACATACCTATAGTATTTACTCAGTTCTACTCTGCACACATGGGGTGCCATCCTGTGTGTGTGTGATACTTCTTAAACTAGTTCCTGAGAACACGCACCTGGTGATCTGCTTCCATGAGGTCACAGCCCTGAAAAGACTGGGGAGCAGTTCTACTCGGCACACATGGGGTTGTCCCGAATTGGAACGGACTCCTCGCCAAGAACAATAACAAGGAAAAGAGCTTTAGAATCCATTCTGTCACATGTGCTAAACACGAGGCTTTGGCTACATGATTTAGCGGAACCCTCGTAACACACCCCTATTATTAAAGATGAGAACACTGACCCACAGCCATATGCACCGGTTTCAAAGGGACGGGTGGGGGATGGGGTGGGAGGGGAGAGATTCCCAGTCAGGTCGACACTTCTGCCCCTGACACTTACCTCCTACACTGAGCTCTCACCCCGGCCACTGAGGTAGAGTTAAAATTCAAAATACCACTCTCTTGCCACCAAAAATGTCCCTGGATTCCAAATTATCTAAGTCACTCAAGAGCTGGCATTGTTGGAACATTTGTGTAAAATATGAACTTATAGATGCAAAAGACGAGCTGGCATCCCACGTGGCTGACAAAGAATTCTGCACACATGGCCAGTAGATACCCCCTCGGGGTTTTATACTAAGACTCAAGTCTGCCTTACTGTCATTATAAGTATTATTAATGTGTGTTTTAATTAAGAGCCCAAAAATAAGTCCGGTGATTTGAAGTTTGCCCAAGTCACAAAAGCCTGGAGCCGACGGTAGGAAAATGAATCTGAGACTGCTGTCAGCGTCCGTGGAATCCAGGATGTCAGCCTTCGTGTTTGTACTTGGCTCACAAAGAGACCAAATTTAAACCTCTTTTAAATCTGGGTTCCTTCTGCACCCCTTCGCTCCCTCGCTTAAATGGTTGGATCATCTGGAATATGATTTCTCATCCCTTTTAAAAAGATAGACCAAAAAATGTAAACTGTAGGCTCCTCGCTGCTATGTCGGAGCAATACATGTGTGCTTTATATAAACTAACCATTCGTCTATTAATGTTTGTAAGAAGCTTTGTAGACATAAGGCATTCGGGACACACTCTCTAGAGAAATGTGGTGCCTTTGGAGAGAGGATCAGAGAAGGAAGAAGGCGAAGGGAAAAGGAACTCCTTTAAACTCTCAGCCATGCTGTGAAGGGCGATCTCCCGATGAGCCTGGAGCTGCGTTTTCCCCGACCATAGTGGCTACAGCCGCAGGAGCAAAGGCTTGGTAGCCTGTCTGTCACTTCTGTTTCTGTGCTCGGTGTTACTGGTCTGTGTGACAAGGAAAGAATGACAGTATGGCAGTGCCAACATGACCCAGAAAAGCCGGCGTGGTGAGTATTCCCATGGACAGGCGGAGCTGGAGTTTCTAGATGACTCTGGTCACCAGCAGCCAGAGAGGTGACCGGAAGGCCTGTCTGCTGGGCAAGTGTCCCTGCTCATATCTTGGCTGTGCTGTCTGAAACTATAGGGATGTTCGTAGGACAGGCTCTTAAAGATTATAATACGAGATTTGGTGGCACACAGAGACCATGAGGGGAAACCTTCTGAAGACAAACCCTTCTGACTCCTGCAGCAGCCACTTTGTAAGCCAGGGGTGTTCTTGGTTAGAATGCACTTCCCCCAGAAAACTCTGTGTGCTGACACTTAGCACCTGCACACTCAAGAAGCCTGCTTAGCCAAGACCTCAAGAGACTAGCCTGAGCTCCTGGCTAATATTCCAATCTTCAAAAAAAAAATTTTTTTTTTAAGAATGAGGAAAGGAAAGCCAGGAATGGAAAATTATTTCTGTTGGTCGAAGTTATCATTAGTTTTTCTGTGCTTAAAGTTTAGGCTGTACCTAAAATTTATTTTTTAATGCAACTTCCTAGTACTTTGCTCGTCATTGGGTTACACCGATGTGTTGTCTCCTCATGAGTCAGATATCTAGGTCCTGTAGATATGATAAACCAAATGGGAAGAAAGATAAATTGTTCTTTCATCAAGTAACATTTTAGCTCTAAAAAGAGCACTTTTCTAAAAACACAAAAACCAAGCCCACAGGGGCAGTTCTACCCGTCCTACAAGGTGGCTACGAATTGCCATTGACTCTATGGTAGCGGGGAGTACATCCCAGAGTCCCATGTCCACGCCTTTCTTCCTGCTGTTCCCATCACTTGGAAGGCCCATCCTCATCTCCTCCTGCTGAATTCTAGCTCCTACTTCACGGCTCCTTTCCAGACCCTTTAGCATATTCTGAGGTTCTTATTTATAGTCTGGCTTTACAGCAGCTGTCTGTGTGCTTGACATATGTATTTCATGGGACACAGACCCCGTGCAGGCAGGCCTTGTTCTTTTTTTTTTTTTTAATTTTAACAATTTATTGGGGCTCATACAATTCTTTTCACAGTTCATATATATACATACATCAATTGTATAAAGCACATCTGTACAGTCTTTGCCCTAATCATTTTTTTCTCTTTTCTTCTTTTACATTTTATTAGGGACTCATACAACTCTTACCACAATCCATACATATACATACATCAATTGTATAAAGCACATCCATACATTCCCTGCCCCAATCATTCTCAAGGCATTTGCTCTCCACTTAAGCCCTTTGCATCAGGTCCTCTTTTTTTTTCTCTCCCTCCCTCCCCTTTCCCCCCTCCCTCATATGCCCTTGGTAATTTATACATCGTTGTTTTGTCATATCTTGCCCTATCCGGAGTCTCCCTTCCCCCCTTCTCTGCTGTCCCTCTCCCAGGGAAGAGGTCACATGTGGATCCTTGTAATCAGTTCCCCCTTTCCAACCCACTCACCCTCCACTCTCCCAGCATCGTCCCTCACACCCTTGGTAAGCTCCAGTGGCGCAATCGGTTAGCGCGCGGTACTTATAAGGCCTTGTTCTTTTCCTCCTTGTGGGATTCCCGTGGGTCGAGTAAGGAAAATGTTCGTTCAGTGGGTGCTTACAGGACCCAAAGCAAGGATTTAGTGTAAAATAAAGGAGGTGGAGTACTTCAAATCCTTTATTATTTCCACTTAAATCTTTTATTTTATTCCCTTACCTAAGAGAACTGTGTCTGAAGCATTGATTGTTAGAGTTCACCCAAAACTAGGTTGCTGACAGCAGCTCAGGTACTCTGGTATCCACTTCATCTCTTCCTCCTCCACCCGCAGGCTGCTCCAGCTCATCTCTTCCCAGCTGGACGGTTGCGCTTCATTCTGTACTCTGTGCTCCCCCCGCTGGTGTCACACAGCAACTGGTGGAAATTACTAACCTCTCACATCCAATCATGTCTTTCCTTTGCCTAAAGCCCTATCTCCTTAGCATTTGCCAAACGTGTGAATTATCTGTTAACCTGCTTCGTTTTCTTTTTAGTATGATGATTATTTTTTTAAATCATTTTCTTGGGGGCTTGCACAACTCTTATCACAATCCATACGTACATCCATTGTGTTGAGCACATTTGTTCATTTATTGCCGTCATTGTTCTAAAAACATTTTCTTTCTACCTGAGCCCTTGGGGCTTCTCATTTTGTCCCCCTCCCTCGCCCACCCTCCCTCGCTCATGAACCCTTGATAAACACCAGTGGTTCTCAACCTTTCTAAGGCCACACCCTTTCATACATTTCCTCATGTGGTGGTAACCCCCTAACCATAAAATTATTTTTGTTGCTACTTCATAACTGTAATTTTGCTACTGTTATGAATCGAGGATTCCTGTGAAAGGGTCATTCAAACCCCACCCCCCAAAGGGTCACGACCCACAGGTTGAGAACCGCTGCTCTACACGTTGTGAAGGAAGGGACCATCTAGCATGATACTCGGACAATCCAAACTCACCACCATTGAGCCAATCCTGACACACAGCAGGCCAGAGGACAGGACAACTGTGTGTCTCAGGATCCATGTGGCAGAGCAGTCCCCAACCCCACCGTTACGGAGTTCTTGCCGGTAACAGGTAGGTAACAGGTACCTGCTGTCTCTCACTGCCTGCCCTGGACAGGAACCCTACTCTCCTCCGTCTGCTGGACCTTGCAGCTGCATGGCCCTCTTCCCTCTCTTCCCTCTCCAGCCTCTCCTACCCCCTGCCTGGCTCCTTTAGACTCTCACCCAGCCTCCCTCTCCGCTTTGAGACCTCATGTCCTCTTGTCATCACCCTGTGCCCTCTGTGGCCTACTGAGAGATAGCAGATGGGAGAGGGAAAGTGTCCCTCTGGCCATTCTCTGATCTTCTTTGTAAAACCCCATCAGCACCAGGACCTCTGCTGTACCACTTGGCGTGGCCAGGAAGAGCCATCAGAAGCACTGCCGAAGAGTTCTTTCAAAGTCGTGCCGCCTGTAAAACGTTGGAGCATGTGATCATCTCTAAGTGAGTACTGGTTGAGACGCGCTATTCCCTGTCTACACAGTTCTTCCAATATAGATAGCAGAAATGCAGTAGACGACTTCTTCTAGAAGCAAGGATGGCGAGACGACAGCTTACTTCCTTTACTGGCCATCGCCAGGCAAGACTCTAAGCTTAAAAAAAAAAAAAATCGAGTTTGCTAAACCTTGCAAAGAGATGGATGAACACAATCGCCTAAGGAAAGGCCCAGGCATGTCAGCAATCGTGAAAGGGGCGTGAGACTGAGCAAAGTTTTGTTCTACTATAGTGAGCTCAGAGGAGCCTTGGTGGTGTGGTACTCATGCACTGAGCTGCTGACTGCGGTTCGAAACCACCAGCTACTGGTACTGAGAGGGGCTTTCTGCTGATTTTCAGAGTTACAGTCTCAGAAATCCACAGGGGGCAATTCTACCCTGTCCAATTGGGTCACTATGAATTGGCATCAATTCAATGAGTTTGGTTTTTTTATACAAAGGTCACCGTGGCTCCACCGGACTCGATGGCAACTGACAACCACCATGACTAGACGCCCCTTATGTTTCTGGGAAACCTTACGTTTTGTTGTAGGAAAATATTTTCATTTTCTTAACCTGGGGTGCTCAGGCACAAAAGAAGAAGGTATTATTGAATAAGAGAAAGTGTATTTGGGTCTGTGGCCAAGAATGATCCAGATGTTGCAATCCTTTTCATTTATATTTTCCTCTTGAAAAAAAAATCACATAAATGCCCAAGAGCAGCTATCAGCCCAAAGGCCTTTTCTTCTGTTTACCATTGAAAGGCTAAGAATCTCGTCCTAATTTGTCTGGCAGACACGGGGTGTGGCAGCGGCATTATCAGGGCTGTCGAAGCTTCTGAAAGCACATTTCCCAAGCACAAGAGTATCTGGGAACCACCTGTGAGGAGGTGGGCTGGTTAAGAAAATCAGGGTCTTAGGACTAGATCCAGGTGAAGCCAAAGCATGTTTTTCAGATGTGGTAGAAGCTTATGAAACCAAGTATTCAAGGTGGGGGAGCCCTGCTGGCCCGGGCGTTGATTGCTAGGAGCTGGTGACTGTCATTACTATAAAGATGACCACCTAGAAGCCTTGTAGGACAGTTTGTCTCTGTCAGCGAGGGTGCCTATGAGACAGAGCTGGTTCCCTGGCACACAGTAATTCCTCAAGAAAAAGACTGACCGGTGTCTGTTAGCAGGCAGCGTACAGCTGGAGCATAAAGCAGGGGAGTCCCTGTCTTCTACTCCCTGCTCCCATGCACACTTATCTTCATGCATTCTCACACCATCTCTGGTTGTAATTGTGGGCAATTCTTTCTCATATTAAGTGCGTATCAGAGTCACTGGGAGGAAAATTTAAACAATTAGATTCCCAGAGTTTGCTCTGCACTATTGAATCAAAATTTCCTGGGCTGGAGCCCAAGAATCTGTATTTTTACAAAGCTCTCCAGATGCTTGCGATAAGCAGCCTGTTGGGGGAACCGCTGGGGCAGTGGAAACAATGCTGTTTGCACCTGTGCTCAACTACCCACGCAACTTTGGACAAGTCAGCTCTTGAGCTGTCAGAGAAAACAGGGGCAATGACACCGACATCACAGAGCTGTTGGAGAATTAGAGGCGATTACATATGTGATCGACAGCAATGTGAGCTGAAGATGCTGAGTTCTTACTCTACCAATGACCTAAGAAGCTTCCCAAAGTCTTTCTGAAACACAGTTTAGCACCTTTTTATTTTTTTCTGTTTAATGCTTTATGAAGCGTTCTCCTTTCGTCAGTCACTATGGATAAGGCCATGTGTAGATGAATCACACGATCATTATGCCATGTGTGCTCAGAGCCTTCCAAGTTCATTGCTGCAAGAAGAGCTCAGCATTAATGCATATTGTTTTTCGATATCTCTTTCCAAATTGCCAGGACAGTTTCCATTTCTGGGAAATTACATAGACATGTCGGGATCCAACTCTTTTATCTTTGCATGTCCAACGGTTCTGTGTTCCTTCTCTCGTCCCATCAAATTCTCGTATTTTGACAGTTTTAAGACCAGCTCTTCCTTGATCTTTTTCTTCTATAAAATACTGCATTGAAATGAGCCCATTCTCCTTGTAGCGCCTTCTCTCAAAATAAGCAAACAAACAAACAAACACCACTCTGAAGTCAGATTTCCTTTCCGCGAGTGGGTTCCCTTCACAGTCAGTGCGCAGTTGCCTGTATCATAAGCACGAGGGTGTTCCGCGAACTCTGTGTCATTTCGCCGAAGCATCACAGAAAGGCTAGGGTAAATGAAAGCCATTCTCAGCAAGCAAAGGTGCTTCTGAAAAACAGGGTATTTATATGAAATACATATAAATCGTCCTATTATTTGTCTTCCCTTCTTGTGATTGAGTCGATTTGGACTCACAGTGGGTCCATGGGACAGACTGGTGTTTTCAGTGCTGTAATCTTTACAGAACCATGTTGCCAAGTATTCTCTCCTGTGCAGCGGCAGAGTCGGTTCCAACAGCCTACCTTTCAGTTAGCCGCTGACGGCCCAACTGGTGTGACAAAGCCCCTTTGTTTTATGTGACATGGTCTCGGTTATCTGATGCCAATATAACAGAAGTATCAAGAGGAGATGGCTATAAGAGACAGAACTTTATGTTCTCACTGTCAGAAGTAAGAAGTCCGAAGGCTGGGCAGTGGCTCTAGAGGAAGGCTTTCTCTGTCTATTGGCTCTGGGGGGAAGGTCCTGTCTCTTGAACTTCCATTCCTTGACTTTCTGGCAATCTTCTCTTCTTGTGACATAGCATCTCTTTCCCGCCATCTCTGCTTGCCTGGCTGCTTGCACTTGGTCTGCTCTTCAGATCTCTTAAAAAGATTCCTGCCGATTATTGTCATTAAAGTTGAATTGGCAAAAGTCGCGTGATAAGTGTCTGAAGGGCCTTCAAAAGGTTGGGAGGAAAATGAGATTTAAAGATAGTGGTGGGGGCGGGGGAGAAAGATAATGGGAGGTTTCTGTAACTTTTAGAAGCTCCTTCATAATGACAACAACAAAAGAGTAACTGTTGAGGCTGCTTCTGAGCAATCAAACATATCTTGGGATTTAGTTTCTTCATCTAAAGTCTGGGGCCATGATTTTTTTAAATCATTTTATTGGGGGCTTGTACAATTCTTATCACAATCCATACATACATACCTTTTGTCAAGCACATCTGTACATTTGTTGCCATCATCATTCTAAAAACATTTGCCTTCTACTTGAGCCCTTAATATCGACTCTTCATTTCTCCCCCTCCATTCCCCTCATCCTCCCTCATGAACCTTTCATAATTCATAAATTATTATTATTTTGTCATATGTTGCACTGTCCGATATCTCCCCCCTGCCCCTTTTCTCTGCTGTCCATCCCCCAGGGAGGAGGCTATACATAGATTCTTGTGAACGGTTCCCCCATTCCACCCCACATTCCCTCCACCCTCCAGGAATCACCATTCTCACCACTGGTCCTGAAGGGGTCATCTGTCCTGGATTCCCTGTGTTTCCAGTTCCTATCTGTACCAGTGTACATCCTCTGGTCTAGCCAGATTTGTAAGGTACAATTGGGATCATAATAATGGGGGGTGGAGGAAGCATTTAAGAACTAGGGGAAAGTTAGGTGTTTCATCATTGCTACACTGCACCCTGACTGACTCATCTCCTCCTCACAACCCTTCAGTAAGGGGTGTCCAGTTGCCTACTGGTGGGCTTTGAGCCTCCACCCTGCACTCACCCTCACTTACAATGATATGTTTTTTTTGTTCTTTGATGCTTGATACCTGATCCCTTCAACATCTCGTGGTCACACAGGCTGGTGTGCTTCTTCCACATGGGTTTTGTTGCTTCTGAGCTAGATGGCCACTTGTTTATCTTCAAGCCTTTAGACCCCAGACATTATATCTTTTGATAGCTGGGCACCATCAGCTTTCTTCACCACATTTGCTTATGCTCATATTTTTCTTTATCAATCATGTAAGGAAGGTCTACATCATGGAATGCCAATTTAATAAAACCATGTGTTCTTGCATTGAGTAAGTACTTGAGTAGAGGCCCAATGTCCATCTGCTGTCTTAATACTAAACCTATAAATATAGGCACGTAGATCTACTTCTCTATCCTATATAAATATATTTACATATGTACGTCATGCCAGTATTTAGACCTCTATAAATACCCTTTGTCGCCTAGTTCTTTTCTCTATTTCCTTTTAGTTTCCTCGTGTCCCACTATCATGCTCAGCCTTCATTTGGGTATCAGTAATTTCTCTCGGTTACATTGCCCTTGCTGAATCCCTACCAGGCCTCTCACACCCTCCTTGCCACCAATTTTGGATCACTTGTGGTTCCCCTGTCCCTAGGTTGGTCAGCACCACCTCTTTACCCCTCCCCTCCCCCATATCCCCCCTCCCCCATTGGTCCCATTGTTTTCTCCTCCAGACTATTCATCCAGTCTATCTTATCTAGATAGATCTGTAGAGATAACAATGTGTACCAAAAATCAAGCCATAACAAGGTAGGTGACAAATGAGAACACAGCAATGACTACAAAAAGGAAAACCAATGACCCATAAAAGAATAAATTAGTTAAAAGACAAAAAATTTTTTTTTAAAGAAAGAAAAATCTGTAAATCAAGGTCTGATATTTGATCTCTAGGCATGTCCTTCAGTCAGGTCCGATGGGGTACCATGCTTTGGCCCCAGAGTCTGTCCTTTGTACTCCCTTGGGGGCTCCCTGCTCTGCTCTCATGGTTGCTCTGCCGCAAACTTTTAGTTTGCCTCAGTGTCACAGGGTCAGTCTGGGCAAGTCTTGACCCTGAGTCTCCAGTGTTGTCCCCCTTAGGGCCCTGGACCAGCAAGGGACGGTGTGTCTCGTAGTGGGATCAGCCATATTGTCCACTCTGTGCATTGGCTATTCAGAGTGGGGGATATCATCCTCCAGGCCTGGTGGGCCAGGATGTGCTCCACTCTCTCTTCCTCCCCATTCATTTGCTCCCGTGTGTTCTGATCAGACATGCCCATCTCCCCTACCTGCAGCTTCAGTGCTGTCCTCTCAAGGAAATTCTTCTGGGGGGAGGGGCAGTTGTCCAGGTAGCTGGTATGGGGGCCCCTCCATTGGCTCCCCTCTCCTTGTCAGCACTGGCTCCCCTCTCCTTGTCAGCACACTGCATTAATCTGGCACTGGCATTAAACCTGGTCCCTCTTTCCCTGTGGAGACACAGACAATACCCTCCCCTTCGGTGGGTCAGTGCCTTATTCCCCCACCACACATCTTTTTTTCCCTTTCTTCCCCCCCCTTTGTAGTTGGCCACCATATGTACCCCTGGGTTTGGTCTGGCCCCTGCTGTCCTACCTGGACCTCATAGGGTCATGATGTTATGAGACTTCCCAGCTAACTAACCTAATAACTTGTTTAGTGCCTCTGTTCCACCTCTTAGTTTGACCTGTAAACCCGGTGGGTTTGACCCCATGCAAGTGACCACACAAGGCACCACAGTTGGTCTCTATTCTCTTGGAAAACAATGGAGAAGGAAGAATCACCAGTGGGAAGAGGATATGGAATGGGTGACTAACCGCCTCCATGAGCAGCTGCCTCGTTGGCCCTGAGAGCAGGAGAACTGGATCGTGCCCCTCTACCATTACTGACCATTTTGATTGAAGATCCCTTAGAAGGCTCCTGATCAAAGGGGGGAGGGGAATATTAGATTTTCCTGGACTCCAGATTTGCTGGAGCGATGAAGGTTGGATGAACCCCTGAAACCATTCCCATAAAATAAACTTTAAACCTTACAGTAAAGATCCCCCAAATCCCATATCCTCAAACATAAGTGTAGCTTAACTAGAAATACCAATCCGCCTTGTGAATAATACTCTTTTAAGAACTCTCTACAAGGGATGGAACTGTTATCAGCAATTCCAAAGATTAGATAGGAACTGTAGGGGAGAAACAACTCAGAAAAGGGGTGAGAAAGATAATACAATGTAACCAATATAATTAATATATGGATGTATTTGGTGTATCTTATATATGTAAAAAGAGACTTGGATTAGTTATAGGTAGGGATGGGGGTGGGGATGGAGGTGGAGGTGGTGGTGGTGGAGGTGGAGGTGGAGGTGGCGGTGGCGGTGGTGGTGATGGTGGACGTGGACGTGGACGTGGACGTGGACGTGGAGGTGGAGGTGGAGGTGGAGGTGGTGGTGGAGGTGGAGGTGGAGGAGGTTGTGGAGGTAGTGGTGATGGTGGAGGTGGAGGTGGAGGTGGTGGTGGAGGTGGAGGTGGAGGTGGAGGAGGTTGTGGAGGTAGTGGTGATGGTGGAGGTGGAGGTGGAGGTGGAGGTGGAGGTGGAGGTGGGGATGGAGGTGGAGGTGGAGGAGGTTGTGGAGGTAGTGGTGATGGTGGAGGTGGAGGTGGAGGTGGGGATGGAGGTGGTGGTGATGGTGGAGGTAGAGGTGGAGGTGGAGGTGGTGGAGGAGGTTGTGGAGGTGGTGGTGATGGTGGAGGTGGAGGTGGAGGTGGTGGTACTAGAGGCGCAGGTGGGGGAGCAGTAAACTGATTAGAGTGCAGGGAAGGCCCGCTTCTCTTTCTAACTCTTCCATTGGCTCTTGTCACATCTCTGCTTTTACAGCAAAATAACTTCTTGTTACTAGACTAGCGTCTCTCAGAATCTACTAGAACATGATTAACAAACTGTGAAGTAATTTGACCTTCTTGGATCACTGGCACCATCTAAATATACTGCATACTTCCCTGTCAGACCAAGCAAAAATAGTATGATCCTAAGGGAAAGCTTCCGAAAGCTTTGAAGAGTAAGCATGCTAACTGCCCACCTGCAAATTCAACCCCCCAAACCAGAACATGCTGAAAAATTATAAAGGCGAGATTCCATCTTGACTCCCCCCACCCCCCTTCATTCCGTTCTGTCTCTGACAGGGGAGAAGGATGGCTTCTGTCATCACCAACAATAATGCTTGGGTTTGATTTACATTTACCTGACCCCTCCCCACCCCTGGCAGGTAGAATTCTATATACAAACTAGAACACCCAATCGATGCACTCCCATGAGATTTTGAAGATGCAAGAGAGAAACTATGAGAAGCAGTTCCTACCTTCTTGTCTCAAAACACTAACTTGGAGATGCCACATCGAATGTGGTGGTGCCAGTGCCCCCACCCTCTGCCTCCTGATCCCAGCTATAGGGAATGAGTTTAAAGTGGCTAAGCCCAGCCATAACACCCCCCTCCAAATCTTCTAGGTACCCCCCAATGATTTTCTAGGTACTTACTTCCCTGCACAAAACCCCTTTCTAGAGGAAATAGCCAAGGTAACTAGCTTGTTCCTTGGACTGACCCTTGACTCATTCTGAACCTGACATCTCCATCGAGATTTAACACAGGTGCTACGATGCAGGGAACTTACCCTCCCAAGGTGAGGCGGGTCCTGGTTTCCAAGGTGAGGCAGATGAAGGAGGGTGAATAAAAAATGAATAAGGAGGTAACGCTTGCTCCCGTTCCCACGACATGTGAGTGAATCGTCGATCTAATTACAAAGTGTTTGCTCCTAATGGCTCTGTTACATGGTGAGCAGTAGGTCAAGGACCCAGTAAGAGTGGATAGTCTTTGAAGAGTGGTTTTTGTTTGTCTTACTTCAGGCCATCACAGAGGCCATAAACAACATGAGGGGAGATTCAACGCCTTACCCATCTTACTGTGCGTTAAGACTCCCAGACTCCGGGCGTGGAGCAGTGTTTGGCACGGGCCACGGTCATCTGGTGTGTCCAACCAACACCCAAAGAGAAAATCATTCGAATGGCTGGAGAGCCTGCTTGTGGGGAAATCGCTGCAGTGACTACATGGGCTTTGTTAAGATGTTCCTCACTCCTCGTGTGCTCAGTCGCCTCTTCGAAGAGCAATTACAAATATTTTTGTTTCCTGCTTATAAGTCTTGGGTTTCTATCGGGAGGAATGACTATGGGGAGGTTGACTGCCGCATTCAGTTCCATCTGCTGGTGGAGCATTCAGGCTCTCAGGATGGGCTTTTCAGTCTGTCCTGTAGTCATTTTCCCAAAAGAAAAGTTGGTTGTTGTTGTTTTTCTTGATAACTTGCAAGTGAATATGCATCTAAACCCATATCCCAGGGCATGTTTCCACTAGAATCTTCGCAAACGCTCTGCCTTCGCTTACAAACTCTGAAAGCCGAGGTGTGACAGCTACAAATCTCTTGCCAATTCCCGCCTCTGTGCCCTTTAGCAATCAAGCTTTCACTAAATAGTTATGGTAATTTTTAGTGGTCCCTGACTTCTCACAGGGCCTTCTGGCCACCAAATCGGCTATATTCAACACAGTTTCTTTTAAATGCCAAACCCATGTATATTTCAGGAGGAAATTTGTTCCATATGCTTCTGATTCATCTCCAATTAAGTCACCAAACAGTTTGGGGAGAACTGCTCGACAGCCCAAGACGTCTTGGTAACAAACACCCCGCTTTTCCTTGAGAAGCAGAAAGTTCGGTTCGCAGAGTCAGGCACCTCCAAATCCAGATGCACACCCAAGTCGTCGGAAAGCTTTCTCAAGACGCATCCATCTTTCCATCGATTCTACGAACGGTGTTCTAGGACCTGCTTTTAAGAACTGATGGAACTGACCCACTGGGCCAAGGCAGGGACACCTCGATGCTCAACATAGGGTTCAAAACCCATGGTTCTCCACCTTCCTCATGCCATGGCCCTTTCATACAGTTCCTCATGTTGTGGTGACTCCCCCAGCCATCAAATTCTTTTCATTGCTCCTTCATAACTGTCATTTTGCTACTGTGATGAATTGGGTGACCCCTGTGAGGTTGAGAACTGCTGTTCTAAGCAGATACAGGAGAGCTGGGGACTTCTGCTCCCCAGACATTGGGTTCATGGCTAGGGTCGGTACCTGTAACCGTGAGAGATGAAGCCTGGTATCCCTGGACGATTTCAAAGGAAAGGGGAGGGGGAAACAGTGGCTCTGTTGCCCTGTTAAAGAGAAAAGGTCCTCCTTGGATGCTAGACAAAGGCATCATATTCTGACCCAAAAGACTTGGAACAGGTAGGTGGCTCCTCGTTATGGGGCCATGAGTGTAGGATTGTGGATCAAGTGGAAGACACCAGTTTTCTAAGAGCATATCCCCTCCGGAGAGCTGTCCAACCTGCACAGACCCCCAGCCCCTCAGCAGAAATGCTTCAAGTTCAGCATCGGTCCCTTTGGAATCCAAGGCCTGGACAGTCTGCCCCATTAGGGGCAATTGTGTTGTAAAGAGTCATCCTTCTGAGACCCAGCCTGCTGGTATGGCATGTGGCTCACTTTGTATGTGTTGAGAGGTGGAGGAGAAGGTAGCTGGCTTTTGACTAACTGTGGAAAACATGCAATAATTTCTCTCTCTCTCTCTCTCTCTCTCTCTCTCTCTCTCTCTCTCTCTCTCTCTCTCTCTCATCTCCCAGCAACAAGAACAGGAGAAATGATCTTCTAAAATGGCCCCGTTGTAAACTCCTCCTGGTCTAGGGCTATCCTCACGCTGCGTAAGTGCTCCCCAGAGCCTCCAGCTGGCCAGGCCCCACAGTGAGAGTTCAATCGGGATTGATAGCTGATGGTGCTAGTACCACATGCCTTCCTTCGGGCTACTGCACAGCGGGTCTCTTCTTTTCTTTCCACATGTGGCTATGACCACCTTCTCAGTTTCAGAGACCCCGGGCCGGGGCCATTAGGGAAAGACTGAAGGACCCCCGAGAAGTGAGGGAAGGAAGACTCTCCCCAAGTCCCAGGAAAACCAGCGTGTTTCTGCTCTAGATGAAGGTCCAGATGTCGCCAAGGAATAAAAGTCTTTCTGGAGTCTATCAGCTTGGTAGAGGTCTTCATTTCTAGTGCCTTCATGTCTCCTTAGTGTCCCCACGAACACTCCTTCTCTCCACCCAGATCAAGCCCTGCCCTCTCCTACAACCAAATTTTCTTTCCTATAGACCCTCCTGCTACTAACTTCCACAGTGACCTGGGAATACTCTGCCAGTCTCCCATTCTGCCACCTCACGTTTTCCACACTCGGATCCAGTAAAGTTTGATTCATTGCCCTGCCTTGTCATGTCCAGGGCAGTGTCTGCCCTGCTCTATTCATCCTTTATAACTTATAACCCGTTCGTTCACGACTGTCTCATCTTCTGCTGTGGTCTCTGTGCTGATTTCATGTGTTTTCAGTAATGAGAGTTATGTTGAACTCCAGGGGCAAAAATTTTTTGAGGGAATATAGATTTTGAGACAATCATATGGGGCACCTCTGTCCCAAGAAAGCTTTGGGAATAAATAAGTAGTGTGAGGTCTGTCTCTTCAGATTCACAGTTTTACGGTCCCTGCCAGCCAGGAACACCGAGCACAACTGGAATAGCAGCTTCCTGAGAAACCTAACAGGCTTAAATGCTTGGTGAGTGATATATATGTTCCACTGATCACGAAAACTTATTTATAGTTTTGTTATGGAAAACTTAACACACACACAAATGTAGAGGTAGAAATACAATAAACATGTGAAATACAATGAAATACAATGGACTCGTGACTCCATTTCAACACATGACAATTTATGGCCAATCTCGATTCATTGATACCTGCAATCTGCCTTCTCAAACACCACCACCGATTATTTTACTGCAAATCCCAGGTAGCACATACTTTCATCTACAAATAACACTGTAAGGATCCTTTTAAAAATATAGCTATAGTAACAAAGCCCACCTGGAAGAAGCACACCAACCTGTGAGATCACAAGGCATCGAAGAGATCAGGTATCAGGCATCAAAGACCCCAAAAAAATCACAGCATTGTGAATGAGGGGGAGTGTGGAGTGGGGACCCAGGGTCCATCTGTGGGAAATCGGACATCCCTTGCAGAAGGGCTGCAGGGAGGAGACAAGCCTGTCAGGGTGCAGTGTAGCAACAATGAAATATACAATTTTCCTCTAGTTCTTGAATGCTTCTTCCACCCCAGTATCATCCCAATTCTACCTTATATATCTGGCTGGACCGGAGGATATACACTGGCACAGACAGGAACTGGAAATACAGGGAATCCAGGGCAGATGAACCCCTGAGGACCAGTGGTTCCTCCCAATAGCGATATTGGGAGGGTAGAGGGAAGGTGAGGTGAGGGAGAAAGGGGGAAATATGTTTCCCCCATAGTACCACGCAACACTTGCCCATCAAACAAATATCTAGCCCCCCCCCAATTGTCCAATCAATTTTCCAATCATTAGTGTTTAAATTTTTTTGAGTTAGGATTCAAGTACTTCCCACAGATTGTATTTAGCTTATTTTTTAATCTATGAGTCTTTTAAAAGCAGTAACAGTGCCCTGCATTTTTTTTCTCCCCCTTGTCATTTAATTGTTGGAAAACGTAGTCACTTGCATTGTTGATTTTCCCACATGCTGGATTTTGTGGACTACATCCTCATTGCTTCCAAAGTTCTCCTACCTCTGTGTATTCCGTTAGCAAGTAGTTAAATCTGGAGGTTTTAACTAAGTGGTGTTGGCAATAATATTCCGTTGACATTGCTCCATGTTGATCCCACCAGGGATCAGTAGAAAATCTGCTTGTCTCCTTTTTCTTGATGTTTAAGATTGAGCAGAAGGTCCACATGCTGCTGGCCTGCGCCAGCCACTGGGAATTCACCTTGTTCTGTCTTTCACCCAGTGGATTTTGAAACCATCCGTGACTGTTTTCTATTGCAATCTCCTTTGGAACAAATAGATGATAAGGTAACTCTTTCCCCCTCTTGTTATAAAGACTCTCGGGGTGAGCTTTTATGATCCTCGGCGATCGCTGGCATGGCTCAGCCTATTTCTCTTAGCAGTGAGGTCTAATCTTTGGAGGGGCACAGGTCTTTAGGAAAGCACAGACCTCTTCTAGGAGGGGAGGGGCCCTGTATGACCATCTACCGCAGCGGTTCTCAACCTGTGGGTCTCGACCCCTTTGGGGGTCGAACAACCCTTTCACAGGGGCCGCCTGATTCATCACAGTAGAAAAATTGCAGTGATGAAGTAGCAACAAAGATACTTTTATGGTTGGGGGGTCACCACAACACGAGGAACTGTATGAAAGGGTCGCGGTATGAGGAAGGTTGAGGACCACTCATCCACAGCTGTGACTGGATTCTGACACACGTCTACCCGTAAGTGACAGAATAGCACTGACCTCCAAAGGAATCTCAGTGACTAATTTGGGGGGAAGTGGATTGCCTGGACTTTCTTTAGAGGCACCGTTGCATGGGCGCAAACATGGAAGCTTTTCCAGGCAGCAGCTCAGCGTGTTGGTTGTATCACCAAGGCACTCCTTTGGGCACACACACGCACCCCCATTCTTTACTGTCTGTTAGAAGTTCTTGCATCTCAGAGTTACCCCACACTCTAAAGGCTTGCTGGGCAACTTTGAACTTCCCTTCGCCTGAGCCTTCCTCTCTAACTTGAAGACTTCACCTCCCACATTCCTAATGCTCTCTGTCTTTGTGCTCTGACCTCAAGGATTTTCGACCTCCCAAAGGCCACATCTCCTCAACTCAACCCCAACTTGACCCTTTGCAGCAGTCAAGTGGATCCTGACACACAGCGACCCTGGAGGACAGAGGAGAATTGCCACATAGGGGTTTTCAAGGCTCTCCACTTGATGGAAGCAGGCACATTGTTCTCTGACAGAGGGCTGGTGGGTTTGAACCCTCGATCTTTTGGTTCCACAGCTAAGTGCCTAACCACTGCACCATCAGAACAGTCCAGCTCCAACCGCTACCTATAAGTCATAACTTGTTGTTGTCGTTAGGTGCCATCAATTTGGTCCCAATGCACAGAGGTCCAGTGTAGAACCAAACAAAACACTGCGTGGTACTGTCCTGTCCTCGCAAGGTTTGCTCTGTATGAGTTCGTTGTGACAGCCACTGTGTCAGCCCATCTTGAGGGCCTTCCTCATTTGCCCTTCCCCTCTACTTTCCCAAGCATGATGTCCTTCTCTAGGGACTGACCCATCTTGGTATGTCCGGAGTCTCTCCATCCTCGCTTCTAAGGGCCATTCTGGTTATACTTCCTCCATGACAAATTTGTTTGTGCTCCTACAAGTCCCTGGTAAGCTCCATACTCTTCACTGATACTATAATTTGCATGCATCCACTCAAATGTCACAACTTAGACATCATTTACTATCACTTAAGCACTTCCTTTGGTCAAAAACCCCAAACTCAGTTTCCCTCTGACTCCCGATCCCTGACCTGTCCGTCTGTGTTTTCTTCATATGAACAGGAGTGCATTTTGGTTTGCATCATTGCCCACATTCTCTTGCCCTCTCTCGGGCGTCAGTCTCAGCCGACCCACAACAGAGCCTATCACCGCATTCCTCGGTGTTGCTTTCTCTGGGGTGTTAGAGTCTTTGACTTTGTGACTCTCCACCAAGGGCCAAATCCATGGATCTCACTCCCAGAGTCCAGCTCATCTGCTTTTTCTTCTCAAGGTGCTGAGTGGCTGGATAAGGTTATCAAGCAATCCTGACAGAGCCCTGACAAGTTCATAAGGGATTTATGGCGCCGTTCAATTCAACCACTTTCATTCATCATCATCCTCTAGCTCCTTGCTCTTCAGAGGGAGACCTGGTGGTGTAGGGAGTTAAACACTGGGCTGTTACCAGCAAGGTCAGCCATTCAAACCCACAAACCGGGCCATGAAGGAAAACAAGGCTGCTTGAGCTCATCAAAATGTACCGTTCTGAAACCCTATGAGTCCTGGTGGCTTAGTGGTTATGCGTTGGCCTACTAACTGCAAGGTCAGCAGTTTGAAACCACCAGCCACTCCGAGGGAGAAAGATGGACTTTCTTCTCATAAAGCATTAGCGTCTTGGAAACCTTCCGGAGCAGATCTACCCTGTCCTACAGGGTCACTATGAGTCAGTGCCGATTCGGTGGCAGTAAGTTTGGTTTTGGGGGGAGTTTTCTGGGAAACCCTATAGGGAAGTTCCTCTCTGTCCTTTAGCATTGCTACAAGTCAAAATCAACCACAGTAATGGGTAGCCTGCTACTCAAAGCACTGTTCGGGGTCCAGCAGCATCCGCATAACCTAGGAACTTGTAGAAAAGACAAAGTCAAAGGCCTCACCTTGGACCTACTGAGTCAGGGTATGCACTTGAACAATACCCGCCCCCCCCCCCCCCCGTGATTCACATTCAAGATCTAGAAGCAATGTCCTGTCGTGTTCTCCACAATGATTGTTCCAAACATTTCCCACAATATTTACTCCTTGATTTTCCCTATAGATGCGTGTCTCTATTGGTCAGGATCCAATTAGGAAAACAGAAAACACTAACGATTTCAAACCGAGGAAACAAGAAAAGTGTGACCCATGTGGTGGGAGAGCCAGGGACCCAAACCAGGGTTGGTGAAACAACCAGAAAGTGACAATATGGCGAGAACCATGATCTGTCTAGGCTGCGGGACCATGCGACTGGAAGCCGAAGGCTCGGGTCACCTGGCAGGAGCCACGGCAAGGAGATGGAGCCTCAGAAAAGAAGGCACTGCTGAGAAAGAATCAAAATGACCTTGCTTCTCCCATTCCCCGACCCTTTACTCTCCTCCAGAACCCTCTGCCTAAACCCAACTCCGAGCCAACTGGCCAGGGAGTTCCCAACTGGGAATTCCAACCTGCTGCTCAGAGAACAGCAAGGCGAGATGGAGAGCCCACCTGTGCACAAACAGGCCAAACCCAGGCACCTTGGTCTTACCTCCTCTTCCTTTACTTACCAGTGCCCATGGGAGGGACTTTGCTCCCTCTTCATGACCTAAAGTCTTCTGGCTTTAGCACCTCAGCCAGATCAAAAGATAGGCTTTGGACTTTATAGGAGCAGGTAGTTTGCTGTAAACTGAGAGTACAGCCTGGAAAGCCAGCAGCTCTGAGCAAAAGCAAATAAGAACTCACTGCCATCCAATTGATTCCAACTCACGGTGCCCCGCTAGGACAGGGTAGGGATGCTCCCGTGGGTGTCTGAGACTGTTACTCGGAAACTCAAATAAATTCTCCACTCATAGGGAGCGACAGAAGACCACGGCCCCCATCAAAGGTGGGAAACTGAAGACTTAGAAGAGCCGGCAGTCCCCTCAGGTTGTGATTCGCACCGTTTCGCTGTCTTATGAAAACCGCTACAGACCACAGGCAAGATCGGGTAGACTCTGCCAGCTCTAGGGCTCTGGTACCGTTGGCCTCTGGAATCATGCTGCGTGGTGTGGAGCAGTTGCTGCTGAGTCCCTCCCGCGATGTTGAAGCTGCACATCTTTTTCTCTGTGTCACAGAATCAATCACCTAGTAACTGGATACAGTCAAGCCATTTCCATTAGACAGTCATTTCAGTTTAATGGGCCCTTACCAAAATTAAAGTCAAGACTGATTCGTGTGCTTTCTCCTTGCAGTCTCCACCTTGAAGACAAGGAGATGGAGGCCAAGGAGCTATGAGTCGAACACCAATGGCTTTTTTCCAGGGAGGTGTTGAAGAGCAAACTGCAATAATCTCACCAATGAGCTGACACCTGCCATCCTTTCGCTGAACTCATCTTTTGGATTTGGCAGGGCGTCCCCTTCAGGACAGCAGGTAGGAGGGTGCGTCTGCCATTCCAAACCTTAAGAGCAGGGGGAAGTAACCCACTTGGTGTCCCCTGAGAGACTCATAGAGAGACGTGAGTCTGTAGGGAGGCCTTGGTGGTAGCCGTCTGAGCCACCTTCATGTCTGCTCCTGTGCTTGGTGCAAGACAGAAGGCCAGTGCTTGCTTCATGGATAAATACTACGCCTCAAGGTGGAAGATCATGAACACCATTGGCCATCTGAACCAGTTTCGGCTTTTCGTGTAAGCCGGGTCTCAGGTGTACCATCTGTGAATACGGATAATAAGAGCAGCAGCACTTCCTTCCCCACGCTCGCTTTAGGATCAGATATGGTGAAGGGCACCTGTGAACGATGTTGCTTTTGTCATGTTGTAAATAAACAGTGTCACACACAAATGCTTGCAGACGCATTTATTAATGTATAGCACTGTCCACGGCTAAGGGACTAGAAAACAAAGCGGACGGAAAAAGACCTTAGAAGAGTCTAAGTCAACGTCACGGTCCCCGTAAGAGTCGGCGGTTCATTTTTACAGGATTCTAAGCGGTTTGGTTCTCGGGGTTCCTTGGCAACACAGGAAGCAAAGACTGGGAAGAGAAATGCCACAAGCAGGCACAGTGGGAGCAGAGGGGACACAGCAATGGAGAAAGAGCAAGCAATACAAAGAACAGATCGATCGGGGCATTGCCGCCTCAGTAACCCACAGGCCTGGAGGGGCTGTCCCGGAAGTGTCCAGAGTGGTCCATGACCATCACATCATCAAGGTCCCTCCCTCCCTCCCTCCTTTAAACTCCGACAATGTAAAGACTGGCCCCGTGGGTGTAGTATATTCAGACTATGGAATACCACTCAGCAATAAAAAGGAATGAACCATAGCTAAGCAGAACAATCTCAACATTATGTTTAAAGGGGAAAAGATGCAGATACAAACGCATGCGTATGCATGATCCACTTGATATGAAATTCTAAACGAGGCAAAACTAACTTAGATGACCGAAGGCAAGAAGCAGTTCATTATTGGGGACAGAGAGGGATTACTGAGAGAGGGGACAGGGAGGAATTTCGTAAGGTGGTGGAAATATTCCCTATTTGATTTGGGCTTCTAGTTCCACGGGTGTACAATGGTCAAACTTGCCAAACTGAACTCAAAGACCTGTGCATACAAGGGTATGCTAATTACCTACCAATTAAAAATTACTTTAAAAAACACATAAACAAGCAAAGATACAGCCCAGCAACAGGTCCCAAGGGTTAGATAAACTGAATGGTTAAAAAAAAAATCACATGCCAGCTTTTTGACAACCTAGTCCAAATAGTACAGTCCTAAACACGACCTGAGACTGCAACAAACCCGAGGACATAGCTTTTTATTGGCCGTTGGTACGTGACGTTTTGTTTTAATGGTCATCGCAGGCCCACAGACATGCAAAAGATGGCGTCCTCTTTAGCAGAAGCAGGGTGGCTGATGATCTGACACTATCAGAAGAAATGCTCTTCACCTCGAGCGTCTACGGGGGAACTATGCTCGCAGGGCTTTAAAGCGCATGCGCGGAAGCGCTACTGTGGCCAAGTGAGCAGTGCGCTTCCCGCCACCAGGCTCACTCTACTCTGGGCCCTTGTCTTCCTCTGAAAAGTGGGGAACTGACTTCTTTGCGACGACGTTGTCCAGTCTTTGTCCTTGCAGATACGGATTGACACTCTGGAGGAATGAAAGAAAGAAAGAAAGGAATTGTATTTCCATTTGATAGCACACGTGACCGTCGGACACACAGCTTTCACAACAGAAGGGGAAGAATTGCTCCTGGCTTCCAGCCTTAGCAAGGTGAATGGGGTGCCTAACAAAGCCAAAGCCATGGCCATTGAGTCGAGTCTGACTCTCCCCAACCCTAGGTAGGGTTTCTGAGATTGTCTGTCTTTACAGGAGTGGGCAGCTTCATCGTTCTCCTACGGAGCAACTGGTGCGTTTGGATCCCCCCTTCCAGTTTGCAGCCCGATGCCACCCCACAGTGCTACCAGAGAGCCTTAATGGGTCCCTACCACCTGCTAAAGGATTACTCCTGCAGGTTAACTAATACCTTGGTGGCTTGAGAAACACTGACAAATAGATGGGTCTCATGTACTTGTCTCATGCAGCCTTTCTTAGAAGCACAGCCAGAGTGCTGCTTAGAGACAAGGATGGCAAGACTTCATCTGACAGACCCTGGACAGGTAGTCAGGAGAGACCAGTCCCCGGAGAAGGATATTGTGCTTGGTAGCGTAGAGGGGCAGCAAAACAGGGGAAGGCTCTCAAGGAAATGGCTTGGCACAGTACATGCCACAATGAGTCCAAGCAATTGTGAGGCTGGCGCAGGATAGGGCAGTGTTTTGTTTGTTGTGCATAGGGTGACCAAACTCAATGGCATCTAAGAACAGCAGCAACAACAACAACAACATGTATTCGCCACACAACTATAGCGTTCCTTCTCTGTCATTCAATGTTGATGTTTTCTTTTTTGGTTTGCTTTGTTTTGGTGCAAAGATATGGAATAAACCAGCTAATAAGCTCTTGCTATTAACTTAGCTATTGAAGCCTTAGGTGAAAGAGAATCCCTAGTCTGCAGCCCTGTTTAGGTGAGAAAGGGCATCTGAAACTCATAAAATATTTTCAAGAAGAAGACAACATGGAAGGGCCATGCAGAAATTGGCATCTGAAGACTGGCCACAGATGGTCCCTGTGGCTGGGATTGTTTCCTGCCTGCTATTGCTTGTGAAGGAGGACTCATCGGCCGGGACAGCAGTGATTTCCCTCTCCCCTCAGTCAAGTCCAAAAGCTGAAGAAAGGATGATGGCTGAAAGGCTCTTTCACTTTGAACTCCAGTTCTATTCTTTGAAATCTTTCACGGGTCAGTGTTCTGAGTGAGCCATGGTATTTTATTATCCCATTCCCTCTCCAACACCTAGCTGTTCGTTGAGGTTTAGATTTGAAACTAGTCGTTGGAATTTCACAACGTAGTCGCCAACAGGCAAAATAAAGTTTCTTACGTTTTTGAAGGTATTACTTTATTAAAAATGATTCCCGATCACTCAGCACAAATATAAGAAGGAAGTTGTATTTACAAATGCTTAGTTATCCAAGGGCATTCCAAGTCCCCAGGCGCTAGCAGAGACAGTACATCGGTGGATCTCCCCTGCCGCTGGGGCTGCCATGTCCCTTTTGAAAAGAACTGGCGCCTGGGCTGTGAATGCCCTTATGTATTCTGACGGGTTACAAGAAAGCAGAAACCAAGAAAGGCCCAGCTCACAAACAAGTGGAAAACTAATGACCAAGGGTGAAAGGTGACATGTCACAAAAAGATAGTATCTTGACGGGGCCTCATCTTGACAAGATGTAGAAAACAAAAATCTTTCCATATTGTGGATTGTCAACAACAAGCGCCTGGCTTACCCCAGAGAAATCCTAGCAGTATCTCTGGGTAGGCAGAGCAGGTGGGCCTGGAGAAAGCATATTTAACCTCACAAGTATTTTTATTGAATTTTACTAATAAAGTTCCCCCTGAAACTTCAAATATATTAAAAGGGAATATGAAATTCTCAAGTTTATCAAGCATGGGATTAAAAGGCTGGTTAGGATTTAATAAGATCAATGTTGTTATTAGCTGTTGTTGAGCCAGCCCAAGGCACATTCATTGGTACCTGTACACAAAACATAGGATCCCTTGTCACCCCAATGATTGGTTGCAGATTAGATTCTTGTGATCTATTGGATTTTCACTGGTTGATCACCAGACCTTTCTTCCCAATCTCTCTTAGTCTGGAAGCTCCACTGAAACCTGTTTAGCACCATAGCAACACACAGACTCCAATGACAGGTGGACGGCGGCTGTGTGGGCGGTGCATTTTCAGGAGTCAAGAGAGGTCTCCCACATGGAAGACAAGAATGTTACCACTAAATGGCCCAAGTCAATGCAACTTACAGCCATCATGTCAATGGTAACTCATAGCAGCCCTATAGGGCAGGGTAGAATTTCCCCCTCTGGGTTTCTGAGGCTGTAACTCTTTACGAGCATAGAAAGCCTCATCTTTCTCCTGTGGAGAGGCTGGTGGTGTCAAACTGCTAACCTTGTGGTTAGTAGCCCACCATTATGTCATCAGGGCTCCTTGTCCCCTAAATAAGATAATTGGGAGATCTTACATATTGACAAGATACAACTAAAGAGTTCAAAGTTTGCAAAGGAAACAAAGATTTGCTGACCTTTAATTCATGAAGTAACTGAATTAGAGCAAAAAAGTTACATAAAACCTGGGCCTCTGTTATAACTTTAGGGGAGAATGCCACCTTGGTGAAGGCTTTTATAGGAGAAATTCCTAAGGGTTTTATTGTTTTGTTTTGTTTACATTCTAAAGGTTTAAGGGTAGGGAAAGCAGATTAATGAGGAAGGGAAAGGAGCAATTGTTTTAACCTTTTTTGATAAGTGCTTTTAACTATTATTTCAAACCCAACACTCAATCTTAATAATGATGAGAAGACCAAATCCAACCCAAGACTTGGAGTAGACTCCAACTCAAAACGGCCCTTTATAGAGTTTCTGAGACTAAATCTTTACAGGGGCAGACAGCAGCATCTTTCTCTTATAATAATAAGGATACTTGGTTTTAATTATCCTTGAAACATCTCAAGGCGCTTACAGGTCTTTTTTGGTTTGTTTTGTTTTCTCACTCAGATAAGAGACTGGAGAAATAAAAATGCGGAGGTCTGGATCAAATGATTTATCCATGGCGCAGCCAAGTGTAGGCCTCCAGTCCATGCAGAAGCCTAGGGGTTTTCATCTGTCGGAACCATTGGGATTGGATCTTCTGAAACCCCACATAAGGTGCTGCACTTCACTGGAGAGGAAGCTTACCATTTTTCTTCTAAAAAAGAAATCTGTAATATCTTATTTTGATTTGTGGACTTGAGGGACATGCAAGAGGTTTTTAATCACCTGAGGCCTCCTCCTGGGAGGAAGTGGCTCTGTTTCTCCATCGGGTTCATGAGGAGCCCAAGGCTAAGGGCAAGAGCATGGGTCTTTGTAGATGCTGGGAAAGAGGAAGAACTGGGTACCTCTGGGCCAAAGCGACCCTTCTTTTCCTCTGTGGAGGAAGCTGAGGCTAAATTGGAATCTTTGATAACATGTGTCTTTGCCAGAATTCGGAGTTTGGGTAATCAGTGGTCTCATGGAACAGTGATCTAAATTGTGACCTACAGTCATCCACCAAGTCAAGACAGAGGGATAGTGGGCCAGGAAGTAGAGACAATGAGAGCTTATTGATTCTAGGTCAGCCATTGGTCTTGTTTGGAAATACAGGTCATGTTGGACCATGGGGGGGATCATCAGGTGGTCCTGCTGGTAAATTATGTCTATTCTGACTTCCTAGAACAGAATTTCTTGATGTTCTCTCAAGACCACATCATACCCTTTAGACCCTTCCTGCCATCATCTGCCACTAGAAGCTGTAATCACCATGGCCCACCGCTCCCCAACCCCCAAAGAAACCCTTATTAGCCCAGTGAAACCTCCCAGAGATCTGTTTCCAGACACCAAAACGTTGTTTCTTGAATAGAAAACTGACTATGGGTCATCTGGGTTTTTTCAGGAAGCATGGGAGCCTGGAACCTTCTGCTGTAGGAAACAAAGATTACTACCGAGGCCAGGAAATCCACACTTCTTCCAACACTGTCTGACTGGATTAGGCAAAATGGTTCAGAATGACCGCCATTGGGATTCCATGTTACCAGGAATCAGGCACTTGCTACTCTGAATGAACCATCAGTGTCCTCTTGCATGTTTGAACCAAAAGGATTGTTACCCCTAGGATATCACTGTGTCACCATGGTTGTTGCTCTTGTTGGATGCGATGTGCGGCAGAAGGAAATACTGTCTGGTCCTGCGACAGCCTCACAGTCATTGCTATGTGTGAACCCATTCTTGCCGGCATGGCGACAAGCCACCTACCTCCTTGCTTACCTCTCTTTTGTTACGCCTTCTACTTTACCAAGTAAGATGTCCTTTGTCGTTAGCTGCTATCCAATCAGACTTTGACTCACCGTGTCCCAGGCGCAATGGTATCAAACCCTGTGATGCGAAGACCTTTCACACACCAACTGATGTTTCAGAAATAGACCATTGGGCCTGTCTTACTCTGGAAGTGCTGCTGAAGCCTTCTCGGCATCAGAGAAACATGCAAGCCTCTCCTGACAGGTGCCTGGTGGACGTATATGAGGTGCACTGGGCAGAAACTGACATCAGGTTTTCCGCAGGAGAGGCAAGCACTTGACCACTGAACCACTACCCCCGCCCTTGCCGTGTAAAAGCTGGGGGCTTTCGTTTTGTCCTGTCTGTCTGAGCAGGAAAAGATGATGACAAGTGGCCAGGCCTTTCTGTCAAGTAAAGGACCAGTTGATTAGCAGAATGCGGGACATTGGGCATTTGTTAAGTCTCGGTGACACAAATGCATTAGGAACCCAAAGAAAATTCAGCATCCAGACAATACCATAGGAGCAAACTGCAGAGAGCACCCACACCCAAGTCCTACGCAGGGCCGCCCGAGGACAGGTAAGAACTCAGCACGCGGGGAAATTCAACATCCAGTAAACAAACAGAAGGGATCACATGCATCTAGTTAGGCCAAGATTTAAAACAGAATAAGACTTGTTCACTCCATCTTTGGCCTCCAATTCCTTCAAAATTCTTGCACAGACCATGCAAGTTACCACTTGCTTGCGCCCTACCTTTGTTCTTTTGGGTTTTTTTAAATGTTTTATTAGGGGTTCATACAACTCTTATCACAATGCATACATACATCAATTGTGTAAAGCACATCTGTACATTCTTTACCCTCATCATTTTCAAAGCATTTGCTCTCCACTTAAGCCCTTTGCATCAAGTCCTCTTTTTTCCCCTTCCTCCCCGCTCGCTCCTCCCTCATGCTCCCTTGATAATTTATAAATTATTGTTTTGTCATATCTTGCCCCGTCCGGTGTCTCCCTTCACCCCCTTTTCTGTTGCCCATTCCCCAGGGAGGAGGTCACATCTAGATCCTTGTAATCGGCTCCCCCTTTCCAACTCACTCACCCTCTATTCTCCCAGTATCGCCCCTCACACCCCTGGTCCTGAAAGGATCATCCACCCTGGATTCCCTGTGCCTCCAGCTCCCAGATGCACCAGTGTACAACCTCTGCTCTATCCAGACTTGCAAGGTAGAATTTGGATCATGGTAGTTGGGGGGAAGGAAGCATTTAGGAACTGGAGGAAAGCTGTATTTTTCATCGTTGCTACATCGCACCCTGACTGACTCATCTCCTCCCCTAGACCCCTCTGCGAGGGGATCTCCAGTGGCCGACTAATGGGCTTTGGGTCTCCACTCTGCACTTCCCCCTTCATTCACTTTGTTTTGTTTTTTAAAATCATTTTATTGGGGGCTCATACAATTTTTATTGCAATTCTTATATAAATCCATTGTGTCAAGCACATTTATACATCGGTTGCCATCATCATTCTCAAAACATTTGCTTTCTACTTGAGCCCTTGGTATCCGTTCCTCATTTTTCCTTTCCCTCTCTACCCTCCCTCCCACTGAACCCTTGATAATTTTATAAATTATTATTATTTTGTCATGTCTTACACTGTCCAATGTCTCCCTTCACCCACTTTTTTGTTGTCCATCCCCCAGGACAAAGGAACAACAAACGATCCAAAATCAGTGGTGAGGAGAGTGTAGGAGGTCTGTAGGGCTTGATCAAGAATAATGTAACCCAGCAGAATTACTGAAACCCAAATGAAGGCTGAGCATGATCGTGGGACAAAAGGAAAGTAAAAGGAATTAGAGGAAATAACTAGGAGGCAAAGGGCATTTATAAAGGTCTAAATACAGGCATGTACATTTGTAAATATATTTATATAAGATGATGGAGAAAGAGATCTACATGCATATATTTATAGGTTTAGTATTAAGGTAGCAGATGGACATTGGGCCTCCATTCAAATAGTCCCTCAATGCAAGAACACTTTGTTCTATTAAACTGGCATTCCATGATGCTCACCTTCCCGACATGATCACTGAAGACAAAGCAGGTGCATAAGCAAATGTGGTGAAGAAAGCTGATGATACCCGGCTATCAAAAGCTATAGCCTCTGGGGTCTTAAAGGCTTGAAGATAAACAACCACCCCGCCTTTGTTTTTCATAGAATTGATGGAGATGCGTGAGCAGGTAACCCCACTGGCCCTCCTGCCCTTTGAAGGAAGACTTATCCTCATGAACAAACCGGATGTCCAACACCAATGGGAGAGATGCAGCACACGTTGACTGGGTGGAGTGCAGGTGATGGAATATACTATGGACCTGGGGTTCCACTAAAAACCGTGTGAATCCAAGCTTGGGGAAACCTGAGTAGCACCCCAAGGTCATTGTCTCGGTGTGGCTGATTACACAGAACCACCTTTCCATTTGCTCAGAATTCTTTCCTTGGAAAGAATTCTGCTAATTTCCAACACCAGTGTGGAGTAGGGGAGAGCGGGGCTATAGCTTGACCATGACCCCCCTCAGGAAGCTCCAGGCATCCCCACAACCACCCTGCCGGCTGTCTGTCCCTTACCCTCCGCCGCCGGCGCCGCTGCGCGCCCTTCATCTTGTCGTAGAGGAGCTTCTTGTTCTGGAGTGGAGAGAAGAAAACACGGATGCAGACGGATGGACCACATTTGGTGAGAGCTGATTTAAAAGCAGTCCTTGGTCTCCCCCTGGGTCTCCCCATTCACATATTTTGGAAACAAAACTAGTTGAAAAGAATGTCTTGTCAGAAAGAGCAACCGCAGGAAAAAGAAGCTGGTGGCCGTGCCACTTTTGGTAAAGTGCTCCGCAGGGCCCGGGGCAGCCTGGTGTCATGGGCAATCACGTAAACAGGAAAACACGACATGCTCAACCACGGGGCGCTGGCAGCCCTTTCCCTCGCCTGGGGCAGCCTTGGTTTAGAGCCAAGGTTTCATCTCGTTGGAGGCCTCACTCGCACTCCCTGTTCACCCACGGTACACCCTGACGGTCTCTGGGGTGTGTGTGTGGGGGGGGGTGTCAGCTAGGAACAACAACCCGCCGCATAAATAAAGGAGACAGCCAACTTCTGCAGCCATTCCGTTTGTGACTGAAGTCAGCGGCGCAGTCAAGACAATCGGAAAACCATTTGGTCTATAACATTTTTAATAGAGTGAACCTTTTAAAAACTGCCAGAAAGCGTCTTGGCAGAAAGGAAAGTTATGCTGCAGGGGTGAGCGGGGGAGAGCTCTGTGACCGCAGTTTGTGTAAGTACTGCCACATATTGCTGTATTTCGAACACACAGTGGGCTTAGATGAGCTCTGGAATATCAGACACATGCTCAACAGATTTCCCTTCTTCTGAGACTGGAAAGGACAGAATAGTTAACCTGGAGGCAGAACAGGAGAAGGGAAACTGAGGAGGTGAGGCGGGGGTGCTTAGTTGTGTTGGTTTACTTATTTGCGTTTTACCCCGAGGGGGAACTAATGTAGAAAAGAATTGATTCATACTCTAAATAAAAGTCCCTGATACAGATTGTAAATTTTATTTTAAAGGAGATGACAGAGACCTGTTATGGAACCGGTTTACAGGACCTTTGTATCCACTGAACTGTCTGGTTAAAAGTTGGGTTTTTTTAATGGTAGATTTGGAGATGAGAATGACAAATGCCGAGAATGAGATTCATGATCCATTCCATTCCAGTGAGCGTCTCCTGTCCATTCAGATGCATCTCCACCACAGTTCACAATGCGTGTCTCTGGCCCAACCTCAACTTCCTGGGTTGACCTAGGTGCCTGGGGCACTGGCCACAGACTAGGCCTTGTATTCACATGGGAGAGGAGCCCGTGAATATTCTCACTGCTGACTCATAAAGACCCCTCCTGTGGGTTTCTGAGACAGCAACTATTTACAGGAGTAGAAAGCCCAGCCTTCCTCCCAAGGAGCTGCTGGTGGTTTTGAACTGCTGACCAGGAAGATTGCAGTCCAACTCGTAACCACTGCACCACATCTTTTTCTCACAGTGAGCTGGTGCCAAATATTTGGGTTAGTGTCCATGGGCTTAGCCACTGTGTCGCCAGGGCTCCTTGTTCTGCTGCCTAAGTGATGCGGATAGTGTTCGGAGCTCCCCTACTGCCATTCTGCCACCTGTGTGCCGATCACAGAGCTCAAGAAGAAAGAGAAATGTTTTGAAAATGATGGTGGCAGCAATTGTACAACGATGCTTGACCTAATTGAATTATGGATTGTTATACTATCTATAAGAGCTCCTGATAAAATGATGAAAGAAAAAAATAGATATCCTCAGTCCAAGAGCGGTCTTCCTTCTCCGGATGTAGGTGTGGCTGGGATTGATGCTCAGAATTTCCATAATTACCTCGTGATTGCTTGAAGATAAAATCGTCACCAAAAATGGTAGCATGAGGGTAGAAGAAATCAGGATTCTTGATGACATTAATCCGCTCACCCTGCCCTGCCTCTAAACTTCCTTGTTAAATGGCACAACGCATCTTATTTTTCCAGGTCAAAAACAAAAGAAGAAGAAGAAGAAGCTGTTGGAAGCTGGCTCTGGCTTGGATTGAAATGTAAATATGAATGCAGGGGGTTAGACGGATAGCAAGGTGCGAGTCAGGGCCCGAGGGGTCCAAGGCATTATGCTGCCATGGGGTGGGAGATCTGGGCACAACCTTCCCTGTTTGTGTCAGCAACAACTCACACAAAATAAACAAAACACTCCAAAGCAAACTCAGTGTCATCGAGGTGAATCCGGCTCATAGTGACCCTTTGGAATAAAGTAGAATTCCCCCATGGGTCTATGAGGTTATAAATCCTATGGGAGTAGAACGACTCATCTTTTTCCCACAGAGTCGCTTTTGAATTTGAACTGCCAACCTTATGGTTCGCAATAACCCACTATGCCAACCATAGTTGTTCCTAACAGCAGCCGCAGCACATCCACTTCTGAACCCTGATTTTTGCAGTAGTAAGACAGGATCCTCGTTCCTCATTTCACGCGTGGCTCAGATTCTGGCAATGGTCAGCTCCTCCCATTTAAGTACCAGCGTCTAATGGAAAGGTGTAGAACTTGCGGAAAGAAAAAGCACTAACGTTTGGCAATTAGCATGTAAAGGAAACAGGTATCAACAAAGCCAGACTTTGAGTATAGTTGCCCGATGCTGTGGACATACAGGTTGTCCAAAAGGCAACCGGTCCTGTATAGAACTCAATAGTGACTAGCTTAGGGCCCAGCACAAGGGATGAGCCAGGAAAAGACAAAGGATTTATCCTGTCTTTAAAGATCCCTGGGATCTGGTTACATCCCAGCTCTGCCAATAATCAGTCTGAGTATCAGGCAGGTGACTAGACCTTCCAGTACCTACATTTTCTCATCTGTGAAGTGACAATGATAGGAATGAGCAGATGAAAGAAAGTCATTCATCTAAAGTATTAAGCGCATTGCCTGAAACATAGTAGGTGCTCAACCAATATTCGTTACTATTATCATTCATAGGAGCCCTGGGAAGCAGTACTTAAGTGTTTCCCTACTAACTGAAAGATCCGCAGTTGGAACCCCCCAGTCACTCTACAGAAGAAAGATGGGCTGTGCTTCTGTAAAGATTTAGTCTTGGAACCCCACGGGGCAGTCCTATTGGGTCTCCTGAGGTCACTATGAGTCAGAATTGAACTTAATAGCAAGGGGTTTGATTTTTATTATTTATCATGTTTGTATACTGATCATTTAGCACGGGCACTGGTAGGCATATGATGTGAGTTTATTAAATGTGTCTTGATATACTAACACCGAAAGAGAACATGGGAAACAAAACAGACTCTGATATTGGTCATCCATGCGGCACTGCCAAATAAAGATTGAGTTCAGGGAATGTGAAAAATAAGCAAATAAGGAGTCAGGACCTTGAGTGCAATTCAATTGTGCAAGATATGGAAGGCAGAGTGAGGTCTTTATGCAATATTGGTGGAAGATGCCCATCCTCTGTTAAAGTAAAGGATGGTAATGGACAGGCTTGCTGCTATCAGTCCATGTAAACACTGGGGCAGGCTTGTGGGCCCCAGTTTAGAGAAAGCAAGGCAGCCTTAATTCACCCTTTCATGTGAAGACCATGTAAGTCATGCTTTACTACGAGGAAGTAGTGAGAAAATAAACTAAGGAAACTTAAGTTTAAACAAACACATGATCACAGATAATAAAGGGTTTGTAAGCATTCTCTGACCGTTGATGTGTAGTAGCATTGCCTTTGCATAGAGTTCTAAATTCTAGTCTTTCGCGCTGATGTAGACAATGAATGGGAACAACTGAGAGAAAACTCAATATTTAGAGAAGGGAAGCACAAGGGATGGAGGGTGGGCTCTTACAGAAGGCTTCAGAGTGTGGAACTTGGTGGCTTCGCAGTGTGTGGAACTTGGCGACACAAATTGTTAAGTTTTCAAAGAGAGGTAATAAAAATTGGGATGAGAAAAGTTTCTAAAATTCTCCCCCTCACTCAGACTTTTAGACAACCCTCTTGCTTCAATTTGGTCATTTCCAACGTGTTTATTAAATTCTACTGGAAGTTAAATTCTACTGGAAGCCTTGAAAATGGCTTCATTAACCAGTCTTCTCAACAGACCTGCTTTGACAAGGTGAGAAGGAGATCACTTCATTGTACCAAGCAGTTGCCATTGAGCCAACTCTGATTCGTGGCAGCCTCGTGTGAATCAGACTAGAACTGTGCTTTCTAAGGCTTTCTGTTTTATCCTCCTCCAGATTGTCTACCCGCCTACCTTATCTAGATAGACCTGCAGAGATAAGAATATGCACAGAAACTAGACAGAGCAAAACAAAGCAACAAAACAAAACAACAAAAAAC